>NC_137325.1:149183174-149663174 GCF_965287045.1 Carcharhinus amblyrhynchos | reverse complement strand
CTCGTACATCTCCTTTAAACCTTGTCCCTCGCACCTTAAACCTATGCCCCCTAGTAATTGACTCTTCCACCCTGGGAAAATGCTTCTGACTCTCCATTCTGTCCATGCCTCTCATAACCTTGCAGACTTCTATCAGATCACCCCTGAACCTCCATCACTCCAGTGAGAACAAACCAAGTTTCTCCAACCTCTCCTCATAGCTAATGCCCTCCATACCAGGGGCAACATCCTGGTAAATCTTTTCTGTACCCAAGGCTGGAATTGAACCCAGGTCTCTGGCGCTATGAGGCAGCAGCGCTAACATCATAGTGCACACAACATTCAGGTTCAATGCATGGGGTGGAATTTTACAACCTCCTTACACCTGTTTTGTGGCAGGAAAATTTCCTAAAATTGGGCGTAAAGTGGTGACGGGAATGGTGCCCATTTTTGCACCCTTTCCCATTTTACCACTGAAAGAAAATCATCACGATCGGGAGCCCATCCAGAACGGGCGAGAAACCAATTTATATGTTTTTACAACCATCATAATCTCATTAGCATAATCTCATTTGCATAATTGCATTCCTTATAATCTCATTAGCACAACCTCATTTATCATAATCACATTAGCATAATTGCATTCACCATTTCATTAGCATAATCAATCATAACCTCATTAGCATAATCTTGTTAACCACAATCTCATTTGCATAATCTCATTCCCATAATCTAATTTGAATAATTGTGTTCATCACAACCTTATTAGCAAAATTGCATTCATCTCATTAGCATACTCACACATCACAATCTCATTAGCATTATTGCATTCGTTATAATTTCATTAACGTAATTGCATTCATCACAATCTCATTAGCATAACCTCATTCATCATTAGCATAATTGCATTCATCAAAATTTCATTAGCATAACTGCTCATTATAATCTCATTAGTATAATCTCATTGGTCATAACGTCATTAGCATAATCACCCACTCCCGGTGGCTTTGAAAGTAACTGGCTCCGTAAATGTTTACGCCACCTGGTCCTTCCAGATCGCCAGAGGAGGCCTTTGTGGCATTTCCCAATCATCTGTCCAGCGTGTGAAGGAAATCACCGATTCCCCGTATGCCCAGGCTGGCTACTATATCAAATTTGACCCCGACTAGGAAGCACGGGCTATAGGATTCACGGCCATCACGGGTATGCCAAATGTGCAGGGGGCTATATAGAGGCTATAGACTGCACCCACGTCGCCCTCAAGATCTCGGTCTCCAGGAAAATTCATGAATAGAAAGGGCTTCCATTCAATAAATGTGCAATTGGTGTGTGACAATCAGCTCAACATTACGTACGTCAGCAGCAGACACCCCGGCAGTGGGCATGACAGCTTCATATTGAGGAGTTCTGACATCCCAGGGGTCCTTGAGGAGCCCGGAGTGCAGGGATGGCTCATGGGGGACACAGGCTACCAGTTTCGGACTCGGCTGATGATTGCTGTGTGCAGGCGTGAGACAGAGGAGGAAGCGCGATATAGTGAACTTCTCCTCCAGCCGTTCAGCAGTGGAGCAGTGCATCGTGCCTGCAGCACTCTGGCGGGGTCTTCAATACAGCCCCCTGATATCGTCCCGCATTGTGGTGGTGTGATGTGCTTAAACATCCTGGCAAAGCAGAGAGGAGACCATCTTAAGGAGGAGGTCGCTGAGAGACAGCGTGTACCACCCACACACTGAGAGATAGTGTGTACCACCCACACACTGAGAGATAGCATGTACCACCCACACACTGAGAGATAGTGTGTACCACCCACACACTGAGAGATAGCGTGTACCACCCACACACTGAGGGACAGCGTGTACCACCCACACACTGAGAGATAGTGTGTACCACCCACACACTGAGAGATAGTGTGTACCACCCACACACTGAGAGACAGCGTGTACCACCCACACACTGAGAGATAGTGTGTACCACCCACACACTGAGGGACAGCGTGTACCACCCACACACTGAGAGATAGTGTGTACCACCCACACACTGAGAGATAGTGTGTACCACCCACACACTGAGAGATAGCGTGTACCACCCACACACTGAGAGATAGCGTGTACCACCCACACACTGAGAGATAGCGTGTACCACCCACACACTGAGAGATAGCGTGTACCACCCACACACTGAGAGATAGTGTGTACCACCCACACACTGAGGGACAGCGTGTACCACCCACACACTGAGAGATAGCATGTACCACCCACACACTGAGAGATAGCGTGTACCACCCACACACTGAGAGACAGCGTGTACCACCCACACACTGAGAGATAGCGTGTACCACCCACACACTGAGAGATAGCGTGTACCACCCACACACTGAGAGATAGTGTGTACCACCCACACACTGAGGGACAGCGTGTACCACCCACACACTGAGAGATAGCATGTACCACCCACACACTGAGAGATAGTGTGTACCACCCACACACTGAGAGATAGTGTGTACCACCCACACACTGAGGGACAGCGTGTACCACCCACACACTGAGAGATAGTGTGTACCACCCACACACTGAGAGATAGCGTGTACCACCCACACACTGAGAGACAGCGTGTACCACCCACACACTGAGAGATAGTGTGTACCACCCACACACTGAGAGACAGCGTGTACCACCCACACACTGAGAGATAGTGTGTACCACCCACACACTGAGAGATAGTGTGTACCACCCACACACTGAGAGACAGCGTGTACCACCGACACACTGAGAGATAGCGTGTACCACTCACACACTGAGGGATAGCGTGTACCACCCACACACTGAGAGATAGCGTGTACCACCCACACACTGAGAGATAGCGTGTACCACTCACACACTGAGGGATAGCGTGTACCACCCACACACTGAGAGATAGCGTGTACCACCCACACACTGAGAGATAGCGTGTACCACTCACACACTGAGGGATAGCGTGTACCACCCACAGACTGAGAGATAGCGTGTACCACCCACACACTGAGAGATAGCGTGTACCACCCACACACTGAGAGATAGCGTGTACCACCCACACACTGAGAGATAGCGTGTACCACCCACACACTGAGAGATAGCGTGTACCACCCACACACTGAGAGATAGCGTGTACCACCCACACACTGAGAGATAGCGTGTACCACCCACACACTGAGAGATAGCGTGTACCACCCACACACTGAGAGATAGCGTGTACCACCCACACACTGAGAGATAGCGTGTACCACCTACACACTGAGGGATAGCGTGTACCACCCACACACTGAGAGATAGTGTGTACCACCCACACACTGAGGGACAGCGTGTACCACCCACACACTGAGAGATAGCATGTACCACCCACACACTGAGAGATAGCGTGTACCACCCACACACTGAGAGACAGCGTGTACCACCCACACACTGAGAGACAGCGTGTACCACCCACACACTGAGAGATAGCGTGTACCACCCACACACTGAGAGATAGCGTGTACCACCCACACACTGAGGGACAGCGTGTACCACCCACACACTGAGAGACAGCATGTACCACCCACACACTGAGAGATAGCGTGTACCACCCACACACTGAGAGATAGTGTGTACCACCCACACACTGAGGGACAGCGTGTACCACCCACACACTGAGAGATAGCGTGTACCACCCACACACTGAGAGATAGCGTGTACCACCCACACACTGAGAGACAGCGTGTACCACCCACACACTGAGAGACAGCGTGTACCACCCACACACTGAGAGATAGTGTGTACCACCCACACACTGAGAGACAGCGTGTACCACCCACACACTGAGAGATAGTGTGTACCACCCACACACTGAGAGATAGTGTGTACCACCCACACACTGAGAGACAGCGTGTACCACCGACACACTGAGAGATAGCGTGTACCACTCACACACTGAGGGATAGCGTGTACCACCCACACACTGAGAGATAGCGTGTACCACCCACACACTGAGAGATAGCGTGTACCACCCACACACTGAGAGATAGCGTGTACCACCCACACACTGAGGGACAGCGTGTACCACCCACACACTGAGAGATAGTGTGTACCACCCACACACTGAGAGATAGTGTGTACCACCCACACACTGAGAGACAGCGTGTACCACCCACACACTGAGAGATAGTGTGTACCACCCACACACTGAGGGACAGCGTGTACCACCCACACACTGAGAGATAGTGTGTACCACCCACACACTGAGAGATAGTGTGTACCACCCACACACTGAGAGATAGCGTGTACCACCCACACACTGAGAGATAGCGTGTACCACCCACACACTGAGAGATAGCGTGTACCACCCACACACTGAGAGATAGCGTGTACCACCCACACACTGAGAGATAGTGTGTACCACCCACACACTGAGAGATAGCGTGTACCACCCACACACTGAGAGACAGTGTGTACCACCCACACACTGAGGGACAGCGTGTACCACCCACACACTGAGAGATAGCGTGTACCACCCACACACTGAGAGATAGCGTGTACCACCCACACACTGAGAGACAGCGTGTACCACCCACACACTGAGAGATAGCGTGTACCACCCACACACTGAGAGATAGCGTGTACCACCCACACACTGAGAGATAGTGTGTACCACCCACACACTGAGGGACAGCGTGTACCACCCACACACTGAGAGATAGCATGTACCACCCACACACTGAGAGATAGTGTGTACCACCCACACACTGAGAGATAGTGTGTACCACCCACACACTGAGGGACAGCGTGTACCACCCACACACTGAGAGATAGTGTGTACCACCCACACACTGAGAGATAGCGTGTACCACCCACACACTGAGAGACAGCGTGTACCACCCACACACTGAGAGATAGTGTGTACCACCCACACACTGAGAGACAGCGTGTACCACCCACACACTGAGAGATAGTGTGTACCACCCACACACTGAGAGATAGTGTGTACCACCCACACACTGAGAGACAGCGTGTACCACCGACACACTGAGAGATAGCGTGTACCACTCACACACTGAGGGATAGCGTGTACCACCCACACACTGAGAGATAGCGTGTACCACCCACACACTGAGAGATAGCGTGTACCACTCACACACTGAGGGATAGCGTGTACCACCCACACACTGAGAGATAGCGTGTACCACCCACACACTGAGAGATAGCGTGTACCACTCACACACTGAGGGATAGCGTGTACCACCCACAGACTGAGAGATAGCGTGTACCACCCACACACTGAGAGATAGCGTGTACCACCCACACACTGAGAGATAGCGTGTACCACCCACACACTGAGAGATAGCGTGTACCACCCACACACTGAGAGATAGCGTGTACCACCCACACACTGAGAGATAGCGTGTACCACCCACACACTGAGAGATAGCGTGTACCACCCACACACTGAGAGATAGCGTGTACCACCCACACACTGAGAGATAGCGTGTACCACCCACACACTGAGAGATAGCGTGTACCACCTACACACTGAGGGATAGCGTGTACCACCCACACACTGAGAGATAGTGTGTACCACCCACACACTGAGGGACAGCGTGTACCACCCACACACTGAGAGATAGCATGTACCACCCACACACTGAGAGATAGCGTGTACCACCCACACACTGAGAGACAGCGTGTACCACCCACACACTGAGAGATAGCGTGTACCACCCACACACTGAGAGATAGCGTGTACCACCCACACACTGAGAGATAGTGTGTACCACCCACACACTGAGGGACAGCGTGTACCACCCACACACTGAGAGATAGCATGTACCACCCACACACTGAGAGATAGTGTGTACCACCCACACACTGAGAGATAGTGTGTACCACCCACACACTGAGGGACAGCGTGTACCACCCACACACTGAGAGATAGTGTGTACCACCCACACACTGAGAGATAGCGTGTACCACCCACACACTGAGAGACAGCGTGTACCACCCACACACTGAGAGATAGTGTGTACCACCCACACACTGAGAGACAGCGTGTACCACCCACACACTGAGAGATAGTGTGTACCACCCACACACTGAGAGATAGTGTGTACCACCCACACACTGAGAGACAGCGTGTACCACCGACACACTGAGAGATAGCGTGTACCACTCACACACTGAGGGATAGCGTGTACCACCCACACACTGAGAGATAGCGTGTACCACCCACACACTGAGAGATAGCGTGTACCACTCACACACTGAGGGATAGCGTGTACCACCCACACACTGAGAGATAGCGTGTACCACCCACACACTGAGAGATAGCGTGTACCACTCACACACTGAGGGATAGCGTGTACCACCCACAGACTGAGAGATAGCGTGTACCACCCACACACTGAGAGATAGCGTGTACCACCCACACACTGAGAGATAGCGTGTACCACCCACACACTGAGAGATAGCGTGTACCACCCACACACTGAGAGATAGCGTGTACCACCCACACACTGAGAGATAGCGTGTACCACCTACACACTGAGGGATAGCGTGTACCACCCACACACTGAGAGATAGCGTGTACCACCCACACACTGAGAGATAGCGTGTACCACCCACACTGAGAGATAGCGTGTACCACCCACACACTGAGAGATAGCGTGTACCACCCACACACTGAGAGACAGCGTGTACCGCCCACACACTGAGAGATAGTGTGTACCACCCACACAGTGAGGTGATTCGAAGCCCCCGGGGTGTAGGACAGTGTGCAGGAATGTCATGGTGTTGTATTTAACAAACTGTGTGAACACTTTCAGCCCCTCCAGTGTTACAAAATGTCCCAGCGTTCCCAGCAGGGATGTGGTACAGTCTGTATCCAGAGTGGGACACCAGGAATCTACACACAAGGATTCTCACTGTGTGATCTACAATCGGGTGGCTGTAGGGAGTTACATGGGTACGATGGGTATAGAGGAATATGGGGCAAATGTGAGCAATTGGGATTAGCTTAGGAGTTTAAAAAAAAGGGTGGCATGGAGAAGTTGGGCCGAATGGCCTGTTTCCATGCTGTAAACCTCTGTGACCCTCTGACTGTTGTATTTACCCGGTTGGTCAGGGGATATGGAACAGGTATCACTGAAACTCAAGTCATGCAGAATACAAACTGAGTGTAGAATGAGGTTCGATTTGTGATGGATTTACACATATTGGCAATGATTAAATTACAACCTGGTTGTCTTCAGTTTAGACCAGGCTGTGTATTGAAACAGCTGCTGTTAACATTAACTCGCATTGTCTGGTGAGACCATACAGCCGCAATCCTAACACCCAGGCTGTTCACTACAGAAAACAAGCAGGCAAGAAGCAACTGATGCTGCCGTAAGGGAGACTCTGGTGTGAAACCCCCTTAGTTATGTTGGAATCCCAGCAGCAAGCTCCCAGAAAGAGGCAGACAAAGCTCTGGTTTAAAGATTGCTGATTGTGCACACAGACCCTCACTTGGGGCTATCGGAGCAGGGGGGATATGGGGTGGAGAACATGTGGGTGAAGCACTGACGTTGAACATAAGAACATAAGAAATAGGAGCAGGAGTAGGCCATCTAGCCCTTTGAGCCTGCCCCGCCATTCAATAAGATCATGGCTGATCTGTCGTGGCTCAGTTCCACTTTCCCGCCCTCTCCCCATAACCCTTAATCCCCTCTCTTATCAAAAACCCATCAACCCGCGTCTTAAAAATATTTAGCGAGGCAGCCTCCACCACTTCAACGGGCAGAGAATTCCAGAGATTCACCACCCTTTGAGTGAAGAAGTTCCTCCTCAACTCCGTTCTAAACCGCCCCCCCTTTATCTTGAGGCTGTGCCCCCTAGTCCTACTGTCCTTTCTGAGCGGGAAGAGTCTCTCCACCTCTATCCTATCCACCCCATTCATCATCTTATACGTCTCAATGAGATCTCCCCTCATTCTTCTAAACTCTAACGAGTACAAGCCCAGTTTATTCAGCCTCTCCTCATAGCTCAATCCCCTCAACTCCGGTATCAGTCTAGTGAACCTCCTCTGCACTCCCTCCAAGGCCAAAATATCCCTGCGTAAGTACGGTGCCCAAAACTGCACACAGTACTCCAGCTGCGGCCTCACCAATGCCCTATACAGCTGCAGCAAGACCTCCCTACTTTTATATTCAATCCCCCTCGCTATGAAGGCCAGCATCCCATTCGCCTTCCTGACCACCTGCTGCACCTGCAAGCTGGGTTTTTGCGACTCATGCACAAGGACCCCGAGGTCCCTCTGCACCGTCGCCTGCTGCAGTTTTTCGCCACGTAAGTAATAGTCCTTCCTACCATTATTCCTACCAAAGTGGACCACCTCGCACTTGCCAACATTAAATTCCATTTGCCATTTCCTGGCCCATTCGCCCAGCCTATCTAGATCCTTCTGTAGACTCTCCACACCCTCCGCACAATTTGCCGTTCCACCAATCTTGGTGTCATCAGCAAATTTCGACACCCTACACTCGGTTCCCTCCTCCAGATCATCTATATAAATGGTAAATAGCTGAGGCCCCAGCACCGACCCCTGGGGCACTCCACTAGTCACCATCCGCCAATCCGAATAGCACCCATTGACCCCCACTCTCTGCCTCCTATTTGATAACCAGTCCTCTATCCACGCTAACGCCCTACCCCCAACTCCATGCCCCCTGACCTTCTGCAATAACCTCTTGTGAGGTACCTTGTCAAACGCCTTCTGAAAATCAAGAAAGACCACATCCACCGGCTCTCCTCTATCCACCGCCCTAGATACGTCCTCATAGAACTCCAGTAAATTTGTCAGACACTACTTCCCTTTAACGAAACCGTGCTGCGTCTGTTCTATCAAGCAATTCCCTTCAAGATGCCTCGCTATTTCCTCCTTGATGACGGATTCTAACATTTTACCTACAACAGACGTTAAACTAACCGGCCTATAATTCCCCGCCTTTTGCCTGGCACCCTTCTTAAACAACGGCGTAACATTAGCCGTTTTCCAATCTTCCAGCACTTCCCCGGAATCCAGCGACGTCTGGAAAATAACCACCATGGTCTGGCTGATATACAATAATAACACTAACAATGTGGGCATCCTAAAAGAATTTCATTACAACATTAGCAAATCAAATTTACTCCCAGGCTACATGGGTGTCCACAGGATTGGTCACTGCTTGGTTTGAAGAATTAGAAACAGGAAATTCAGTGGGTCTGGCACCATCTGTGGAGAGAGAAATAGGCTTAATGTTTTGAGGCTATCCAATTCTTGCTCAGAGTTCTGAACTCTGTTTCTCTCTCCACAGAAGCTTCCAGAGCAGCTCAGTGTATCGAGCATTCTGTTTGTTTCAGATTTCCAGCATCCGCATATTTATTTTTTATCTCGGTTTCAGGACTATCTTAGAGACAGGAAACATTTCCAGGAGATGGAGATGTTTAAGGCAGGAATTCCCTCCAATTTTTATTTTGCCATAAAGTACAACTCTGACTGACATCACAATCTGTGGAAATCTGAGATTCTTTATAAAAAAATAGACCAATTCCAAACCTAGTGACTTGTCCTCGTTCTCTTCCCATAGGATTGTTGCTGGAAGTTTGATTCCTGCTACAGAGTTTCACTGAGTTCAGAAACCCAATGTGGAATTTAGCACCCAATCATACTCAGCCTTTTCAGAGACATTTCCGCTCCCTCTTTGTGTGTGTTGGTTATTTGATGACTATTTGAATTGGATAGAAGATTTTGAGCAGTTCGTCTGGGAGATTTAGTAGTTTGGATATCACAATCAGCTGGAATTTCTCTATTCGAATGGGAGAGAATTCATTGCGGGAATATTCTGGTCCATCGCCAGGTCGAAGCAAAGACAGGAACCTATCAGGAGAAACGACAACATGTATATTTATATAATCACTTCCATATTGACTAAAATAGGTTTTAGAAAAAATTATTAGGGATAGGATTTATAGTTATTTGGAGTGTAATGAATTGATTAGAAATAGTCAGCATGGTTTTGTAGCGGGTAGGTCGTGCCTTACTAACCTTATTGAGTTTTTTGAGAAGGTGACCAAAGAGGTGGATGGGGGTAAGGCAGTTGACGTGGTATACATGGATTTTAGTAAGGCGTTCGATAAGGTTCACCATGGTAGGCTTCTGCAGAAAATGCAGATGTATGGGATTGTGGGTAATCTAGGAAGTTGGATCAGGAATTGGCTAGCAGATAGGAGACAGAGGGTGGTGGTGGATGGTAAATATTCATCATGGAGTGCAGTTACGAGTGGTGTGCCTCAGGGATCTGTTTTGGGGCCACTGTTGTTTGTAATTTTTATTAATGATCTGGATGAGGGTATAGTTGGGTGGATTAGTAAATTTGCTGATGACACCAAAGTTGGAGGTGTGGTAGATTGTGAGGAAGGGTGTCATAGTCTGCAGGGAGACTTAGATAGGTTGCAGAGCTGGGCCGAGAGGTGGCGGATGGAATTTAATGTGGAGAAGTGTGAGGTAATTCACTTTGGTAGGAGCAACAGATGTGTCGAGTATAGGGCTAACGGGAGGACTTTGAATAGTGTGGATGAACAGAGGGATCTAGGTGTGTGTGTACATAGATCCCTGAAAGTTGGGAATCAAGTAGATAAGGTTGTCAAGAAGGCGTACGGTGTCTTGGCGTTTATTGGTAGGGGGATTGAATTTAGGAGTCGCAGTGTAATGTTGCAACTGTACACTACTCTAGTGCGGCCGCACTTGGAGTACTGTGTGCAGTTCTGGTCCCCGCATTACAAGAAGGATGTGGAGGCGTTGGAGAGGGTGCAGAGGAGGTTTACTAGGATGTTGCCTGGTATGGTGGGGAGGTCCTATGAGGAGAGACTGAGGGATCTAGGGTTGTTTTCGTTGGGAAGAAGGCGGCTAAGAGGGGATCTTATTGAAACATATAAGATGATTAGGGGTTTAGATAGGGTGGATAGTGATAGCCTTTTTCCTCGGATGGAGAAAGCTAGCACGAGGGGGCATGACTTTAAATTAAGGGGGGGTAGCTACAGGACGGATGTCAGGGGTAGGTTCTTTACCCAGCGGGTGGTGAGGGATTGGAATGCCCTGCCTGCTGCAGTTGTAAATGCGTCTAGTTTGGGGGCGTTTAAGAGATCTCTGGATAGGTTTATGGACGAAAAGGGATTGGTATAGGCTAGTGGGTCATTGTTTTTGTAACTGGTCGGCGCAACATCGTGGGCCGAAGGGCCTGTTCTGCGCTGTAATGTTCTATGTTCTATGTTCTATGTTCTATGTTCTAAATATTGCAGATCGCTTCACAGGAACATAACCAGCAAGTCAGAGAGATAAGCAATGTCATTTGAAAATGCTTCAGACACACACACAACTGTCAGTATCTGTATCCAGACCCTTCACACAGGCTACTCAGTCTGGTAGCTGTGAAATAGCAGACAGCATCCTTTACTCGACAGATAGACGTAAAATAGAAAAGTAAACAAGTTCAGCTAAGCCTTTATTTTAACACAAAGCGATTAGGTATTACCTGTGATATTACACTCTCAAATCAGGAGTGCAGAGTTGGGAAAACTCCCAGCTACGCAAGTTGAATTTGAGAGAAAGTGGTCCCTCACCATCCTCCCAACCTCCAGCCAATCACAGCATCTTCACCCACACCCTAACCCTTCATATAAACCACAGCAACTGGCATCCCTCTACCCCCATACCCCACAGCCCTTTGTAGCCCCAATTCCAACCTAGAAATCTTCACCCACAGCCCAAGCCATTTTATACCCCAATGCCAACTTAGTGTCAACATGTGCCAACCACAGCCCCTTATACTCTCAGGTAATATTGGGGTAGTTAAAATCCCCTATTACGGCCCTATTGTTTTGGTATTTCTCAGAGATTAACCTACATACTTTGTTGTTCAATCTGCCTCTGACTGTTTGAGAGTCTATAGTCACTCCCATTAATGTGACTGAACCTATTTCTATTCCGAAGGTCTCTCCATATGGTCTCAACTGATGACCCTTCTAACCTATCATCCCTCCTCACAGCTGCAATTACAGCTCTGCCCTCCCTCCCGATCAGGTCTGAAATCCTGGGAGCAGGAATGCTGATCTGTTATTCCTGATCGTGCTGCAGCGTCCTTACAGTAATAAGTGTGACCTTTCTACCTGGACTCTCCGCTTATCTCCTCACATTGAAACACTGCAGCATCTCCAAACTCCTTCATTTTCTATATTTCATCTTCCAGACTCACTGACTTTCTGCCGTTTCCAGTTTCTGATGTTGCCCCATCTGAGTCCCTTGCCCCCCTTACCAACCCCGTCTAAACAGCACTCGCCAACCTCCCAGCAGATACTGCTCCCATTCAGCACCGAGATGTAAATTGCCTGGTTTACACAGCACCCACTTCCCCAGTGGCCAGGAATCGGTGTGAATGTGCTGCAGCGGGTTCTGGAGATTACTGCTCCTTTTATTGATTTCTTACCCAGAATCTGCACTCAGTACCTCCTCCCTCTCTCTATCCATCTTGTTGGTACCAATGTGAACAACAGCCTCTGGCTGTTCACCCTTCCCTTTAGGAATACAGCCATTGTGTGATATCCCTCACCCTGGCACCATGGAGCCCACACCATCCTGGAGTCATGCCTACACCACCCTGTTCCCCTCACTGCAGAATCTCCCACCGCCTCCTCCTTGTGACCCACACAGTTGGTCCATGTGGTGCTGCACCCAGCTCCGAGGGTTACCTGCCAGCTCCTTCTACACCGGAGTGCTCACCTCTCTGCCGACATGTTGTGAACAAAGAACAAAAGAACAAAGAACAACCCAGCACGGGAAACAGGCCCGTCGGCCCAACGAGCCCGCGCCGCCGCATCACCCTACACCTATTCTACCCTGCGTGTCTACGAATGGAACCCCTAACTTAGCCAGATTCAGGGGAGGGGAGGGTAAAGGTTCACAAAAGTGAACCTGTGGTGTGACCAGCTCTGTACTGTCCACATTGCTCTTCCACCATGTGGTTAACAACTAGAAGATGTAGTCCACATTTTGATTCATGACATGTATAGAAAGAAGAATGTGGTGCTGAGGGAAGATTTCAGAGAAATGGCAGGATTTCAAAGGTTCCTAAATTACTCCATTGTCTGACATTTTAGAATAATGATGGCTTAACGCCCAGTATCGGGAAAGTCAGTATGGCACACAAACCCCGCCACCTCTCACAGCCTGCTGCCATACGGATAGGCTGGGCTCCAGAGACCACTGCAGTGGGGGTTCCCCAGTCTGAACGGGTTTCTGACGGAGCTATAGAAAATACTCATCGAGTCACAGCTGGAGCACTGTGTACAGTTCTGGTCACCACATTATCGGAAGGATGTGATTTCACTGGAGGGGGTGCAGAGGAGATTCACCAGGATGCTGCCTGGGATGGAACATTTCAGTTATAGAGAGAGGTTGGATAGGCTTGGGGTGTTTTCTCTGGAGCAGACTGAGGGGTGACCTGATTGAGATGTAGAACATTGAGCAACACCGATAGGGTGGATAGGAAGATTATTTTCCGGTTAATAGATGGGTCAATAACCAGAGGGCGGAGATTTAAAGGGGATTTGAGGAAAAACTTTCTCACCAGGGGGTGGTGGGGATCTGGAACTCGCTGCCTGGAAGGGTGGTAGAGGCAGGAACCTCAGAGAATTTAAGAAGCATTTCGATGAGACCTTGAAACACCATCACACACAGGGCAATGGACCAAGTGCTGGAAAGTGGGATTGGGATAGGTATGTGCTTGATGGCCACACAGCCATGATAGGCTGAAGGGCCTATTTCTGGGGTGCAAAGTTCTATGGACAGAATTTTACAACCTCCTTACACCCGTTTTGTGGCAGGAAAATTTCCTAAAATTGGGCGTAAAGTGGTGAGCGGGAATGGTGCCCATTTTTGCACCCTTTCCCATTTTACCACTGAAAGAAAATCATCACGATCGGGAGCCCATCCAGAACGGGCGAGAAACCAATTTACATGTTTTTACAACCATCATAATCTCATTAGCAAAATCTCGTTCATAATCTTGTTATCATAATTGCTCATCATGGTCTCATGAGCATAATCTCGTTGATCATAACCTCATTAGCATAATTATATTAATTACAATCTCATGAACATAATCTCATTTATCACAACCCAGTAGAAATGGCTGAGGGGCTTCCCTGGTGCATTCTGGGTGAAATCGGACCAGCAACATTTACCAAGAAGTGGGAAGCGGAAGATCTGGTGTCAAGGAGCAGGAAACCCCAAACACAACATTAGTGTTTCCCTCCTTCCTCCTCTTTCAAAGAAATGTGAGAAGTGTAACGGGTAAGGCAGATGAACTTAGAGCTCGGATTAGTACTAGGAACTATGATGTTGTTGCCATTACAGAGACTTGGTTAAGGGAAGGACAGGATTGGCAGCTTAACATTCCAGGATACAGATGTTTCAGGTGGGATAGAGGGGGATGTAAAAGGGGTGGGGGAGTTACACTACTGATTAAGGAGAATATCACAGCTTTACTCCGGGAGGACACCTCGGAGGGTTCATACAGTGAGGCAATATGGATAGAGCTCAGGAATAGGAAGGGTGCAGTCACAATGTTGGGGGTTTACTATAGACCACCCGAGAGCCAGCGGGAGATAGAGGAACAGATATGTAGGCAGATTTTGGCAAAGTGTAAAAGTAACAGGGTTGTTGTGGTGGGAGATTTTAACTTCCCCGATATTGACTGGGACTCAGAGCTGGGGGTGTGGATGGGGCAGAGATTGTAAGGAGCATTCAGGAGGGCTTCCTGAAACAGTATGTAGATAGTCCAACGAGGGAAAGGGCCATACTGGACCTGGTATTGGGGAATGAGCCCAGCCAAGTAGTCGATGTTTCAGTAGGGGAGCAGCTTGGGAACAGTGACCACAATTCAGTAAGATTTCAGGTACTGATGGATAAAGATAAGTGTAGTCCTCAAGTGAAGGTGTTATACTGGGGGAAGGCTAATTACAACAATATTGGGCAGGAACTGAAGAACGTCGATTGGGGGCAGATGTTTGAGGGCAAATCAACATCTGGCATGTGGGAGGCTTTCAAGTGTAAGTTGATAGGGATTCAGGACCAGCACATTCCTGTAAGGATGAAGGATAAGTAAAGCAAGTTTTGGGAACCTTGGATAATGAGAGATATTATGAGCCTAGTCAAAGAGAAAAAGGAAGCATTTGTCAATCTTTTCTGTACCCTCTCCAAAGCCTCCACATCCTTCTGGTAGTGTGGTGACCAGAATTGAACACTATATTCCAAGTGCGGCCTCACTAATGTTCTATAAAGCTGCAACATGACTTGCCAATTTTTAAACTCAATGCCCTGGTCGATGAAAGCAAGCATGCCGTATGCCTTCGTGACTACCTTCTCAACCTGAATTGCCACTTTCAGTGACCTGTATACCTGTACAGGAACACACAAAGCAAATGTGGAACACAAAGCAGGACTAGAGGGCACAGCCTCAAGATAAGGGGGGGGGGAACAGTTTAGATCAGAGTTGAAGAGGAACTTCTTCACTCAAAGGGTGGTGAATCTCTGGAATTCTCTGCCCGTTGAAGTGGTGGAGGCTGCCTCACTGAATATATTTAAGTCACAGGTAGATAGGTTTCTGACAGACAGGGGAATTAAAGGTTATGGGGAGACAGCGGGAAAGTGGAACTGAGCCACTTCAGATCAGCCATGATCTTATTGAATGGCGGGGCAGGCTCAAAGGGCTAGATGGCCTACTCCTGCTCCTATTTCTTATGTTCTTAACACAAGGAAAGTAGATAGAAACTTAAGAAAGGAGAACGGAGGGCTAAAAGGGGTCATGAAAAAGCATTGGCCAGCAGGATTAAGGAAAATCTCAAGGATTTTTACACATATACAAAGAGCAAGAGGGTAGCCAGGGAGAGGGTTGGCCCACTCAAGGACAAGGGAGGGAATCTGTGTGGAGCCAGAGGAAATGGGTGAGGTATTAAATGAGTACTTTGCGTCAGTATTCACCAAAGAGAAGGAGTTGGTGGATGATGAGTCTGGGAAAGGGTGTGTAGATAGTTTGAGTCATGTTGAGATCTAAAAGGAGGAGGTTTTGGGGTTCTTGAGAAGCATCAAGATAGACAAGTCTTCAGGGCCTGATGGGATATACCCCAGAATACTGAGAGAGGCAAGGGAGGAAATTGCTGGAGCCTTGAGAGAAATCTTTGTATCCTCACTGGCTACAGAGGAGGTCCCAGAGGATTGGAGAATAGCCAATGTTGTTCCTTTGTTTAAGAAGGGTAGCAAGAATAATCCAGGTAATTACAGGCTGGACAGCCTTACATCAGTGGGAGGGAAATTATTGGAGAGGAAGGAATGGGGGGTGTTGCCATTCTGGGGGGATATGGGGAATGTGTGTTGCTAGAGTGGGTTAGAACATAGAGCAGTACAGCTCAGTACAGGCCCTTCGGCCCTCAATGTTGTGCCGAGCTATGTCCAAACCCAAGATCAGTCTATCCCACTCCCTATCATTCTGGTGTGCTCCATGTGCCTATCTAATAACCACTTGAAAGTTCCTAAAGTGTCCGACTCCACTATCACAGCAGGCAGTCTATTCCACACCCCAACCACTCTCTGAGTAAAGAATCTACCTCGGACATCCCTCCTATATCTCCCACCATGAACCTTATAGTTATGCCTCCTAGTAACAGCTACATCCACCTGAGGAAATAGTCTCTGAACGTCCACTCTATCAATCCCCCTCATCATCTTATAAACCTCTATTAAGTTGCCTCTCATCCTCCTCTGCTCTAAAGAGAAAAGCCCCAGCTCCCTCAACCTTTCCTCATAAGACCTACCCTCCAAACCAGGCAGCATCCTGGTAAATCTCCTCTGCACTCTCTCCAATGTTTCCACATCCTTCTTATAGTGAGGTGACCAGAACTGAACCCAATATTCCAAATGTGGTCTCACCAAGGTCCGGTATAGTTACAATACTGACCAATCAGTGCATGGTACCAGATGACAGGGCAATGGATCTTACTGAATATTCTGTATTTGTTTTTAAACAGCGATTGCTGCAGGATTCCAGACTACTTGATAATACTCACAAGCTTTCGAGAGGACTGCCTCTTCGTCAGGTGAATGGAGAGTTACCTGTGATCAGTGCTCCTTCCACTCACATTATCAGCCACTTCAGGTCTTGAACAGCAGGTTAGGTGTAAGGATTCGCATTCTAATCAGTAATCTGTAAACTGTCTGTGCTTTATATGCTCTGTCTGAGGCCAGAACTCTCCATTCATCTGACGAAGAGGGAAACCTCGAAAGCTAGTGAGTTTACTATCAAATAAATCGGTTGGACTAAAACCTGTGTTTACGCCAGTCCAACGCCAGCATTCCCACATCAGGATTCCAGACTGACAGACCTTCAACTATAGATTAAATCTTCATTGCCCTGGCACGGCCCAATCCCCTCCTCATGTACCTTGTGCAGGGGGAGATCAGAGGATTACCCTTGTCCTCACCTGTTCTTCTGGAGTAATTCCTTATTCAGCAACTTCTCCATCAGCCCCGCCTCAATCTGATCAAATATCCGTCCCACAGCTTCTAACATGTTCACCTCCATCATATCGATCACAAGCATCTTCCCAAACCTGGAGGGATAAACAGTCAGTCAGCATTCCCCCTGCTCTCCCCACTGCCCGACCCCGACCTCCTGCACTCCCCCCACCGTCCCCCGGTCCACGGGAATCGTAGTGGGTGGGACAGGAACCGTGCAAATACCCACTGACCTCGGGCAGGATTTTCTGGTCTTAGTGTGTCTGACAGTGTAACAGGCATGATGTGGAGGTGCCGGTGTTGGGCCGGGGTAAACACAGTGAGAAGTCTCATAACACCAGGTTATTTGGTAGCACGAGCCACAAGCTTTCAGATCACTTGCTGCTCCTTCGCCAGGTGAGTGGGAGAAGGAGCAGCGCTCCGAAAGCTAGTAGCGTTTGTTACCAAATAAACCTGTTGGGCTTTAACCTGGTGTTGTGAGACTTTGTACTGTGTAACAGTCAGGGTGGGCTTTTACTGCCGTGCTTGTCCCAAAACTGTAAAATCCTGCCCGGAGTCAGGAACTTTCCCATGGTCCGCCCTCTCCGATTCCCGTGGAGGGTTCAGTGTGGAATTGTGTGAGTTACAGACAGTGCTGTCAGATATGACGTGAAACTGATGATGCAATCATTCCCTAATCCCAGCCAGCGGATTACCTTATCGCTCCGAGGAGTCCCATTCGGAGAACCTCAGGCTGCATGTGCGCAGGATTGAGAGCATCGTAGAAGTTGGTGTCCCGATACCGCAAGAAGGTGCTGGCCTGCCCCGATCGATCGATAATGAGTGGCCACCTGAAACACATTGGTGAGGATTGAGGAGGACGCGACAACTTGCCAAGAATCACAGTGTGATATGGAGGCTTTGCCAGGTATTGCTGCAGCCACACACTGCCTCCACACATTCCTAACTCTAGATCACACTCCCGCCTTTCAGGATGTTGTTACGGAATCATAAAGTCATTGATCACAGAGCAGGAGTCAATCGCTGTCCTGGCTGGAGTTTTACCCTGCCCACAATCGGCTCACAGAACACCATTCCCCACTGGCTTTGGGCAGGTCAGAGGGTAAAATTCCAGCCACCCATCCCACTCCAGCTCTCAATATCAACAACAACAGGCAGTCTCCAGTCTCCCTCTCCATCCCCTATAACTTTATTTACCTCAAGTTTGATTCCGGGGGTGAAAGGGTTGACGTATGAGGAGAGATCACATAGTTCAGGCTTGTGCTCGCTGGAGTTTAGAAGGATGAGAAGGAATCTGATCGAGGGATATACAAATTTAAAAGACACTGATAAAGTAAATGTGACCAAATGTTTCCCCTTGTGGGACAATCTGCAATAAGAGGTCACAGGTATAGAATGAGAGGTGGTAGATTTCAAACTGAAATGAGGAGGATCTACTTCTCACAGAGGGGGGTGAATTTGTGGAACCCGCTGCCCCACAGCGCGGTGGGATCTGAATCATTGAATGGTTTCAAGAAGGAGATAAATACATTTCTAATAAAAAAAGGATAAGGAGATCTGAGGAACAGGCGGGGAGGTGGATTTGAGACCAGGGAAAGATCAGCCATGATCCGATTGGTGGAGCAGGCTCGGAGAGCTGGATCAGCCATGATCCGATTGGTGGAGCAGGCTCGAAGAGCTGGATCGGCCAGGATCTGATTGGTGGAGCAGGCTCGGAGAGCTGGATCGGCCAGGATCTGATTGGTGGAGCAGGCTCGGAGAGCTGGATCGGCCAGGATCTGATTGGTGGAGCAGGCTCGGAGAGCTGGATCGGCCAGGATCTGATTGGTGGAGCAGGCTCGGAGAGCTGGATCGGCCAGGATCTGATTGGTGGAGCAGGCTCGGAGAGCTGGATCGGCCAGGATCTGATTGGTGGAGCAGGCTCGGAGAGCTGGATCGGCCAGGATCTGATTGGTGGAGCAGGCTCGGAGAGCTGGATCGGCCAGGATCTGATTGGTGGAGCAGGCTCGGAGAGCTGGATCGGCCAGGATCTGATTGGTGGAGCAGGCTCGGAGAGCTGGATCGGCCAGGATCTGATTGGTGGAGCAGGCTCGGAGAGCTGGATTGGCCAGGATCTGATTGGTGGAGCAGGCTCGGAGAGCTGGATTTGCCGACTCCTGCCTCCAGATCCAATGTTCTACATTTCTATCAATCATATTTCGTTCTGAAATTATTCACTGTCTCTGCTTCCAGTGCTCTGATTGGCAGATTGTTGGGTTAGGAACTGCTACATTGAAGGTTCTGTCTCAAACTCCCACTGCATTTCTTGTCCAAAATCTTTCATCGCTATCCTTCGTTCTCGTCCTACTGGCTAATTAACAATGTTTCCTTGTCCACCTTATCTAAACCTGTCACAATCTTGTACACCTTTACCCAATCTCTCCTCACTCCCCTTCACTCCAAGGAGAACAACCCCAGCTTCTCCACCCGAACCTTGTAACTAAAATCCCTCATCCCTGGAACTATCCTGGTCAATCTTTCTCCGCACTCTCTCAACGTCCCTCACATCCTTCCCAAAGTGTGGTGACCAGAACTGGACACTATTCTCTCATTGGGCCAAACCAGAGCTTTGTAAAAGTTTGGCATGACCTCCTCATCTTTGTGCTGAATACTTTTCTTTCTGAAGTCCAAGATCTCCTGCTTTGTGAATCATTCTGTCTGTATTCACTCCAGAGATCGATTCAGAGGAGCCCCTGTTCGCTCTCTCCCTGAAAATTCTTTAGAATTGTGCCTTTATATCATCTCCTGCACCCTTGCACCAAAATCAGCACAGTTCACATTTTATAGAATCATACATTCCCTACAGTACCAAAGGAGGCCATTTGGCCCTTCGAGCCTGGACTGACCACAATCCCTTCTTCTATCCCGATCCCCACAACCCCATGTATTTACTCTCTTAATATATTTAATACAATTAATAATTGACACTAAGGGACAACGTAACTTGGCTAACCCACCTAACCTGAACATGTCTGGAGCGCCTCTCTGTTAAATTCCACCCAGTATTTCTCTTCTCATTCTGTGTGTTATCAAAGTCTGATAGCAAGTGATTCATATCACTTGAAGGTGAATGGGATGCTGGCCTTCATAGCGAGGGGGAAAGAATATAAAAGTAGGGAGGTCTTGCTGCGGCTGTATAGGGCATTGGTGAGGCCGCAGCTGGAGTACTGTGTGCAGTTTTGGGCGCCGTACTTACGCAAGGATATTTTGGCCTTGGAGGGAGTGCAGAGGAGGTTTACTAGGCTGATACCGGAGTTGAGGGGGTTGAGCTATGAGGAGAGGCTGAATAAACTAGGCTTGTACTTGTTAGAGTTTAGAAGGATGAGGGGGGATCTTATAGAGACGTATAAGATAATGAAGGGGATGGATAGGGTAGAGGTAGAGAGATTCTTCCCGCTTAGAAAGGACAGCAGGACTAGAACATAGAACAATGAATATTACAGCGCAGTACAGGCCCTTTGGCCCTCGATGTTGTGCTGACCAGTGGAACCAATCTAATGACCCTCTAACCTAAACTATTCCAATGTTATCCATATTCCTATCCACGGACCATTTGAACACCCTTAAAGTTGGCGAGTCCACAACTGCTGCAGGCAGGGCATTCCACGCCCTTACTACCCTCTGAGTAAAGAACCTACCTCTGACATCCGTCCTATAATTACCACCCCTTAATTTAAAGCTATGTCCCCTTGTGTTAGCCATCACCATCCGAGGAAAAAGGCTCTCACTGTCCACCCTATCCAATCCTCTGATCATCTTGAATGCCTCAATCAGGTCACCTCGTAACCTTCTTCTCTCCACTGAAAATAGCCTCAAGTCCCTCAGCCTTTCCTCATCAGACCTTCCCACCATACCAGGCAACATCCTGGTAAACCTCCTCTGCACCCTTTCCAATGCCTCCACATCTTTCTTATAAACAGCGACCAGAACTGTACACAATACTCCAAGTGCGGCCGCACCAGAGTTTTGTACAGTTGTAACATGACCTCACGGCTCCGAAATTCAATCCCTCTACCAATAAAAGCTAACACACCGTACGCCTTCTTAACAACCTTATCAACCTGGGTGCCAACTTTCAGGGATCTATGCACATGTACCCTGAGATCTCTCTGCTCGTCAACACTACCAAGAGTCCTTCCATTAGCCCTATATTCTGTACTCCTGTTATTCTTACCAAAGTGAATCACCTCACACTTTTCTGTATTAAACTCCATCTGCCGCCTCTCAGCCCAGCTCTGCAGCTTATCTATATCCCTCTGCAAACTGTAACATCCATCCTCACTGTCTACAACTCCTCCGACTTTGGTGTTATCAGCAAATTTACTAACCCATCCTTCTACACCCTCATCTAGGTCATTTATAAAAATGACAAACAGCAGTGTCCCCAAAACAGATCCCTGAGGAACACCACTTGTAACTGAACTCCAGGTTGAATATTTCCCATCAACCACCACCCTCTGTCTTCTATCAGCTAGCCAATTCCTGATCCAAACTGCTAAATCACCCTCAATCCCATGCATCTGCATTTTCTGCAGTAGCCTACCATGGGGAACCTTATCAAACGCTTTGCTAAAATCCATATACACCACGTCAACTGCCTTACCCTTATCCAACTCTTTGGTCACCTTTTCAAAAAACTCGATAAGGTTTGTGAGGCACCACCTACCCTTCACAAAACCGTGTTGACTATCCCTAATCAATTTATTTCTCTCTGGAGGATTATAAATCCTATCCCTTATAATTCTTTCCAAAACTTTGCCCACAACAGAAGTAAGGCTCACTGGTCTATAATCCCCAGGATGGTCTCTGCTCCCCTTCTTGAACAAGGGACAACATTTGCTATCCTCCAGACTTCCGGCACTATACCTGAAGCCAATGACGACATGAAGATCAAAGCCAAAGGCTCTGCAATCTCCTCCCTAGCCTCCCAGAGAATCCTAGGATAAATCCCATCCGGCCCAGGGGACTTATCTATTTTCACACTCTCAAGAATTGCTAACACCTCCTCCTTATGTACCTCAATCCTGTCTAGTCTACTACCCGGTATCTCAGTATTCTCCTCGACTACATTGACTTTTTCCTGCGTGAATACTGATGAAAAATACTCATTCGGTGCCTCTCCTATCTCTTCAGTCTCCACGCACAACTTCCCACTACTGTCTCTGACTGGCCCTAATCTTGCCCTAACCAATCTTTTATTCTTGACATACCTGTAGAAAGCTTTAGGATTTTCCTTGATCCTATCCACCAAAGTCTTCTCATGTCCTCTTCTAGCTCTTCTTAACTCTCTCTTTAGCTCCTTCCTGGCTAATTTATAACTCTCCAGTGCCCTAACTGAGCCTTCACATCTCATCTTTACGTAAGCCTCCTTCTTCCTCTTCACCAGAGATTTAACTTCTTTAGTACACCACGGTTCCCTCGCTCGACCACTTCCTCCCTGCCTGACAGGTACATATTTATCAAGGACTCGCAGTAGCTGCTCCTTGAATAAGCTCCACATTTCAGATGTTCCCAGCCCCTGCAGTTTCCTACTCCACCCTATGTATCCTAAATCTCTCCTAATAGCCTCATAATTACCTTTCCCCCTGGTATAACTTCTGCCCTTCGGTATATGCCTATCCCTTTCCATCACTAAGGTAAACGTAACCGAATTGTGGTCACTATCACCAAAGTGCTCACCTACCTCCAAATCTAACACCTGGTCTGGTTCATTACCCAGTACCAAATCCAATGTAGCCTCACCTCTTCTTGGCCTATCTACATACTGTGTCAGGAAACCTTCCTGCACACATTGGACAAAAACTGACCCCTCTAACATGCTTGAACTATAGCTTTTCCAATCCATATTTGTAAAGTTAAAATCCCCCATAACAACTACAACAAATTTAAATGGTGGAACAGGCTGGAGGGGCCGAATGGGCTACTCTTGCTCCTTGTTCATATGTAATGTCTGTTATCGTGTGATTGGGAGCCCGGAGATCTGACTCTGATATCCTGTGAATTCTTATCTCTGAAACTCTATTTCCTCAATCCCAATTCCTGTAAAGTTCCCATTCTGAACCTGTGATTGTTCCTGACTCTGAGTTAATTTCCAATCTTACCTGTTCAACTGGATAGTTGGTGAATTAAGGGGATTGAATTCATAATGATTTGTATTTATACTGCACCTCTCACAACCTCAGATCATCCCAAAGCTCTCCATGGCCAATGAAATATGTTTTGAGAGGGATACAGTTGGGATATGATGGGCGTGTGGTGGTGGGGCCGTCTCAATCACGTACACTCGGTTCCTCAGCACACACTCTGCTTCTGAGTGTGAGGGCAGCATGTTGGGTCTTTCAGCTGGTACCTGCCATCCTGCTTGATCTTGTTGCCAACGTCTTTCAGAAGCACATCGTCCAGCTCACGGATGTGACACAGTGTCCCGATGGGCTTCGTCAGCAATGAATCTGGAGAAAGGAAGTCATTACAAGCAGCATGAGAAAGGTTATTAGATGTTCCTTCCCAGAGAATGCCTTTGATGGGCTCTCAATGGCTTGAGCTTAGTCCCTACTGGCTTAGAGCAAAGAAAGGTACAGCACAGGAACAGGCCCTTCGGCCCTCCCAGCCTGTGCCGATCATGATGCCCTAACTAAACTAAACAAAAACCTTCTGCCCTCACTCGGTCCGTATCCCTCTATTCCCTCCCTATTCATGTACCCATCTAGATGCCTCTTAAATGTTGCTATTGTGTCTGTTTCCACCACCTCCTCTGGCAGCACGTTCCAGGCACCCACCACTCTCTGTGTGAAAAACCTCCCCCATACATCTCCCTTAAACTTTCCCCCTCTCACCTTGAACCTGTGTCCCCCTGTGTAATTGACACTTCCACCTTGGGGACAAGCCTCTGACTATCCACCCTGTCTGTGCCTCTCACCATTTTGTAGACCTCTCTCAGGTCTCCCCTCAGCCTCCGTCTTTCCAGTGAAAACAATCCCCGTTTATTCAACCTCTCCTCAGAGCCAACACCCTCGAGACCAGGCACCAACCTGATGAACCTTCTTTGCACTCTCTCCAAAGCTTCCACATCCTGGTAGTGTGGTGACCAGAACTGCACACAATGCTCCAAATGCAGCCTAACCAATGTTTTATATAGCTGCAACATGATTTCCCAACTCCTGTACTCAGTGCCCCGGCTGATGAAGGCTCCTCCCAATTACATAGGTCTAGATTGGACCAGACATGATCTTATTGAAGACTATTGATTTGTCTGAGAATATAGGGAGCGTGGTTAGTAAGTTTGCAGATGACACCAAGATTGGTGGCATAGTGGACAGTGAAGAAAGTTATCTCCAGTTGCAATGGGATCTTGATCAATTGGGCCAGTGGGCTGACGAATGGCAGATGGAGTTTAATTCAGATAAATGTGAGGTGATGCATTTTGGTAGATTGAACCAGGGCAGGACTTACTCAGTTAATGGTAGGGAGTTGGGGAGAGTTACAGAACAAAGAGATCTAGGGGTACATGTTCATAGCTCCTTGAAAGTGGAGTCACAGGTGGATAGAGTGATGAAGAAGGCATTCAGCATGCTTGGTTTCATTGGTCAGAACATTGAATACAGGAGTTGGGACGTCTTGTTGAAGTTGTACAAGACATTGGTAAGGCCACACTTGGAATACTGTGTACAATTCTGGTCACCCTATTATAGAAAGGATATTATTAAACTAGAAAAGATTTACTAGGGTGCTACCGGGACTTGATAGTTTAATTTTGGGCGGCACAGTGGCATAATGGTTAGCACTGCTGCCTCACAGCTAGGGGTCCGTATTCGATTCCCGGCTTGGGTGACTGTCTGTGTGGAGTTTGCATATTCTCTTTGTGTCTGCGTGGATTTCCTCCGGTGTGTTCCCGTTCCCTCCCATAGTCCAACGACGTGCAGGTTAGGTGCATTGGCCATCCTAAGTTGCTCCTTAGTGTCCCAGGATGTGTAGGTTAAAGAGATAGGTTGAGGTTGTAGGTTGTGGTAAAAAGAAAACAAGGAATTATAGACCAGTAAGCTTAACATCGGCAGTGGGGAAAATTCTCAAATCCATTATCAAGGACTTTATAGCAGAGCATTTAGAAAGCAGTGACAGGATCAGGCAGAGTCAGCATGGATTGATGAAGGGGAAATCACGCTTGATAAATCTGTTGGAATTCTTTGAAGATGTAAATAGTTGAGTTGACAAGAGGGAGGCAGTCGATGTGGTCTATTTGGACTTGCAGAAAGTGTTTGACAAAGTCCCGCACAAGAGATTATCGTGCAAGATTAAAGTGCATGGGATTGGATGAAGTGTGTTGAGATGGATAGAAAACTGATTGGCAGAGGGGAAACAAAGAGTAGGAATTAATGGGTGCTTTCCAAATTGGCCAGCAGTAACTAGCGGGGTACCACAGGGATCGGTGCTGGGACCCCAGCTATTCACAACATATATTATTGATTTGGATGAAGGAACAAAGTTTAATTTCTGAAAGTTTGCAGATGATACCAAGCTGGGTGGGAGGGTGAACTGTGACGAGGATACAGAGATCCTTCAGAATGATCTGGGCAGGTTGGGTGAGTGGGCTAATCAATGGCAGATGCAGTATAATTTGGATAAATGTGAGGTTATTCACTTTGGAAGCAAAAACAAGAAGGCAGATTACTACCTGAATGGCTGTAAATTGGGAGAGGGGAGTGCGCAGAGGGACCTGGGTGTCCTTGTGTACCAGTCACTGAAGGTAAGCGTGCAGGTACAGCAGGCGGTAAAGAGGCAAATGGCATGTTGGCCTTCATTACGAGAGGTTTTGAGTACAGGAGCAGGGATGTGTTGTTACAATTATACCGGGACTTGGTGAGGCCACACCTAGAGTATTGTGTGCAGTTTTGGTCTCCTTTTCTGAGGAAGGATGTTCTTGCTCTCGAGGGAGTGCAGTGAAGGTTTACCAGGCTGATTCCGGGGATGGTGGGACTGATGTACGAGGAGAGATTGACTCGGTTAGGATTGTTTTAACTGGAGTTCAGACGAATGAGGGGGGATCTCATAGAGACTTATAAAATTCTAACAGGATTAGACAGGGTAGATGCAGGGAGGAGATTCCTGATGGTGGGGGAGTCCAGAACCAGGGGTCACAGTCTGAGGATTCAGGGTAGACTGTTTAGGACGGAGATGAGGAGACATTTAGAACATAGAACATAGAACATAGAACATTACAGCGCAGAACAGGCCCTTCGGCCCACGATGTTGCGCCGACCAGTTACAAAAACAATGACCCACTAGCCTAAACCAATCCCTTTTCGTCCATAAACCTATCCAGAGATCTCTTAAACGCCCCCAAACTAGACGCATTTACAACTGCAGCAGGCAGGGCATTCCAATCCCTCACCACCCTCTGGGTAAAGAACCTACCCCTGACATCCGTCCTGTAGCTACCCCCCCTTAATTTAAAGCCATGCCCCCTCGTGCTAGCTTTCTCCATCCGAGGAAAAAGGCTATCACTATCCACCCTATCTAAACCTCTAATCATCTTATATGTTTCAATAAGATCCCCTCTTAGCCGCCTTCTTTCCAACGAAAACAACCCTAGATCCCTCAGTCTCTCCTCATAGGACCTCCCCACCATACCAGGCAACATCCTAGTAAACCTCCTCTGCACCCTCTCCAACGCCTCCACATCCTTCTTGTAATGCGGGGACCAGAACTGCACACAGTACTCCAAGTGCGGCCGCACCAGAGTAGTGTACAGTTGCAACATTACACTGCGACTCCTAAATTCAATCCCCCTACCAATAAACGCCAAGACACCGTACGCCTTCTTGACAACCTTATCTACTTGATTCCCAACTTTCAGGGATCTATGTACACACACACCTAGATCCCTCTGTTCATCCACACTATTCAAAGTCCTCCCAGAGAGGATTCTTCACCCAGAGAGTGTTGAGCCTGTGGAACTCATTCCCACAGGAAGTAGTTGTTGTCAAAACATTGAGGCAGCTGGATATAGCACTTGGGGCGAATGGGATCAAAGGTTATGGGGAGAAAGCAGGATTAGGCTATTGAGTTGGATGATCAGCTACGATCGTAATGAATGGTGGAGCAGGCTTGAAGGGCCAAATGGCCTCCTCCTGCTCCTATCTGCTATGTTTCTATGATTAACAAGGTAAATACGTGGGGTTATGAGGATAGGGCCCGGGTAGGATCGCTGTTGGTGCAGACTTGATGGGCCAAATGGCCTCCTTCTGCACTGTAGGCATTCTATGATTCCATGAGTTAGAAGGAGAGGATACCTACACCTCAGGGACCGCAGTGACTCAAGAAGGCAGCTCCCCAGCACCTTCTGAAGGGGCAATTAGGGATGGGCAGTGAAGGCAGCACTAGCCAGTGACACTGACTTCCTGGAAGAATGAATTAAAGACAGCCATTCACAAGATGAGACCATTGCCAGTTTGCTCAAGTGTTACAGTCACAGCGAGGGTGTAGAGAAAGATCAACTTAGTCCATTCAAAAGTCTGACAGCAGCAGGGAAGAAGCTGTTCTTGAGTCGGTTGGTACGTGACCTCAGACTTTTGTATCTTTTTCCCGATGGAAGAAGGTGGAAGAGAGAATGTCTGGGGTGTGGGGGGTCCTTAATTATGCCGGCTGCTTTTCCCAAGGCAGTGGGAAGTGTAGACAGAGTCAATGGATGGGAGGCTGGTTTGTGTGATGGATTGGGCTACGTTCATGACCCTTTGTAGTTCTTTGCAGTCTTGGGCAGAGCAGGATCCCATACCAAGCTGTGATACAACCAGAAAGAATGCTTTCTACGGGGCATCTGTAAAAGCTGACATGCCAGATTTCCTGAGAAAGTAGAGGTGTTGGTGGGGCTTTCTTATCTATAGTGTCAGCATGGGGGGGACCAGGACAGGTCGTTGGTGATCTGGACACCTAAAAACCTGAAGCTTTTGATCCTTTCTACTTCATCCCTGTTGACGTGGACAAGGGCATGTTCTCCTTTACACTTCCTGAAGTCAATGACAATCTCCTTGTTGACATTGAGGGAGAGATTATTGTTGCCGCACCAGTTCACCAGGTTCTCTCTCTCATTCCTGTATTGCCCAGGGTGTGGCCTGAGTGTTCTGTAATGAAGTTTCTTAATTAAACCTGTACTTTCTGAAGTTAGTTTTTCTATTGCTTGTCACGGTATTATCCCGAATACCGGGTGAACATTGGTGGCAGAGGAAAGCCCATGGTATCTCGGTAAGGCCTGAAGAGGTGCTGCAGACTGGGGACAAGACCACGGCAAAAGGTAGATGTGAAACTACATCGTTTTATTGTCCTGCTGTCTTTTCAGATGCTGAACAATACCCGTAATGGAAGGCAGAAGTGGAAACGTGGACCTTTGTTACTGCAATACCAAGCAAGATGCAAGATATGAGTTTAGCTTTGTCACTCCCAGCTAGAAGCAAGATAAGGAGCCAAGGTTTCCTGAGTGGACTGTAATTACCCTGGATAAAGAAGGAGGGTTACAGATCCTGTTGCAATATCTAGATAATTAGATAAGTAGATAACAAATTATTTACACAGAGGGCGATGGGTGCTGGAACTCACTGCTGGGGGAGGTAGTGGAAGCGGATAAAATAATGACTTTTAAGGGGTGTCTGGACAAATCCATGACTAGGATGGGAATAGAGGGATATGGTCCCCGGAAGGGTAGGGGGTTTTAGTTCACTCGGGCAGCATGGTCAGTGCAGGATTGGAGGGCCGAAGGGCCTGTTCCTGTGCTGCAATTTTCTTTGTTCTTTTGTCAAAAAGAAAAGTTTTTGGAGAATTATGAAGGGAGGGTGATTTTTGACAGGATTAGGAGACAAGATAGCCAGTCCATGGAGGAATATACCATGGAATTTGAGAAGGGCCATAACAGGCTAATGAAGTTTAATTTGGAGACTCCAGATGTGGTGTTGGCCTTTAAGATTTTGGACTGTGCATGTCTGTCTCAGATGGACAATCTTCGGGAGTACAATGTAAGGGAAGAGAGCCCCTCTTTGATCAAATGGTAACATCATTAAAAAAGTTCTTTGGAAAACAGTTGCCCCCGTCACTTTTGTCAGTTCAGATCGGAATGCCAAAGCGCCCAGAGAGAGGGTTCAGGAGTAACCCAGCTGCATTCTCCACCAAATGGTAGATGGAGGCCCCGAAACAGAGGCAGTTACACCAATAAGAGACCTGATTTTGAAAGCGGATGTAACCGGTAGAGACACATGGGGGAGGGTGATAAAAGATATTTCACTGGAAGAGATGGTGAATTGCTGTTTTCAATGCAATTTACCCATATCACTGCAAAATGAAGAAACCGTGTCTTTAAAGTTGCAATAAAGAGAATATAAAGATAAGGATCATGAAGAACTTGAATTGGTGGCATAGTGGACAGTGAGGAATGTTATCTCCAATTGCAATGGGATCTTGATCAATTGGGCCAGTGGGCTGACGAAAGGCAGATGGAGTTTAATTTAGACAAATGCAATGTGATGCATTTTGGGAGATTGAACCAGGGCAGGACTTACTCAGTTAATGGTAGGGTGTTGGGGACAGTTATAGGACAGAGATCTAGGGGTACATGTTCATAGCTCCTTGAAAGTGGAGTCACAGGTGGACAGAGTGGTGAAGAAGGCATTCAGCATGCTTGGTTTCATTGGTCAGAACATTGAATACAGGAGTTGGGACGTCTTGTTGAAGTTGTACAAGACATTGGTAAGGCCACACTTGGAATACTGTGTACAGTTCTGGTCACCTCATCCGATTATAGAGAGTATATTATTAAACTAGAAAGAGTGCAGAAAAGATTTACTAGGATGTTACCGGGACTTGATGGATTGAGTTATAAGGAGAGGCTGGATAGACTGGGACTTTTTTCTCTGGAGTGTAGGAGGCTGAGGGGTGATCTTATAGAGGTCTATAAAATAATGAGGGGCACAGATCAGCTAGATAGTCAATATCTTTTCCCCAAAGGTAGGGGAGTCTAAAACTAGAGGGTATAGGTTTAGGGTGAGAGGGGAGAGATACAAAAGTGTCCAGAGGGGCAATTTTTTTACACAGAGGGTGGTGAGTGTCTGGAACAAACTGCCAGAGGTAGTAGTAGAGGCGGGTACAATTTTATCTTTTATAAAGCATTTAGACAGTTACATGGGTACTATGGGTATAGAGGGATACGGGCCAAATGTGGGCAATTGGGATTAGCTTAGGGATTTAAAAAAAAGCGGCATGGACAAGTTGGGCCGAAGGGCCTGTTTCCATACTGTAAACCTCTCTGACTCTATGGCTGGAAGACTGGGGCTGGAGTAGATCAGGGATTAATGCTGGGGCAGGTACAGATTAGGGCACTCACTCCTGGAGCTGAGTAAGTCAGGGCTCTTATTCTTTGGACTGGTGTATATCAGGGCCTGGGTCCCGGGGCCGGAGTGGATCGGGCCCTGGGTCCCGGGGCCGGAGTGGATCGGGGCCTGGGTCCTGGGGCCGGAGCGGATCGGGCCCTGGGTCCCGGGGCCGGAGCGGATCGGGCCCTGGGTCCCGGGGCCGGAGTGGATCGGGGCCTGGGTCCTGGGGCCGGAGCGGATCGGGCCCTGGGTCCCGGGGCCGGAGCGGATCGGGCCCTCGGTCCTGGGGCCGGAGCGGATCGGGGCCTGGGTCCCGGGGCCGGAGTGGATCGGGGCCTGGGTCCCGGGGCCGGAGTGGATCGGGGCCTGGGTCCCGGGGCCGGAGTGGATCGGGGCCTCGGTTCTGGAGCAGATTCCTGCCCTCAGTGCTTGGGTTGGATTAGATGGCGGCCCTGGTTTTGGGGAGGCTGGGGTCGATCAGGACTCGAAGTGAAGCTTCAGTCCCAGGGCAGAGTTTATGTGGAGCCCCACAGCAGGAGGATTTTGCCCTGGGCCTGCAGTGGGTCTGTACTTGCCTCTCTGCAGTTTCTCTCTGAGCTCCAGTTTGGCCAGGGAGAGTTTATCTTCTGCCTTAGCAACTGCTGCTCTCTTCTCTGTCAAGAAATCCTCTGCATCATGAATGGCCTGAAAGGGAGAGGCAGCTTCATCAGATCACCCTCTGAACTAACCCCCCAGAACCCTGCTCCCAACCATACATCACCCATGGTGCAGACAGGCCTGCCACAGAGTCACCGGGGGGGGGGGATTGGGGGGGCTGCGCTGCGATCACTGTCCACGGGGAAGGTGGGGGCTCTCGAGATCCGGTGGGACGAGAAATTGCCAGTTTGCTGTGAGATTGTGACCACTGACCGGTGATATAAAGAGGTTCACAGCGACACTGGGTCTGAGCCTGATTTTTATATCTTTTAATTAATTTACATATAACGACACTCACCCTCTCAGTATTTATCCACTCGTATTTAAACCACACCCCTGTGAGATCATGGCGCGTTTACATGGATCTCCACATGACACGTGAAACAAGCACCCGCCCACCCCCCCCACCCCGACCCCCCCCCACCCACACATCCACCCACACATCCACCCACACATTTTGAAAAAGTGTCTTAAGATCTGCAAGGAAAACTGACCGATTCCCCTGGGCAAGAAACTGACCAATACCCCTGGGGGAAAACTGACCGATTCCCTCGGGCGGGAAACTGACCGGTTCCCCCGGGCGGGAAACTGACCGATTCCCCCGGGCGGGAAACTGACCGATTCCCCCGGGCGGGAAACTGACCGAATCCCCCGGACAAGAAACTGACCGATTCCCCCGGGCGGGAAACTGACCGATTCCCCCGGGCGGGAAACTGACCGATTCCCCCGGGCGGGAAACTGACCGATTCCCCCGGTCAAGAAACTGACCCATTCCCCCGGGCGGGAAACTGACCGATTCCCCCGGGCGGGAAACTGACCGATTCCCCCGGTCAAGAAACTGACCCATTCCCCCGGGCGGGAAACTGACCGATTCCCCCGGGCGGGAAACTGACCGATTCCCCCGGGCGGGAAACTGACCGATTCCCCCGGGCGGGAAACTGACCGATTCCCCCGGGCGGGAAACTGACCGATTCCCCCGGGCGGGAAACTGACCGATTCCCCCGGGCGGGAAACTGACCGATTCCCCCGGACAAGAAACTGACCGATTCCCCCGGGCGGGAAACTGACCGATTCCCCCGGGCGGGAAACTGACCGATTCCCCCGGGCGGGAAACTGACCGATTCCCCCGGGCGGGAAACTGACCGATTCCCCCGGGCGGGAAACTGACCGATACCCCCGGGCGGGAAACTGACCGATACCCCCGGACAAGAAACTGACCGATTCCCCCGGACAAGAAACTGACCGATTCCCCCGGGCGGGAAACTGACCGATTCCCCCGGGCGGGAAACTGACCGATTCCCCCGGGCGGGAAACTGACCGATTCCCCCGGGCGGGAAACTGACCGATTCCCCCGGGCGGGAAACTGACCGATACCCCCGGGCGGGAAACTGACCGATACCCCCGGACAAGAAACTGACCGATTCCCCCGGGCGGGAAACTGACCGATTCCCCCGGGCGGGAAACTGACCGATACCCCCGGGCGGGAAACTGACCGATTCCCCCAGGCGGGAAACTGACCGATTCCCCCGGACAAGAAACTGACCGATTCCCCCGGGCGGGAAACTGACCGATTCCCCCGGGCGGGAAACTGACCGATTCCCCCGGGCGGGAAACTGACCGATTCCCCCGGTCAAGAAACTGACCGATTCCCCCGGACAAGAAACTGACCGATTCCCCCGGGCGGGAAACTGACCGATTCCCCCGGGCGGGAAACTGACCGATTCCCCCGGGCGGGAAACTGACCGATTCCCCCGGGCGGGAAACTGACCGATTCCCCCGGACAAGAAACTGACCGATTCCCCCGGGCGGGAAACTGACCGATTCCCCCGGACAAGAAACTGACCGATTCCCCCGGGCGGGAAACTGACCAATTCCCCCGGGCGGGAAACTGACCGATTCCCCCGGACAAGAAACTGACCGATTCCCCCGGGCGGGAAACTGACCGATTCCCCCGGGCGGGAAACTGACCGATTCCCCCGGGCGGGAAACTGACCGATTCCCCCGGGCGGGAAACTGACCGATTCCCCCGGGCGGGAAACTGACCGATTCCCCCGGGCGGGAAACTGACCGATTCCCCCGGACAAGAAACTGACCGATTCCCCCGGGCGGGAAACTGACCGGTTCCCCCGGGCGGGAAACTGACCGATTCCCCCGGACAAGAAACTGACCGATTCCCCCGGGCGGGAAACTGACCGATTCCCCCGGGCGGGAAACTGACCGGTTCCCCCGGGCGGGAAACTGACCGATTCCCCCGGGCGGGAAACTGACCGATTCCCCCGGGCGGGAAACTGACCGATTCCCCCGGGCGGGAAACTGACCGATTCCCCTGGGGGAAACTGACCGATTCCCCCGGGCGGGAAACTGACCGATTCCCCCGGTTAAGAAACTGACCCATTCCCCCGGGCGGGAAACTGACCGATTCCCCCGGACAAGAAACTGACCGATTCCCCCGGGCGGGAAACTGACCGATTCCCCCGGGCGGGAAACTGACCGATTCCCCCGGGCGGGAAACTGACCGATTCCCCCGGGCGGGAAACTGACCGATTCCCCCGGGCGGGAAACTGACCGATTCCCCCGGACAAGAAACTGACCGATTCCCCCGGACAAGAAACTGACCGATTCCCCCGGGCGGGAAACTGACCGATTCCCCTGGGGGAAACTGACCGATTCCCCCGGGCGGGAAACTGACCGATTCCCCCGGGCGGGAAACTGACCGATTCCCCTGGGGGAAACTGACCGATTCCCCCGGACGGGAAACTGACCGATTCCCCCGGGCGGGAAACTGACCGATTCCCCCGGGCGGGAAACTGACCGATTCCCCCGGGCGGGAAACTGACCGATTCCCCCGGGCAAGAAACTGACCGATTCCCCCGGGCGGGAAACTGACCGATTCCCCCGGGCGGGAAACTGACCGATTCCCCCGGGCGGGAAACTGACCGATTCCCCATCAGATCCTGCTACTTTTTCGTGATTCCACACAACCTGTCCAGTGATCTGGAAAAGGGTAAGTGACAATCACAGCCCCACCCTCCAGCAAATTTCCTCCCACTCCATCTCCCAGTTCAATCCTTTATTTCTCCTTGTCCTCAGATTGGTTCCGAATTGGGAGCTCCCCATCATTTCCCTCACAGCCAATACACAGGGGATATTCACCCATGGGGGCAGGGGGGCATCTCCCAATAGTCACAGGCTCCCACCCTGCACCAGGGACACATGGTCACAAAGTGAAGCAGGAAGCCTGGTGGGCTGGTCCCACCCCACAGTGAGTGGGAGAAGGGGAGGGGGGGAGAGGGGGAGGGGGGGAGGGGGGGAGAGGGGGAGGGGGGGAGAGGGGGAGGGGGGGAGGGGGGGAGAGGAGGAGAGTGGGAGAGGGGGAGAGGGGGAGAGGGGGAGTTCTCCGGCGGACTCTGTGAGACTCACCTGCAGCGTAATGTCCGTTTTATTCATATTTTTCCGCACACACTGGTCATGTTCAGCGATCCGTTTGTTTAGCTCACAATAGGCTTTCTTTAGCTGGGGAGAGAATGACAGCGTTACTTTGTTTGTTGGGTCCCTGCACTGGATTTTACATTTCCAAATGCTGAGAGGGCTCTTTGGAAGATTCCGGAAGAGCTAATTACCACTCGAGGGCCACAATTAATATTAGACCCATGACCACTACACCCAGTCGAGATAAATTGCTGACGCTACCTCTCTTCTGTAGACTGATAGCGAAGAGCTCTGGAGTTGGAAATGTCTGGTACACTGAGCTGATGGAGACATCACAGGCTTCCAGCCTTCTGTATTAACCACTAACCAGAGGTGTTTGTGAAGCTGTCAGTGGATGAGAGCAGGAGTCTGTCACAGGAGCGTAAAAATAGGTAAGCAAAGACAATAGGCCTGAGGATTAGGAACAATTTAAAATTCAGCAAAGGAAGACCAAGGGATTGATTAAGAAGAGAAAATAGAGTATGAAAGTAAGCTAGCGGGGAACATAAAGATTACTATTAACCATCACACAAACCAGCCTCCCATCCATTGACTCTGTCTACACTCCCGCTACCTCGGCAAAGCAGCCAGAATAATTAAGGATCCCACACACCCCGGACATTCTCTCTTCCACCTTCTTCCATCGGGAAAAAGATACAAAAGTCTGAGGTCTCGTACCAACCAACTCAAGAACAGCTTCTTCCCTGCTGCTGTCAGACTTTTGAATGGACCTACCTCGCATTAAGTTGATCTTTCTCTACACCCTCGCTATGACTGTAACACTACATTCTGCACCCTCCCCTTTCCTTCTCTATGAACGGTATGCTTTGTCTGTATAGCGCACAAGAAACAATACTTTTCACTAATACATGTGACAATAATAAATCAAATCAAAAGTTTCTATCGATATGTAAAGAGGAAAAGATTGACAAAAACAGGAGAATTCATAACGGGGAATAAAGAAATGGCTGGGAATTACATTTATACTTTGCTTCAGTCTTCGCAGAGTAAGTCATGAATAATGTACCAGAAATGCAGAGAGAAACATGTTTTAGTGAGGAGCTGAAGGAAATCAGTATTAGCAGAGGAATGGTTTTGGGGAAATTGATGGGATTGAAGGTGGATAAATCTCCAGCCCCTGATAATCTTCATCCCAGAATACTTAAGGAAGTGGCCCTGGAAATAGTAGATCCATTGGTAGTTACTTTCTGAAGTTCTTTGGATCGGTTCCTACAGATTGGAGGGTCGCTGATGTAAGGGAGGTAGAGAGAAAACAGGGAACTACAGACCAGTGAGTCTAACATCGGTACTGGGGAAGTTGGTAGAATCCATTATCAAGGATTTCATAACTCAACATTTGGAAGGCAGTGGGATAATCAGACACAGTCAGCATGGATTTAAAGCATGCTTGATGAATCTAATGGAATTTTTTGGGGATGTAATGAGTAGAATTGACTGAGGAGAACCAGTGGATGTGGTTTATTTAGACTTTCAGAAGCTTTCAACAAGGTCTCACAAAACAGACTCCCATGTAAGGTGCACATAGGATTGTAGGTAATGTTTTGAGATGGATAGGAAGCAAAGATGGTCTACCTGCTGTTTATTTATATACTGCTTGAATACTTCACAAAGCCCCCACAGAAATCTCCACAGACCCATTCAGGAAACAACGCTTTAACCTTTACAACAATAGGACAAAACTCAATGAGAACAAATGCTGGATAAACTCAGCAGGTCTGGTAGCATCAGTGAAGAGAGAAACCTAGTCAATATTCTGACCTAACTGACCGTTCCCCAGTGCAAATCCTTTCTTTCCTTTCAGTTCTGGTCTGGTTCAGTATCATATCTCAGCTCTGTCACTGAATTAAAGGGTTATGCCAGGTGGAGTAGGAGCGTGGTAATGTTCACCTTTCATCTCTCAATCAAACAATCAGTCTTCAGTCAGTATATTCCCCTTGACCTTACCATGTACACAATAACAGCTGTATTTACCCACACTGTCTAATGGTGCATTGTGTGAAAGCAGGCTGGATATACAACACAGCTCAGCTCACTCTCTGTACAATGTCAGTGATCCTGTTTGAAACACTTGGCTTCACTGAGTATACAACACAGGGAAAAGCTGTTCTGAGCACACAGCAAGCTCCAAGGTCAGTACAGCTACAGAGGTTAATTAATGGAGGAAATCACTCAGAATATAACTGTGTCAGTGATAGAGATTTACTAACAAAATAACCTGGGAAGGTGGTGGAGGTGGGATGCCTCACATCTTTAAAAAGTATCTGGATGGGTGCTTGGCACACCATAACATAGAAAGCTCTGGGCCAATTGCTGGCGCGTGGGATTAGGTGGGCAGGTCAGGGCTTTTCACATGCTGGTGTAGACTCGATGGGCCCAGCACTCTCGGATTCTGAGATTCTCGGATTCCGAGGTTCTCGGATTCCGAGGTTCTTGGATTCCGAGGTTCTCAGATTCCGAGGTTCTCGGATTCCGAGGTTCTCAGATTCAGAAGTTCTCGGATTCAGAGGTTCTCGGATTCAGAGGTTCTCGGATTCTGAGGTTCTCGGATTCTGAGATTGTGATTCTGATTCTGAGGTTCTCGGATTCTGCGATTCTCGGATTCTGAGATTGTGATTCTGATTCTGAGATTCTTGGATTCTGAGATTCTCGGATTCTGAGGTTCTCGGATTCTGTGATTCTGATTCTGAGATTCTCGGATTCTGAGATTCTCGGATTCTGTGATTGTGGTTCTGTGATTCTGAGATTCTTGGATTCTGTGAACCCGGCTTCCCAAAACATTAGCTGAGTTTCTGGATGAATAACACAGCAATAATACCACGAGGCCACTGCCTCCCCTAATCTGAGGAACAATAAAGTGACAATGCCAGTGAATGGGTTGTAACAGCAATATATTCCTGATCACAGAATCCCCTTCAAAACACTGACCCTGAGCTGGGCATCATTGTCCCAGAGTAGCTGAAGGACAGTTAGGTTTCAGTAGACAGTGATCGGTATAATGTGTCGAGAGTGGTCGGTATAATGCCGCTGGGACAGTTACCTCATGTTGGTACTGAGACAGTTCCTTTGTGATTTCTGAAACCTGGTTCTGGATCCTGGAGAGGAGAGAAATGAGATCTCGGGTTATTGAATCCCAGATTTTCCAGCACCTCCCATCCACACTGCTGTTTCAACTAAACTCTCCTGTCCTCTCCCTGGATGCTTTCACATTTCCTTAGCAAATACTAATCCAGTTCCCTTTAAAACTCAGAGGGCAGAATTCTCATGAGGATTGGGAAGGAGCCAATCACATAGTTTTAGCTTGCTGTCACCGGGGGGATTTTCCCGGGATCAGGATGGGGTGGGTGCAGTGCTGATCACACCAGGCTGACTGGAATTTTACAAAACCTGGACTGGCACTGCAGGAAGCTTTGGCGTGGAGAGGACTCTCCCTCCACAATGGAGGCCTGACAGATACTGCCAGGTTTTACAAATGCTGAGAGAACATCTCAAAATGGCTGCTGTTCCTTCCATGCCTGAGGGCTTTCTATTGGTTCTTTAAACATTTCCCCACTCACCTTAAATCTATGTCCCTGAGTATTTGACTTTTCTAAAGTCATCTGACTATCCATTCTGTCCATGTCACTCATAATCTTATAGACTTCTATCAGGTCTCCCCTCAACCTCTGTTGTTCTAGTGAGAACAAACCGAGTTTATCCAACCTCTCTTCATAGTGAATACCCTCCAAACCAGGCAACATCATTGTAAACCTTTTCTGTCCCCTCTCCAAAGCCTCCATATCCTTCTGGTAGTGTGGTGATCAGAATTGTACACAATATTCTAAATGAGACCTAACTAAGATTCTGTACAGCTGCAGCATAACCTGCCAATTTTTATATTCAGTGTCCTGATCGATGAAGGTAAGCATGCCGTATGCCTTCTTGACTACCTTCTCCACCGGCATTGCCACTTTCAGTGATCGGTGGACATTTATGCCCAGATCCCTCTGTCTGTCAATACTCCTAAGGGTTACTGTATAATTCCTACATACATTGGAGCTTCCAAAATGCATTACATCACACTTGTCCGGATTAAACTCCATCTGCCATTTCTCTGCCCAAGTCTCCAACCGATCTATATCTTGCTGTATCCTCTGACAATCCTCTTCACTGTCCGCAACTCCACCAATTTTTGTGTTGTCTGCGAACTTACCAATCAGACCTGCTACATTTTCCTCCAAATCATTTATATTTACTACAAACAACAAAGGTTCCAGCACTGATCCCTGTGGAACACCACTAGTCACAGCCTTCCATTCAGGAAAGCACCCCCTCTGCTGCTACCCTCTATCTTCTATGGCCAGGCCAGTTCTGTATCCACCTTGCCAGCTTCCCTCTGATCTGGTGTGACTTCACCTTTCGTACCAGTCTACCATGAGGGACCTTGTCAAAGGCCTTGCTGAAGTCCATGTCAACAACATCCACTGCCTTTCCCTCATCTATCATTTTCGTCACTTCCTGGAAAACCCAATCAAGTTAGAGGCATGATTCCTCTTTACAAAACCATGCTGTCTATCACTAATAATTCCATTTGTTTTCAAATGTGAGTAAATGCTTTCTTTTGGAAAGAATCTTTTCCAGTAATTTCCCTACGACTGATGTAAGGCTCACTGGCCTGTAATTTCCTGGATTATCCCTGCTGCCTGCCCTTCTTAAACTGATTTTTTTGATGTTCTCCCCCAGGAATATCCATTCTCTGGATATTCAGTCACAAGAAACAGGAGCAGCAGTAGACCATTCTCCACCATTCAATAAGAGAATGCCTGATCTGATAACATTATTAACTCCATCTTCCTGCCTGTCCCCAAGAAACTCCACTCCCTTGGTCAGTCTGAAGGTCAGTTATTGGTTCTCCGTTCCCAGCAGCCTGAGATATCCTGGGCTGCCCAATGGGGACACTCAGCTGGACAGACACAAAGTCCAGTACAGCACAGGAACAGACCTACACCGATCACATTGTCCTAACTAATCAACTGCTTCTATCCCTCTCTTCCCCATCTGTTCAGGTGCCTACCCAGATAAGACTTAAACGTGGCTAACATAACTGCCTCACCCACCTCACCTGGCAGTGCATTCCAGGCCCCCACCACCCTCTGTGTAAAAAAAGTACCCCCCCCCACCCCGCCCATCTCCACTGAACCTTTCCCTCCTTATCTTGAACCTCTGACCCCTCGTGATCGTCACCTCCGACCTGGGAAAAAGCTTCCCACTGTTCACCCTATCCATACCCCTCATAATTTTATACACCTCTATTAGGTCTCCCCTCATTCTCTGTCTTTCCAGGGAGAACAACCCCAGTTTACCCAATCTCTCCTCATAGCTAAGACTCTCCATACCAGGCAACATCCTGGTAAACCTCCTCTGCACTCGCTCCAAAGCCTCCACGTCCTTCTGGTAGTGCGGTGACCAGAACTGGACACAGTTTCCAAATGTGGCCTAACCTACATTTTATACAACTGTAACATAATTTGCTAACTTGTATACTCAATGCCCCGTCCGATGAAGGCAAGCATGCCATATGCTTTCTTCACCACCTTTTCCACCTGTGCTGCCACTTATAAGGATCTGTGGACCTTTACTCCCAGATCTCTCTGTGTGTCTATGCTCCTGATGGTTCTGTCATTTATTTTATGGCTTCCACCTGAATTGGATCGACCAAAATGCGTCGCCTCGTATTTGTCCAGATTAAATTCTATCTGCTATTTCTCTGCCTAATTTCGCAGTCTACCTGCATGTGCTGTATTCTCTGACAATCTTCATCGCTATCTGCAACTCCGCCAATCTTAGTATCATCTGCAAAGTTGCTAATCAGACCAGCTATGTTTTGTTCCAAGTTATTTATATATATTACAAACAGCAGAGGTCCCAGCACTGATCCCTGCGGAACATCACTAGTTACAGATCTCCATTCACAAAAACACCCTTCCAACGCTACCCTCCGCCTTATATGGCCAAGCTAGTTCTGAATCCATCTAGCTAGTTCACCCCTGAACCCCATGAGATTTGATTTTTTGCTCCAGCCTGCTATTGTCAAATGCTTTACTAAAGTCCATGTAGACAACATCTACAGTCCTTCCCTCATCAATCATTTTTGTCACCTCTTCAAAAAAACCTATTTAAATTAGTGAGGCATGACCTCCCATGTACTAAACCATGCTCTGTGTCACTAACAAGACTATTCAGTTCCAAATGTGTATCGATCCTATTACTAAGAATCTTCTCCAACAAGTTATCCTTGCTACCCTTCTTAAACAACAGGACGACATTGGCTATCCTCCAATCCTCTGGGATCGTACCAGTGGCCACGAGGAAACAAAGATTTCTGTTCGAGCCCCAGCAATTTCATCCCTTGTCTCCCTCAATAATCTGGGATTGGTACCATCTGGCCCTGGGGATTTATCTACCTAAACGCTTTTTAATTCAACTAACACATCCTCCCTCGTAATGATGACTTGTTCTAAAGGGTTTACACACCCCTCCGAGACACCATCATTTGACTATTAAATACTATTCAAAGTAAAGACAGTTCAGCCTGGGCAGAGGTGGTGAATTTTGCAGGCAGTATTCCTGTCCAACAAGAGTTCCCAAGGATTAGGAAAATTGGGCCAATTGTGAACTTTCTTCGTTTTCAGGAACCTTCATTCCTGGGTGACTGTGGTGAATCCTTGCTTTGTTCATTATGACTCCACCAGGAATTTGTTCCGCAATGGGTTGGAAATTTTGCATTCCTGGCTAATGATTTTCTGTTGAGAATCTCTCCACACTAAAGTGTGCTTCACAACCTGGCAGTCTGTATCATCAGCTAAACACCACCCACACAAACCCACACAGCAAACACACATGGATAAGCACGCATGTACAGGTACACACACATATAAATTCACACAAATATACACATATGCACACATGCAGTAGTGGATACACAGGTACACACACGCAAGTAAGTGAACACAAATACACAGACGCACACACATACGTAGTCACACACACAAGTGTACGTACAGGCAATGAAAATCGTACACACTCAATACTGAGGAGTTCAGATCCTTGCTGATGTTTTCCCTCTTATATAGTAAGGCTGGCTCGCTTCCTCTCTCCCCACACCACCCTTTCCCTCCTCAGTTGAACTCAGCAGTTAAACATTCGAGCTGTTCCTGTTTTCTATGTGTGAACTCTGCTTTGGGCAGTATATTTTTCCCACAGTGTGCCTGGCAGCAGTGAGCTCATTCCTGACCTGTTGCTTTCGTCCTCTTTCAGTTTCTGCTCGGCTGCTGATCTGCGCTGCCTCTCTGCTTCCATCTTGTCCATCAGGGCCACGGTGGTGCTGATGTCCCACTCATGAAGAATCTTTATAACTGCATCTGCGGATGCAATCTGTCCAGGGCCACAAGAGACAACACAGGTCTGAGACATGCATCAAGGTCCCTCCATCATACCAAAACAGGGTCACCCCCCCCAATCCTCTGAGGAGACTTGATGTCTATAGATGTGTTGGCTTTATGAGGTTTACTGAATGATGTGGAGATGCCGGCGTTGCACTGGGGTAAACACAGTAAGCCTCACAACACCAGGTTAAAGTCCAACAGGTTTATCTGGTAGCAGGAACTTACAGAGTGTTGCCTCTTCACCTGATGAAGGAACAATGCTCCAAAAGCTTGTGCTACCAAATATATTTGTTGGATTTTAACCTGGTGTTGTGAGATTGCTGCTTGTGTTTAGTGAATGAGAGTGGGAACAGCCCAGTTACTGTTTTAGCAGCACTACAGGCAATCGAAGGCCTGTCACACCTTTGGGATCCATACAGGATGACACTGCACACACAAACTGCAGTCCTGTCTCAGCTCCAAGCCCAGGACAGCCATTCCTGCTCAATCTGGGTCTGTCCTGTGGCAATCAGGCAGTCCTAAAGGTTTGGAAACAGATAATGCTAATGCTGTTACCTCATCCACGGGACAATTCGAAATCAGGGAACAGTTACATAAGAACATAAGAAATAAGGGCAGGAGTAGGCCATCTAGCCCTTCGAGCCTGCCCCGCCATTCAATAAGATCATGGCTGATCTGTCGTGTCTCAGTTCCACATTCCCACCCTCTCCCCATAACCCTTAATCCCCTCGCTTATCAAAAACCCATCAACCCGCGTCTTAAAAATATTTAGCGAGGTAGCCTCCACCACTTCAACGGGCAGAGAATTCCAGAGATTCACCACCCTTTGAGTGAAGAAGTTCCTCCTCAACTCCGTTCTAAACCGCCTCCCTTTTATCTTGAGGCTGTGTCCCCTGGTCCTACTGTCCAGTTTGCCATGTCTTATTCATTACACTGGTATGCTTCAAGGGCCAATGAAACTCTTAAACGGCTGATGACTATTTGTCCACCTATCAATGGGGATTGGTGGGGGATGGAGGACTGTGAAATAAGGGAATAGATTCTCTCCAGTAAGGAACACTGCTGTGTCTGAGTATTACCTACTGCAGCCAGCATAGAGAACGGAACATCTGCAAACATCGCACAAAGCTCCGGAGTTCCCTGCTTTTTTGATTGGATTTGATTTGATTAATTATTGTCATATAGAGTTACAGAGTCATTGAGGTTTACAGCATGGAAACAGGCCCTTCGGCCCCACTTGTCCATGCCACCCATTTTTTTTAAACCCCTAAGCTAATCCCAATTGCCCGCATTTGGCCCATATCCCTCTATACCCATCTTACCCATGTAACTGTCTAAATACTTTATAAAAGACAAAATTGTACCCGCCTCTACTACTGCCTCTGGCAGCTTGTTCCAGACACTCACCACCCTCTGTGTGAAAAATTGCCCCTCTGGACACTTTTGTATCTCTCCCCTCTCACCTTAAACCTATACCCTCTAGTTTTAGACTCCCCTACCTTTGGGAAAAGATATTGACTATCTCACTGATCTGTGCCCCTCATTATTTTATAGACCTCTATAAGATCACCCCTCAGCCTCCTACGCTCCAGAGAAAAAAGTCCCAGTCTATCCAGCCTCTCCTTATAACTCAAACCATCAAGTCCTGGTAGCATCCTAGTAAATCTTTTCTGCACTTTTTCTAGTTTAATAATATCCTTTCTATAATAGGGTGACCAGAATTGTACACAGTATTCCAAGTGTGGCCTTACCAATGTCTTGTACAACTTCAACAAGACGTCCCAACTCCTGTATTCAATGTTCTGACCAATGAAACCATAGAACATAGAACATAGAACATAACAGCGCAGAACAGGCCCTTCGGCCCATGATGTTGCGCCGACCAGTTAAAAAACAATGACCCACTAACCTAAACCAATCCCTTTTCGTCCATAAACCTATCCACGGATCTCTTAAACACCCCCAAACTAGGCGCATTTACAACTGCAGCAGGCAGGGCATTTCAATCCCTCACCACCCTCTGGGTAAAGAACCTACCCCTGACATCCGTCCTATAACTACCACCCCTTAATTTAAAGCCATGCCCCCTCGTGCTAGATTTCTCCATCAGAGGAAAAAGGCTATCACTATCCACCCTATCTAAACCTCTAATCATCTTATATGTTTCAAGTATGCTGAATACCTTCTTCACCACTCTGTCCACCTGTGACTCCACTTTCAAGGAGCTATGAACATGTACCCCTAGATCTCTTTGTTCTGTAACTCTCCCTAACGCCCTACCATTAACTGAGTAAGTCCTGCCCTGGTTCAATCTACCAAAATGCATCATCTCGCATTTATCTAAATTAAACTCCATCTGCCTTTCGTCAGCCCACTGGCCCAATTGATCAAGAATTGGGCCAGTGTATTTCACATGAATTAACATACAATGAAAAGTATTATTTCTTGCGCACTGTACAGACAAAGCATACCGTTCATCGAGAAGGAAAGGAGAGGGTGCAGAATGTAGTGTTACAGTCACAGCGAGGGTGTAGAGAAAGATCAGCTTAATGTGAGGTAGGTCCATTCAAAAGTCTGACAGCAGCAGGGAAGAAGCTGTTCTTGAGTCGGTCGGTACGTGACCTCAGACTTTTGTATCTTTTTCCCGACGGAAGAAGGTGGAAGAGAGAATGTCCGGGGTGTGTGGGGTCCTTAATTATACTGTCTGCTTTCCTGAGGCAGTGGGAAGTGTAGACAGAGTCAATGGATGGGAAAAGGTGCACCTTTAAGATTTGGTTAGCTGTAAAAACTCGCATTCTAATCAGTATTCTGTAAACTGAGTGTGTGTCTTTATATCTGCTGTTTGTGATCAGAACCCCTCCACTCACTCAGTCAGAGGCCTGAAAGCTCGTGGCGTTTACTACCAAATAAACCAGTTGGACTTTAACCTGGTGTTGTTTACCCCAGTCCAACGCCAGCATCTCCACAATGTTCCAGTGTGACAGCGCTCTGTTAATGTGCCAGTGTGACAGTGCACTGTTAATGCGCCAGTGTGACAGTGCTCTGTTAATGCGCCAGTGTGACAGTGCTCTGTTAATGCGCCAGTGTGACAGTGCTCTGTTAATGTGCCAGTGTGACAGTGCTCTGTTAATGTGCCAGTGTGACAGTGCTCTGTTAATGTGCCAGTGTGACAGAGCTCTGTTAATGCGCCAGTGTGACAGTGCTCTGTTAATGTGCCAGTGTGACAGAGCTCTGTTAATGCGCCAGTGTGACAGTGCTCTGTTAATGTGCCAGTGTGACAGTGCTCTGTTAATGTGCCAGTGTGACAGAGCTCTGTTAATGCGCCAGTGTGACAGTGCTCTGTTAATGTGCCAGTGTGACAGTGCTCTGTTAATGTGCCAGTGTGACAGTGCTCTGTTAATGTGCCAGTGTGACAGAGCTCTGTTAATGTGCCAGTGTGACAGTGCTCTGTTAATGTGCCAGTGTGACAGTGCTCTGTTAATGTGCCAGTGTGACAGTGCTCTGTTAATGTGCCAGTGTGACAGAGCTCTGTTAATGCGCCAGTGTGACAGTGCTCTGTTAATGCGCCAGTGTGACAGTGCTCTGTTAATGCGCCAGTGTGACAGTGCTCTGTTAATGCGCCAGTGTGACAGAGCTCTTTTAATGCGCCAGTGTGACAGTGCTCTGTTAATGCGCCAGTGTGACAGAGCTCTGTTAATGCGCCAGTGTGACAGTGCTCTGTTAATGTGCCAGTGTGACAGCGCTCTGTTAATGCGCCAGTGTGACAGAGCTCTGTTAATGCGCCAGTGTGACAGTGCTCTGTTAATGTGCCAGTGTGACAGCGCTCTGTTAATGCGCCAGTGTGACAGTGCTCTGTTAATGCGCCAGTGTGACAGTGCTCTGTTAATGTGCCAGTGTGACAGAGCTCTGTTAATGTGCCAGTGTGACAGTGCTCTGTTAATGCGCCAGTGTGACAGTGCTCTGTTAATGCGCCAGTGTGACAGTGCTCTGTTAATGTGCCAGTGTGACAGTGCTCTGTTAATGTGCCAGTGTGACAGAGCTCTGTTAATGTGCCAGTGTGACAGAGCTCTGTTAATGTGCCAGTGTGACAGTGCTCTGTTAATGCGCCAGTGTGACAGTGCTCTGTTAATGCGCCAGTGTGACAGTGCTCTGTTAATGCGCCAGTGTGACAGTGCTCTGTTAATGCGCCAGTGTGACAGTGCTCTGTTAATGCGCCAGTGTGACAGTGCTCTGTTAATGTGCCAGTGTGACAGTGCTCTGTTAATGCGCCAGTGTGACAGTGCTCTGTTAATGCGCCAGTGTGACAGAGCTCTGTTAATGCGCCAGTGTGACAGTGCTCTGTTAATGCGCCAGTGTGACAGTGCTCTGTTAATGCGCCAGTGTGACAGTGCTCTGTTAATGTGCCAGTGTGACAGTGCTCTGTTAATGTGCCAGTGTGACAGTGCTCTGTTAATGTGCCAGTGTGACAGTGCTCTGTTAATGCGCCAGTGTGACAGTGCTCTGTTAATGTGCCAGTGTGACAGTGCTCTGTTAATGCGCCAGTGTGACAGTGCTCTGTTAATGTGCCAGTGTGACAGTGCTCTGTTAATGTGCCAGTGTGACAGTGCTCTGTTAATGTGCCAGTGTGACAGTGCTCTGTTAATGTGCCAGTGTGACAGAGCTCATTACCCTCATTAGGGAGCTTGAGTGGAATTGACACATGGCAGTAAGGGGCCTGGATGAGGTATTAAACAAATATTTTGACCAGTCTTTACCAGGGAGGTAGTTGCTACCCAGGACATGGGAACAGAGAGGAACCTCTGTCACTCGAAGGGTTCAAAATTGATAAGGAGGAAGTGTTGAATAGACTGTCAGGACTGAAATTTAACAAGGCCCTGGGACTGGAGATGTATCTAAAGATACTGAGGAATGTGAGAATGGAAATTACAGGAGCGCTGGCTATCATCTTCCAGCTTCTCTAAACTCAGGAGTGCCAGATAAGGAAGAGACAGCATTGATATCGAAAAGGGAAATGGTGTTTAATTAACTTGCTGGAGTATTCTGAAGTGGTGACGGAAAGGGTTAATGAGGGTGATGCTGTTGATGTGGTGTATGTGGACTTTCAGAAGGTGTTTGATACAGTGCCACACAACAGGCTTGAGATAAAAGTTAGAGCTCCTGGAATAAAAGAGAGAACAGCAATGAGGGGATAAGATTGGCTGAATAATAGGGAGCAGAGAGTAATGGTCAGTATATATTTTTCAGGCTGGAGGAAGATTTGCAGTGGTGTTATAGAATCATAGAATTCTACAGTGCAGAAGGAGGCCATTCAGCCCATCGAGTCAGTGCCAACCACAACCCCACCCAGGCCGTTATCCCCCATAACTCCGTAAATTTACCCTAGCTAGTCCCCCTGACATGAAGGGGCAAGTTAGCATGGTCAATCAACCTAACCCACTCATCTTTGGAGTGTGTGAGGAAACCGGAGCACCCGGAGGAAACCCACGCAGACACGAGGGGAATGTGCAAACTCCACACAGACAGTGACCGAAACCGGGAATCCCAGGGATCAGTATTGGGATCCTTGCTTATTTCAATGATCTGGATATTGATGTGCAGGGGACAATTTCAGAGTTTGCAGATCACACAAACCTTGGAAGCGTTGTAAACTATGAAGAGGACTTTGTGGAGCTTCAAAAGGACAGAGACAAGTTGGTGGAGTGGGTGGATAGGTGGCGGCTGAAGTTCAAAATGGAGAAGAGTGAGGTGATGCATTTTGGTAGGAAGACTATGGAGAGACGATATAAAATAAAGGGTACAACACTTCACAGAGTGCAGGACCCATGGAAAGCGACTGGCCCGGATGGGTTACCCAGACATACACCCTGATCCTGCGTGGATCAGCTGGTGGGGGGATTCACATAAGAACATAAGAAATAGGAGCAGGAGTAGGCCATCTAGCCCTTCGAGCCTGCCCCGCCATTCAATAAGATCATGGCTGATCTGTCGTGGCTCAGTTCCACATTCCCGCCCTCTCCCCATAACCCTTAATCCCCTCGCTTATCAAAAACCCATCAACCCGCTTCTTAAAAATATTTAGCGAGGCAGCCTCCACCACTTCAACGGGCAGAGAATTCCAGAGATTCACCACCCTTTGAGTGAAGAAGTTCTTCCTCAACTCCGTTCTAAACCCCTCCCCCTTTATCTTGAGGCTGTGCCCTCTAGTCCTGCTGTCCTTTCTGAGCAGGAAGAGTCTCTCCACCTCTATCCTATCCATCCCATTCATCATCTTATACGTCTCAATGAGATCTCCCCTCATTCTTCTAAACTCCAACAAGTACAGACCCAGTCTATTCAGCCTCTCCTCATAGCTCAACCCCCTCATCTCCGGAATCAGCCTAGTAAACCTCCTCTGCACTCCCTCCAAGGCCAAAATATCCTTGCGTAAGTACGGCGCCCAAAACTGCACACAGTACTCCAGCTGCGGCCTCACCAATGCCCTATACAGCTGCAGCAAGACCTCCCTACTTTTATATTCAATCCCCCTCGCTATGAAGGCCAGCATCCCATTCGCCTTCCTGACCACCTGCTGCACCTGCAAGCTGGGTTTTTGCGATTCGTGCACAAGGACCCCGAGGTCCCTCTGCACCGTCGCATGTTGCAACTTTTCACCATTTAAGTAATATTCTACCTGAAGATTGGAGAGCAGCAAATGTTGTGCCTTTGTTTAAAAAGGGCTGCAGGGAAAAGCCTGGGAACTACAGGCCAGTGAGTCTCACATCTGTGGTGGGTAAATTGTTGGAAGGTATTTTGAGAGACAGGATCTACAGGCATTTAGAGATGCAAGGACTGATTAGGGACAGTCAGCATGGCTTTGTGAGTGGAAAATCATGTCTCACAAATTTGATTGAGTTTTTTGAAGGGGTAACCAAGAAGGTAGATGAGGGCAGTGCAGTTGATGTTGTCTACATGGACTTTAGCAAGGCCTTTGACAAGGTACCACATGGTAGGTTGTTGCATAAAGTTAGATCTCACGGGATCCAGGGGGAGGTATCTAAATGGATACAAAATTGGCTTCTTGACAGAAGCCAGAGGGTGGTTGTAGGGAGTTGTTTTTCAAACTGGAGGCCTGTAACCAGAGGTGTGCCTCAGGGATCAGTGCTGGGCCCACAGTTATTTATCATTTATATTAATGATTTGGATGAGAATATAGGAGGCATGGTTAGTAAGTTTGCAGATGACACCAAGATTGGTGACATAGTGGAAATTGAAGACAGTTATCTCCAATTGCAATGGGATCTTGATCAATTGGGCCAGTGGGCTGACGAATGGCAGATGGAGTTTAATTTAGATAAATGTGAGGTGATGCATTTTGGTAGATTGAACCAGGGCAGGACTTACTCAGTTAATGTTAGGGAGTTGGAAAGAGTTACAGAACAAAGAGATCTAGGGGTACATGTTCAAAGATCTTTGAAAATGGAGTCACAGGTGGACAGAGTGGTGAAGAAGGCATTCGGCATTGCTAGTCAGGGAAAATGTTGCAGCAGTGCTCAGGCAGGACAGATTAGAGGGTTTGTCTACTGAGGCCATATGGGTGGAGCTGAGAAATAGGAAAGGTATGACCACATTAATGGGGTTGTATTATAGACCATCAAATAGTCAGCGAGAATTGGAGGAGCAAATCTACAGAGAGATAGCAGCTAACTGCCGGAAACATAAAGTTGTGATAGAAGGGGATTTTAATTTTCCACATATAGATTGGGACTCCCGTATTGTTAAAGGTCCAGACGGGTGGAGTTTGTAAAATGTGTTCAGGAAAATTTTCTGAATCAGTATTTAGAGATACCAACTAGAGAGGATGCAATATTAGATCTCCTATTAGGAAATGAGTTAGGGCAAGTGATGGAAGTGTGTGTAGGAGAACACTTTGGTTCCAGTGATCATAATGCCATTAATTTCAACTTGATCGTGGATAAAGATCGATCTGGTCCTCAGCTGAGGTCCTGAACCGGAAAAAGGCCAAATTTGAAGAAATGAGAAAGGATCGAAAAAGCGTGGATTGGGACAGGCTGTTCTCTGGCAAGGATGTGATTGGTAAGTGGGAGGCCTTCAAAGGAGAAATTTTGAGAGTGCAGAGTTTGTATGTTCCTGTCAGGATTAAAGGCAAAGTGAATAAGAATAAGGAACCTTTGTTCTCGAGAGATATTGCAACTCTGATAAAGGAGCAATGTATGACACGTATAGGCAACAGGGAACAAATAAGATGCTTGAGGAGTATAAAAAGTGCAAGAAACTACTTATGAAGGAATTCAGGAGGGCTAAAAGAAGACATGACGATGCTTTGGCAGTCAAGGTGAAGGATAATCCTAAGAGCTTCTCCAGGTATATGAAGAGCAAAAAGATAGTAAGGGATAAAATTGGTCCTCTTGAAAATCAAAGTGGCTCACTTTTAACATTTAAGAAAAACTTGGACAGGTACATGGATGAGAGGAGTGTGGAGGGATATGGCCCAGGTGCAGGTCAGTGGGACTAGGCAGAAAAATGGTTCGGCACAGACAAGAAGGGCCAAAGGGCCTGTGTCTGTGCTGTAATGTTCTATGGTTCTATGTGACAATAACATATCAAACCAAGGACCTGGGCGTAAATGTGCAGAGATCACTGAAGGTGGCAGGAAAGATGGAGAGGGAAGTTAATAAAGCTTATATTTTTCTGGGTTTTAGTAGGGGCACAGTAACAAATATAGCAGAATAATAAGGCAAATATAGAAGAATTTTCCTGTGCTTAGCCCTGACAAATGCCGGCATCTCCACATCATTTTAATGAACTTATACAAAACACTAGTTAGACCTCAGCTGGACAGTTCTGGGTGCCTCACTATAGGAAGGATGTGAATGCCTTGGAGAGAGAGCAGGAGAGGTTTACAAGAATGGTTCCAGAGATGAGAAACTCCAGCTATGAGGAGAGATTGGAGAGGACGGGACTGTCCTCCTCAGAGAGAAGAGGCTGAGAGGGGATTTGATAGAGGTGGTCAAAATGATGAGGGGTTTGGACAGAGTCGATTGGGAGAAAGTGTTCCTGCTTCGGAAAAGGATGGAGAATGAGGGGCACAGATTGAAAGTGATTTGATAAAAAACATTTTCACCCAGTGAGTGGTTGGGATCTGGAACGCTCTGTCTGGAAGTTGCTGGAGGAGCTTCAATCGAGGCGTTCGAGAGGGAACTCGATGTTTCCATTCAGATAATCAATATGTGGGGGAGGGGGAGGGGGCGGGGGGGGTGTGTGGGGGAAAAGGCGGGGGGGCAGGGGAAAAGGAAGGGGGAGGGGGGAAAAGGCAGGGGAACGGCACTAAGCGATGCTGCGTGTTTGGAGAGCTGATGTAGATTTGATGGGCTGAATGGCCTCTTTTTGATTCAGATTTCTGTGATACGGTTGATCGCGTTCATTACCTCCTCAGGCGTGACGCCATCGTCTGCGTAGATGCGAGGGTCCCCTCCGTACTGTAACAGAGTTTCCAGAGCTGCAAGGTGGCCCCCAAAGGCTGCCCTATACAATGGGGTTCTTCCATACGCACCCTGACAGGCAGTGAACAGAATAAAGAAATCAGATATAGATTAAATTATATACACCCAAACACACCACAGATAAACCGCATAGACACTCATACACGATCCACACATACATGCACACACATACACAGGCATGTGCTCACACATGTGCATGCACAGACACACTGGGCCAGCCACACACACACACACACACACACACACACACACGGGACCTGATGCACAGACGAATCTAGAAGAATAATAAAGACAGTGATTTATTTGAATGGCACTGATTATACACAGGAGTCTGGTATTATTGTTATCACATGGTGAGCGAGAGGCAGGACTGGCAGCTCAATTTTCCAGGCTAGAGAATTTTAAGTCAGGCAGTGATGGGAGTTGGGGGGGCAGGGGGTCAGAGAGTGAACTGTGGATGGACACATTCATGATTTCCGAGAGGGAACTGAATGTATTATCTCCAAATTTGCAGATGAAACAAAGTTGGGTGGGAGGGTGAGCTGTGAGGAGGATACACACAGTGTGATTTGTCTGTGTTCGGGGCAGAGGGATCTGGGTGTGTGTGTTCTGGGCAGAGGGATCTGGGTGTGTGTGTTCTGGGCAGAGGGATCTGGGTGTGTGTGTTCGGGGCAGAGGGATCTGGGTGTGTGTGTTCGGGGCAGAGGGATCTGGGTGTGTGTGTTCTGGGCAGAGGGATCTGGGTGTGTGTGTTTGGGGCAGAGGGATCTGGGTGTGTGTGTTCAGGGCAGAGGGATCTGGGTGTGTGTGTTCCGGGCAGAGGGATCTGGGTGCGTGTGTTCTGGGCAGAGGGATCTGGGTGCGTGTGTTCGGGGCAGAGGGATCTGGGTGTGTGTGTTCGGGGCAAAAGGAGCTGGGTGTGTGTGTTCAGGGCAGAGGGATCTGGGTTTGTGTGTTCTGCGCAGAGGGATCTGGGTGTGTGTGTTTGGGGCAGAGGGATCTGGCTGTGTGTGTTTGGGGCAGAGGGATCTGGGTGTGTGTGTTCGGGGCAGAGGGATCTGGGTGTGTGTGTTCTGGGCAGAGGGATCTGGGTGTGTGTGTTCGGGGCAGAGGGATCTGGGTGTGTGTGTTCGGGGCAGAGGGATCTGGGTGTGTGTGTTCTGGGCAGAGGGATCTGGGTGTGTGTGTTCTGGGCAGAGGGATCTGGGTGTGTGTGTTCGGGGCAGAGGGATCTGGGTGTGTGTGTTCTGGGCAGAGGGATCTGGGTGTGTGTGTTCTGGGCAGAGGGATCTGGGTGTGTGTGTTTTGGGCAGAGGGATCTGGGTGTGTGTGTGTTCGGGGCAGAGGGATCTGGGTGTGTGTGTGTTCGGGGCAGAGGGATCTGGGTGTGTGTGTGTTCGGGGCAGAGGGATCTGGGTGTGTGTGTGTTCGGGGCAGAGGGATCTGGGTGTGTGTGTTCTGGGCAGAGGGATCTGGGTGTGTGTGTTCTGGGCAGAGGGATCTGGGTGTGTGTGTTCTGGGCAGAGGGATCTGGGTGTGTGTGTTCGGGGCAGAGGGATCTGGGTGTGTGTGTTCGGGGCAGAGGGATCTGGGTGTGTGTGTTCTGGGCAGAGGGATCTGGGTGTGTGTGTTCGGGGCAGAGGGATCTGGGTGTGTGTGTTCGGGGCAGAGGGATCTGGGTGTGTGTGTTCTGGGCAGAGGGATCTGGGTGTGTGTGTTCGGGGCAGAGGGATCTGGGTGTGTGTGTTCGGGGCAGAGGGATCTGGGTGTGTGTGTTCTGGGCAGAGGGATCTGGGTGTGTGTGTTCTGGGTAGAGGGATCTGGGTGTGTGTGTTCTGGGCAGAGGGATCTGGGTGTGTGTGTTCTGGGCAGAGGGATCTGGGTGTGTGTGTTCGGGGCAGAGGGATCTGGGTGTGTGCGTTCTGGGCAGAGGGATCTGGGTGTGTGTGTTCTGGGCAGAGGGATCTGGGTGTGTGTGTTTTGGGCAGAGGGATCTGGGTGTGTGTGTGTTTGGGGCAGAGGGATCTGGGTGTGTGTGTTCGGGGCAGAGGGATCTGGGTGTGTGTGTGTTCGGGGCAGAGGGATCTGGGTGTGTGTGTGTTCGGGGCAGAGGGATCTGGGTGTGTGTGTTCTGGGCAGAGGGATCTGGGTGTGTGTGTTCGGGGCAGAGGGATCTGGGTGTGTGTGTTCTGGGCAGAGGGATCTGGGTGTGTGTGTTCTGGGCAGAGGGATCTGGGTGTGTGTGTTCTGGGCAGAGGGATCTGGGTGTGTGTGTTCGGGGCAGAGGGATCTGGGTGTGTGTGTTCGGGGCAGAGGGATCTGGGTGTGTGTGTTCGGGGCAGAGGGATCTGGGTGTGTGTGTTCTGGGCAGAGGGATCTGGGTGTGTGTGGTCTGGGCAGAGGGATCTGGGTGTGTGTGTTCGGGGCAGAGGGATCTGGGTGTGTGTGTTCTGGGCAGAGGGATCTGGGTGTGTGTGTTTGGGGCAGAGGGATCTGGGTGTGTGTGTTCAGGGCAGAGGGATCTGGGTGTGTGTGTTCCGGGCAGAGGGATCTGGGTGCGTGTGTTCTGGGCAGAGGGATCTGGGTGCGTGTGTTCGGGGCAGAGGGATCTGGGTGTGTGTGTTCGGGGCAAAAGGAGCTGGGTGTGTGTGTTCAGGGCAGAGGGATCTGGGTTTGTGTGTTCTGCGCAGAGGGATCTGGGTGTGTGTGTTTGGGGCAGAGGGATCTGGCTGTGTGTGTTTGGGGCAGAGGGATCTGGGTGTGTGTGTTCGGGGCAGAGGGATCTGGGTGTGTGTGTTCTGGGCAGAGGGATCTGGGTGTGTGTGTTCGGGGCAGAGGGATCTGGGTGTGTGTGTTCGGGGCAGAGGGATCTGGGTGTGTGTGTTCTGGGCAGAGGGATCTGGGTGTGTGTGTTCTGGGCAGAGGGATCTGGGTGTGTGTGTTCGGGGCAGAGGGATCTGGGTGTGTGTGTTCTGGGCAGAGGGATCTGGGTGTGTGTGTTCTGGGCAGAGGGATCTGGGTGTGTGTGTTTTGGGCAGAGGGATCTGGGTGTGTGTGTGTTCGGGGCAGAGGGATCTGGGTGTGTGTGTGTTCGGGGCAGAGGGATCTGGGTGTGTGTGTGTTCGGGGCAGAGGGATCTGGGTGTGTGTGTGTTCGGGGCAGAGGGATCTGGGTGTGTGTGTTCTGGGCAGAGGGATCTGGGTGTGTGTGTTCTGGGCAGAGGGATCTGGGTGTGTGTGTTCTGGGCAGAGGGATCTGGGTGTGTGTGTTCGGGGCAGAGGGATCTGGGTGTGTGTGTTCGGGGCAGAGGGATCTGGGTGTGTGTGTTCTGGGCAGAGGGATCTGGGTGTGTGTGTTTGGGGCAGAGGGATCTGGGTGTGTGTGTTCGGGGCAGAGGGATCTGGGTGTGTGTGTTCTGGGCAGAGGGATCTGGGTGTGTGTGTTCGGGGCAGAGGGATCTGGGTGTGTGTGTTCGGGGCAGAGGGATCTGGGTGTGTGTGTTCTGGGCAGAGGGATCTGGGTGTGTGTGTTCTGGGTAGAGGGATCTGGGTGTGTGTGTTCTGGGCAGAGGGATCTGGGTGTGTGTGTTCTGGGCAGAGGGATCTGGGTGTGTGTGTTCGGGGCAGAGGGATCTGGGTGTGTGTGTTCTGGGCAGAGGGATCTGGGTGTGTGTGTTCTGGGCAGAGGGATCTGGGTGTGTGTGTTTTGGGCAGAGGGATCTGGGTGTGTGTGTGTTCGGGGCAGAGGGATCTGGGTGTGTGTGTTCGGGGCAGAGGGATCTGGGTGTGTGTGTGTTCGGGGCAGAGGGATCTGGGTGTGTGTGTGTTCGGGGCAGAGGGATCTGGGTGTGTGTGTTCTGGGCAGAGGGATCTGGGTGTGTGTGTTCGGGGCAGAGGGATCTGGGTGTGTGTGTTCGGGGCAGAGGGATCTGGGTGTGTGTGTTCGGGGCAGAGGGATCTGGGTGTGTGTGTTCTGGGCAGAGGCATCTGGGTGTGTGTGTTTTGGGCAGAGGGATCTGGGTGTGTGTGTTCTGGGCAGAGGGATCTGGGTGTGTGTGTTCGGGGCAGAGGGATCTGGGTGTGTGTGTTCTGGGCAGAGGGATCTGGGTGTGTGTGTTCTGGGCAGAGGGATCTGGGTGTGTGTGTTCTGGGCAGAGGGATCTGGGTGTGTGTGTTCGGGGCAGAGGGATCTGGGTGTGTGTGTTCGGGGCAGAGGGATCTGGGTGTGTGTGTTCGGGGCAGAGGGATCTGGGTGTGTGTGTTCTGGGCAGAGGGATCTGGGTGTGTGTGTTCTGGGCAGAGGGATCTGGGTGTGTGTGTTCGGGGCAGAGGGATCTGGGTGTGTGTGTTCGGGGCAGAGGGATCTGGGTGTGTGTGTTCTGGGCAGAGGGATCTGGGTGTGTGTGTTCTGGGCAGAGGGATCTGGGTGTGTGTGTTCGGGGCAGAGGGATCTGGGTGTGTGTGTTCGGGGCAGAGGGATCTGGGTGCGTGTGTTCTGGGCAGAGGGATCTGGGTGTGTGTGTTCGGGGCAGAGGGATCTGGGTGCGTGTGTTCCGGGCAGAGGGATCTGGGTGTGTGTGTTCGGGGCAGAGGGATCTGGGTGTGTGTGTTCTGGGCAGAGGGATCTGGGTGTGTGTGTTCTGGGCAGAGGCATCTGGGTGTGTGTGTTCTGGGCAGAGGGATCTGGGTGTGTGTGTTCGGGGCAGAGGGATCTGGGTGTGTGTGTTCGGGGCAGAGGGATCTGGGTGTGTGTGTTCTGGGCAGAGGGATCTGGGTGTGTGTGTTCTGGGCAGAGGGATCTGGGTGTGTGTGTTCGGGGCAGAGGGATCTGGGTGTGTGTGTTCTGGGCAGAGGGATCTGGGTGTGTGTGTTCTGGGCAGAGGGATCTGGGTGTGTGTGTTCGGGGCAGAGGGATCTGGGTGTGTGTGTTCGGGGCAGAGGGATCTGGGTGTGTGTGTTCGGGGCAGAGGGATCTGTGTGTGTGTGTTCTGGGCAGAGGGATCTGGGTGTGTGTGTTCTGGGCAGAGGGATCTGGGTGTGTGTGTTCGGGGCAGAGGGATCTGGGTGTGTGTGTTCTGGGCAGAGGGATCTGGGTGTGTGTGTTCGGGGCAGAGGGATCTGGGTGTGTGTGTTCGGGGCAGAGGGATCTGGGTGTGTGTGTTCGGGGCAGAGGGATCTGGGTGTGTGTGTTCGGGGCAGAGGGATCTGGGTGTGTGTGTTCTGGGCAGAGGGATCTGGGTGCGTGTGTTCTGGGCAGAGGGATCTGGGTGCGTGTGTTCTGGGCAGAGGGATCTGGGTGTGTGTGTTCTGGGCAGAGGGATCTGGGTGTGTGTGTTCTGGGCAGAGGGATCTGGGTGTGTGTGTTCTGGGCAGAGGGATCTGGGTGTGTGTGTTCGGGGCAGAGGGATCTGGGTGTGTGTGTTCAGGGCAGAGGGATCTGGGTGTGTGTGTTCTGGGCAGAGGGATCTGGGTGTGTGTGTTCCGGGCAGAGGGATCTGGGTGTGTGTGTTCAGGGCAGAGGGAATTGGGTGTGTGTGCTCTGGGCAGAGGGATCTGGGTGTGTGTGTTCTGGGCAGAGGCATCTGGGTGTGTGTGTTCGGGGCAGAGGGATCTGGGTGTGTGTGTTCTGGGTAGAGGGATCTGGGTGTGTGTGTTCTGGGCAGAGGGATCTGGGTGTGTGTGTTCTGGGCAGAGGGATCTGGGTGTGTGTGTTCGGGGCAGAGGGATCTGGGTGTGTGTGTTCTGGGCAGAGGGATCTGGGTGTGTGTGTTCTGGGCAGAGGGATCTGGGTGTGTGTGTTTTGGGCAGAGGGATCTGGGTGTGTGTGTGTTCGGGGCAGAGGGATCTGGGTGTGTGTGTTCGGGGCAGAGGGATCTGGGTGTGTGTGTGTTCGGGGCAGAGGGATCTGGGTGTGTGTGTGTTCGGGGCAGAGGGATCTGGGTGTGTGTGTTCTGGGCAGAGGGATCTGGGTGTGTGTGTTCGGGGCAGAGGGATCTGGGTGTGTGTGTTCGGGGCAGAGGGATCTGGGTGTGTGTGTTCGGGGCAGAGGGATCTGGGTGTGTGTGTTCTGGGCAGAGGGATCTGGGTGTGTGTGTTTTGGGCAGAGGGATCTGGGTGTGTGTGTTCTGGGCAGAGGGATCTGGGTGTGTGTGTTCGGGGCAGAGGGATCTGGGTGTGTGTGTTCTGGGCAGAGGGATCTGGGTGTGTGTGTTCTGGGCAGAGGGATCTGGGTGTGTGTGTTCTGGGCAGAGGGATCTGGGTGTGTGTGTTCGGGGCAGAGGGATCTGGGTGTGTGTGTTCGGGGCAGAGGGATCTGGGTGTGTGTGTTCGGGGCAGAGGGATCTGGGTGTGTGTGTTCTGGGCAGAGGGATCTGGGTGTGTGTGTTCTGGGCAGAGGGATCTGGGTGTGTGTGTTCGGGGCAGAGGGATCTGGGTGTGTGTGTTCTGGGCAGAGGGATCTGGGTGTGTGTGTTCTGGGCAGAGGGATCTGGGTGTGTGTGTTCTGGGCAGAGGGATCTGGGTGTGTGTGTTCGGGGCAGAGGGATCTGGGTGTGTGTGTTCGGGGCAGAGGGATCTGGGTGCGTGTGTTCTGGGCAGAGGGATCTGGGTGCGTGTGTTCGGGGCAGAGGGATCTGGGTGCGTGTGTTCCGGGCAGAGGGATCTGGGTGTGTGTGTTCGGGGCAGAGGGATCTGGGTGTGTGTGTTCTGGGCAGAGGGATCTGGGTGTGTGTGTTCTGGGCAGAGGCATCTGGGTGTGTGTGTTCGGGGCAGAGGGATCTGGGTGTGTGTGTTCGGGGCAGAGGGATCTGGGTGTGTGTGTTCTGGGCAGAGGGATCTGGGTGTGTGTGTTCTGGGCAGAGGGATCTGGGTGTGTGTGTTCGGGGCAGAGGGATCTGGGTGTGTGTGTTCTGGGCAGAGGGATCTGGGTGTGTGTGTTCTGGGCAGAGGGATCTGGGTGTGTGTGTTCGGGGCAGAGGGATCTGGGTGTGTGTGTTCGGGGCAGAGGGATCTGGGTGTGTGTGTTCGGGGCAGAGGGATCTGGGTGTGTGTGTTCTGGGCAGAGGGATCTGGGTGTGTGTGTTCTGGGCAGAGGGATCTGGGTGTGTGTGTTCGGGGCAGAGGGATCTGGGTGTGTGTGTTCTGGGCAGAGGGATCTGGGTGTGTGTGTTCGGGGCAGAGGGATCTGGGTGTGTGTGTTCGGGGCAGAGGGATCTGGGTGTGTGTGTTCGGGGCAGAGGGATCTGGGTGTGTGTGTTCGGGGCAGAGGGATCTGGGTGTGTGTGTTCTGGGCAGAGGGATCTGGGTGTGTGTGTTCTGGGCAGAGGGATCTGGGTGCGTGTGTTCTGGGCAGAGGGATCTGGGTGTGTGTGTTCTGGGCAGAGGGATCTGGGTGTGTGTGTTCTGGGCAGAGGGATCTGGGTGTGTGTGTTCTGGGCAGAGGGATCTGGGTGTGTGTGTTCGGGGCAGAGGGATCTGGGTGTGTGTGTTCAGGGCAGAGGGATCTGGGTGTGTGTGTTCTGGGCAGAGGGATCTGGGTGTGTGTGTTCCGGGCAGAGGGATCTGGGTGTGTGTGTTCAGGGCAGAGGGAATTGGGTGTGTGTGCTCTGGGCAGAGGGATCTGGGTGTGTGTGTTCTGGGCAGAGGCATCTGGGTGTGTGTGTTCTGGGCAGAGGGATCTGGGTGTGTGTGTTCGGGGCAGAGGGATCTGGGTGTGTGTGTTCTGGGCAGAGGGATCTGGGTGTGTGTGTTCGGGGCAGAGGGATCTGGGTGTGTGTGTTCTGGGCAGAGGGATCTGGGTGTGTGTGTTCGGGGCAGAGGGATCTGGGTGTGTGTGTTCTGGGCAGAGGGATCTGGGTGTGTGTGTTCGGGGCAGAGGGATCTGGGTGTGTGTGTTCGGGGCAGAGGGATCTGGGTGTGTGTGTTCGGGGCAGAGGGATCTGGGTGTGTGTGTTCGGGGCAGAGGGATCTGGGTGTGTGTGTTCGGGGCAGCGGGATCTGGGTGTGTGTGTTCGGGGCAGAGGGATCTGGGTGTGTGTGTTCTGGGCAGAGGGATCTGGGTGTGTGTGTTCTGGGCAGAGGGATCTGGATGTGTGTGTTCCGGGCAGAGGGATCTGGGTGTGTGTGTTCGAGGCAGAGGGATCTGGGTGTGTGTGTTCTGGGGAGAGGGATCTGGGTGTGTGTGTTCTGGGCAGAGGGATCTGGGTGTGTGTGTTCTGGGCAGAGGGATCTGGGTGTCGGTGTTCATGAATCATAGAGAGTCCGTGTGTGGGTGCAGTGTGTAATAAAAAAGGCCAATGTGATGTTGGTATTTATTACTCAGGGACTGCAGTATAAAAGTCGATGTGTGTTGCTGTATTTGTATGGGGTGTTGGTGAGACCACATCTGGAGGATTGGGTCCAGTTTGGGTCTGTTTATTTGAGGGAGGATGTGGTGGCATTGGAGGCAGTTCAGATGGAGGGTCAGCAGACTGATTCCGGGGATGAAGGAGCTGACATATGAGGAGAGAGTAAATAGTTTGTGTTTGTACTCGCTGGGGTTTAGAAGGATGAGCGGGGATCTCATCGAGGGATATAACATTTTAAAAGTGGATTCATAAATGTGACCAAATATTTCCCCTTGTGGGACAATCTGCAATAAGAGGTCACAGGTATAGAACATAGAACATTACAGCGCAGTACAGGCCCTTCGGCCCTCGATGTTGCACCGACCAGTGGAACCAATCTAATGACCCTCTAACCTAAACTATTCCAATGTTATCCATATGCCTTTCCACTCACCATTTGAACGCCCTTAAAGTTGGCGAGTCCACAACTGCTGCAGGCAGGGGATTCCACGGCCTTACTACCCTCTGAGTAAAGAACCTACCTCTGACATCCATCCTATAATTACCACCCCTTAATTTAAAGCAATGTCCCCTCATTATAGCCATCACCATCCGAGGTAAAAGGCTCTCACTGTCCACCCTATCCAATCCTTTAATCATCTTGTATGCCTCAATCAGGTCACCTCGTAATCTTCTTCTCTCTAATGAAAATAACCTCAAGTCCCTCAGCCTTTCCTCATAAGACCTTCCACCATACCAGGCAACATCCTGGTAAACCTCCTCTGCACCCTTTCCAATGCTTCCACATCTTTCTTATAATGCGGCGACCAGAACTGTACGCAATACTCCAAGTGCGGCCACATCAGAGTTTTGTACAGTTGTAACATGACCTCACGGCTCCGAAATTCAATCCCTCTACCGATAAAAGCTAACACACCGTATGCCTTCTTAACAACCTTATCAACCTGGGTGCCAACTTTCAGGGAGCTATGCACATGTACCCCGAGATCTCTCTGCTCGTCAACACTACCAAGAGCCCTTCCATTAGCCCTATATTCTGTACTCCTGTTACTCTTACCAAAGTGAATCACCTCACACTTTTCCGTATTAAACTCCATCTGCCACCTCTCGGCCCAGCTCTGCAGCTTATCTATGTCCCTCTGCAAACTGTAACATCCATCCTCACTGTCTACAACTCCTCCAACTTTGGTGTCATCAGCAAATTTACTAACCCATCCTTCAACACCCTCATCTAGGTCATTTATAAAAATGACAAACAGCAGTGGCCCCAAAACAGATCCCTGAGGTACACCACTTGTAACTGAACTCCAGGTTGAATATTTCCCATCAACCACCACCCTCTGTCTTCTATCAGCTAGCCAATTCCTGATCCAAACTGCTAAATCACCCTCAATCCCATGCATCTGCATTTTCTGCAGTAGCCTACCATGGGGAACCTTATCAAATGCTTTGCTAAAATCCATATACACCACATCAACTGCCTTACCCTTATCCACCTCTTTAGTGGATAAGTACCCAGTACCAAATCCAATGTAGCCTCACCTCTTGTTGGCCTATCTACATACTGTGTCAGGAAACTTTCCTGCACACATTGGACAAAAACTGACCCATCTAACGTGCTTGAACCATAGCTTTTCCAATCAATATTTGTAAAGTTAAAATCTCCCAAAACAACTACCCTGTCACCTTTTCAAAAAACTCGATAAGGTTTGTGAGGCATGGCCTACCCTTCACAAAACCGTGTTGACTATCCCTAATCAATTTATTTCCCTCTAGATGATTATAAATCCTATCCCTTATAATTCTTTCCAAAACTTTGCCCACAACAGAAGTAAGGCTCACTGGTCTATAATTCCCAGGATGGTCTCTACTCCCCTTCTTGAACAAGTGGACAACATTTGCTATCCTCCAGTCTTCCGGCACTATACCTGTAGCCAATGACGACACCTCCTCCTTATGTACCTCAATCCCGTCTCATCTACTACCTGGTATCGCAGTATTCTCCTCGACTACATTGACTTTTCCTGTGTGAATACTGATGAAAAATATTCATTCAGTGCCTCTCCTATCTCTTCAGGCTCCACGCACAACTTCCCACTACTGTCTCTGACTGGCCCTAATCTTGCCCTAACCAATCTTTTATTCTTGACATACCTGTAGAAAGCTTTAGGATTTTCCTTGATCCTATCCGCCAAAGTCTTCTCATGTCCTGTTCTAGCTCTTCTTAACTCTCTCTTTAGCTCCTTCCTGGCTAATTTGTAACTCTCCAGTGCCCTAACTGAGCCTTCACGTCTCATCTTTACATAAGCCTCCTTCTTCCTCTTCACCAGAGATTTAACTTCTTTAGTAAACCACGGTTCCCTCGCTCGACCACTTCCTCCCTGCCTGACAGGTACATATTTATCAAGGACTCGCAGTAGCTGCTCCTTGAATAAGCTCCACATTTCAGTTGTTCCCAGCCCCTGCAGTTTCCTACTCCACCCTATGTATCCTAAATCTCTCCTAATAGCCTCATAATTTCCTTTCCCCCTGGTATAACTTCTGCCCTTCGGTATATACCTATCCCTTTCCATCACTAAGGTAAACGTAACCGAATTGTGGTCACTATCACCAAAGTGTTCACCTGCCTCCAAGTCTAACACCAGGTCTGGTTCATTACCCAGTACCAAATCCAGTGTGGCCTCACCTCTTGTTGGCCTATCTACATACTGTGTCAGGAAACCTTCCTGCACACATTGGACAAAAACTGACCCATCTAAAGTATTCGAACTATAGCGTTTCCAGTCAATATTTGTAAAGTTCAAGTCCCCCATAACAACTACCCTGTTACTTTCGCACCTATCCAGGATCATCTTTGCAATCCTTTCCTCTACATCTCTGGAACTTTTTGGAGGCCTATAAAAAACTCCCAGCAGGGTGACCTCTCCTTTCCTGTTTCTAATCTCAGCCCATACTACCTCAATAGACAGGTCCACATCAAACGTCCTTTCTGACTAACAATGCCACACCTCCCCCTCTTCTACCACCTTCTCTGCTCTGACTGAAACATCTGAACCCCGGAACCTGCAACAACCATTCCTGTCCCTGCTCTATCCATGTCTGTGAAATGGCCACAACATCGAAGTCCCAGGCACCAATCCAGGCTGCAAGTTCGTCCACCTTATTGCATATGCTCCTCGCATTAAAGTATACACACTTCAACCCACCCTCCCACTTGCCACTACTCTGCTGTGACCTAGAAACCTCATCCGTCACCTCCCTATTCTCATCCTCCTGTACATTGGAGCTACAATTCAGGTTCCCATCCCCCCTCTATATCAGTTTAAACCCCCCTGAATAGCATTGGCAAATTTTCCCCCCAAGATATTAGTTCCCCTCTGGTTCAGGTGCAGACCATCCCTCTTGTAGAGGTCCCACCTTCCCCAGGATGACCCCCAATTGTCCAAGTATCTGAACCCTTCCCTCCTGCACCATCCTTTTAGCCACGAGTTTAAATGTTCTCTCTCTCTATTCTTCTCCATGCTATCCCGCGGCACAGGTAACAAACCAGAGATAACCACTCTGCTTGTTTTAGCCCTGAGCTTCCACCCTAACTCTCTGAATTTCTAGCTTACATCCCCGTCCCTTTTCCTACCTATGTCATGGGTGCCTACATGAACCACAACTTGGGGCTGGTTCCCCTTCCCCTTAAGGATCTCAAACACTCGCTCAGAGATATCATGGACCCTGGCACCTGGGAGGCAACATACCAACCGCGAGTCTCGCTCATTCCCACAGACTCTCCTATCTGTCCCCTTAACTATGGAATCCCCAATCACTAATCCTGCTCTTTTCTTCCCCCTTCCCACCTGAGTATCAGGGACAGACTCTACCCCTGAGACCTGTACTCCATGGCTTACCCCGGTTGAGTCTTCCTCCCCAACAGCATCCAAAACAGAGGAATTGTTTTGTAGAGGAACAGCCTCAGGGGATCGCTGCTCTGACTGCTTCTTACCCCTTCTAGCAGTCACCCATGCATCACTTTTCGGAGTAACTATCTCCCTGTAACTTTTGTCGATAGCTGCCTCTGCTTCCCGAATGATTCTTAGTTCCTCCAGTTCCAGTTCCAGCTCCAGGTCCCTAACACGGTCCTCAAGGAGCTGCCAATGGATGCAGGTGGTAGATTTAATACTGAGCTGGGGAGGATCTACTTCTCACAGAGGGGGGTGAATTTGTGGAACTCGCTGCCCCACAGCGCGGTGGGATCTGAATCATTGAATGGTTTCAAGAAGGAGATAAATACATTTCTAATAAAAAAAGGATCTGGGGAACAGGTGGGACAGAAGTTTATAGGTTTCCAGGAGATCCTCTTTCACTCTTCTGAACTCCAGCGAATATAATCCTAAATGATTCAGTCTCTCTTCACACATCAGTCCCACACTCCAAAGATTTGCAGGTTATGTGGGCTGACCACAGTAAATTGTCAGAACACCTCACACACCAGTGGCTGAAGGTAAACATGTAGGTGCAGCTGGATTGGAGACCAGGATGAGACCAGCCGTGATCTGATGGAATGGCGGAGCAAGCTCAGAGGGCTGAATTTGCTAATCTGCTCCTCCTTTCTATTGGACAGGTTGGGTGAGTGGGCTAATCAATGACAGATGCAGTAGAATTTGGATAAATGTGAGGTTATTCACTTTGGAAGCAAAAACAAGAAGGCAGATTACTACCTGAATGGCTGTAAATTGGGAGAGGGGAGTGTGCAGAGGGACCTGGGTGTCCTTGTGTACCAGTCACTGAAGGTAGGCGTGCAGGTACAGCAGGCGATAAAGAAGGAAAATGGCATGTTGGCCTTCATTGTGAGAGGTTTCAATACAGGAGCAGGGATTATAGAATCCCTACATTGTAAGAGGAGGTTATTCGGCCCATCAAGTCTGTACTCTGAAAGAGCATCTTAACTAGGCTCACCATAACCACACACATTTCCCACAGCTAATCCACCTAACCGACATATCTTTGGGCACTAAATGGCAATTTACAGTGGTCAGTCCACATAACCTGCAAATCTTTGGAGTGTGGAAGGAAACTGGAGCACCTGGAGGAAACCCATGCAGAAACGGTGAGAATGTGCAAACTCCACATAGACAGTGACCTGTGGCTGGTCCCTGGTGCTGTGTGGGATATTGTCAGCAGTTTGGGTCTCCTTTTCTGAGGAAGGATGTTCTTGCTCTCGAGGGAGTGCAGTGAATGTTTACCAGGCTGATTCCGGAGATGGTGGGACTGATGTATGAGGAGAGATTGACGAGGTTAGGATTGTTTTAACTGGAGTTCAGACGAACGAGGGGGGATCCCATAGAGACTTATAAAATTCTAACAGGACTAGACAGGGTAGATGCAGGGAGGAGATTCCCGATGGTGGGGGAGTCCAGAACCAGGGGTCACAGTCTGAGGATTCAGGGTAAACCATTTAGGATGGAGGTGAGGAGACATTTCTTCACCCAGACAATGGACAGTCTGTGGACTTTGCTACCACAGGAAGTAGTTGACCCCTAACCAGAGTATGTTTTGAAGAAGCAGTTAGATATAGCACATGGGGAGAAGGGGATCACAGGATATGGGGGGGAGGAGGGGATCAGGGTATTGATGATCAGCCATGATCATAATGAATAGCAGAGCAGGTTTGAAGGGCTGATGGCCTCTTCCTGCTTCTAGTTTCTATGTTTCTAATAGCATCAAGCCAGGGGTCACCCCTGGTTCAAGGGAGCGTGCAGGAGGGCATGTCAGGAGCAGCACCAGGCAACCTGGTGAAGCCACAACACACAACTGTTTGTGTGTCAAACAGCAGAAGCAGCAAGTGATAGGGCAGAGATAAGCTGTTCCACAACCAATGGATCCATAAGAAATAGGAACAGTACGAGGCCATTCAGTCCCTCTAGCCTTCCATTTAATAGGATCATGGCTGATTTAATACTCCCTAGGTCCATTTTCCTGCCTTCTCTCTGTAACTCTTAATCCCCCGACTGGTTAAAGACCTATCGATCTCAGCCCTGAGAATGTTCCAGGACCCCGTCTCCACAGCTTCCTGAGGTAAAGAATTCCAAAGATTCACCACTCCCTGAGAGAAGAAATACTTCCTCAAATCCATCTTAAATGAACACCCCTTTATTCTGTGACTACACCCTCTGGTCCCACACTCTCCCCTGAATGGAAACATCCGAACATTTACCCTCTCTAACCCCCTGAGAATCTCATATATCTCAATTATTCTGAACAGACTCACTCTGTTTAATCTTTCCCCATAGGGCAGTCCCTCAGAACCTGGGATCATCCTAGTGAGAAGTTTCACAACACCAGGTTCAAATCCAGCAGGTTCTTTTGGTAGCACAGCTTTTGGGGAGGGGTTGGGGGGTGGGGGGAATGTGGCAGGTGCTGCCCCTTCATCAGGCAATGCTCCAAAAGCTCGTGCTACCAAACAAACCTGTTGGATTTTAACCTGCTGTTGTGAGATTACTTACTGTGCCCACCCCCGTCCAACGCTGGCATCTCCACATCAAGGGATCATGTTAGTAAACCTTCTCTGTGCTGTCTCCAACGATAACATATCTTTCCTTAAATAAGAGGACTAAAACTCTGCACAGTATTCTAAATGTGGCCTCACTAATATCTTGTACAGCTGCTGCAACAGTTCTTTATGTTTGTTTTCCAGCCCCTTTCAAATAGAAGTCAGTATTCCTTCCTATTACTGTCTGCGCCTGTACACCTGCTCCCTGGGTTTCAGGAACAAGAACCCTCCAAGTCCCTCTGTGCTGCAGCTTTCTGCAGCCTCTCTCCATTTAAATAATAATCCACCTTCTCATCCTTTCCTCCAAAATGAACAATCTCACATTTTCCTCATTCAATTCCATTGGTCAATTTTCTGCCCACTCAGCGAGTCAGTCTCTCTCTAAACTATTTCTATCCTTCTCACAGTCTGCCTTCCCCCCCACCAGTGTATCATCAGCAAATGTGGGCACAGTAAACGTTGTTCTCTCCTCCAAATCATTAATATTGTGAAGAGCAGCGGAGCCAGTCCTACACCCCAGTTAGAACACACAACAGTACAACACAGGAACAGCCCTTTCACCCAGAATACTGCACTGAGCATGATGGCAAATTAAACTCATCCTTCCTGCCTGCCTCTGCTCCCTATCCCTCTGTTCCTGCACATTCATGTGTTTATCTAAAAGTCCTTTAAACACCCCTATCGTACCTGCCTCCACCACCACCCCTGGCAGTGTGTTCCAGACACCCACCACTCTCTGTGTAAAAAAACTTCCCCCTCACATCTCCTTTGAACTTTCTCCCTCTCACTTTAAGTCCATGTTCCCAAGTATTAGACATGTGAACTCTGGGAAAAAGATTCTGATTGTCAATCCTATCCCTGCCTCTCATCATTTTATCAACTTCCTCAGGTCTCCCCTCAGTCTCCGCCACTCCAGAGAGAACAGCCCGAGTTAATCCAGCCTCTCCTTATAGCTCACACTCTCTAATCCAGGCAGCATCCTGGTAAACCTCCTCTGCACCCTCTCCAAATCCCCCACATCCTTCCTGTAATGTGGGTGACCAGAACCAAACACAATCCTCTCTAAGTGCAGCCTAACCAGAGTTTTAGAAAGCTGTAACATGACATCCTGATCCTTGTACTCAAAGCCCCGACCAATAAAGACAAGCGTGCCGTATTCCTTCTTTACCACCCTATCTACTCCTGTGGCCATTTTCTGGGAGCGATGGACTTGAACCCCAAGCTGGAGCAGACGAGTGAAGGAGCAGAGAGAGAGCTAAGATTTTACCTGTTAAAAACCAGTTTAAAATAAGTTTAAAGCACTTTGTTCTTTGTAGAACTGTTTAAAGCATTTATTTATTGTATTTACTGCTTTAAGAATTCTGAGGGAGTGGTTAACAGGCAGTTGTGGTCCATCAGATTTAAATCAGCGCCAGGTTTAAAAGGAGGCCTGGTGTAGACAGCGGGCAGCGTCTGAGCGGGCAGCGGAGTGAGTGGGAAGCAGAGTGAGCTACTTGGGCTTAATATCAAAAAGGGCTGGAAAGAAAAAAGGCCAGGTGAGTTCGTTTGAAAAACAAAAAAAACAAAAAAAAAAATTTTTTTCAAAACTACTACAGTGAATAATGGAGGGGCATGTGATGTGTGGTTTCTGTATGATGTGGGAACTGGTGGACCCCAGGGTTCATCCCAGTGACCATGTCTGCAGTAAGTGCAGGTTGCTGGAGGAGCTCCAGCTCAGGGTAAATGAGCTGGCCTCTGAGCTACAGACACTGAGGCTCATCAAGGGGAGAGAGGGTGACATTGTCAATGGGGTGCAAGTGACATCCACCCCCCCTAGACTGGCTAACTCTAAGGGTCAGGGACAAGAGGGGGCTACTGGGAAGAGGAAGGGGGGTGAGGAGCGGAGGCCTCAGCCTCTTAATCTGCATAACAGGTTTGAGGTTCTTGCTTCCAAGTTGGACGAGAACAAGGCAGGTGAGGTTGGTGAGCAAGCTGCACACGGTACAGTGATGCAGCAGGACATAGGCAAAGAGAAAGGGAAAAGGAACGTAGTAGTTATTGGGGATAGTGGGGTGAAGGGTATTGACACTGTCCTTTGTCACAATGACAAAGTGCACAGAAGGGTGTGTTGTCTGCCTGGTGCTCGGGTACAGGATGTCGCATCTGGGCTGCAGAGGAACCTGGAGTGGGAGGGCGAGAATCCGGTCGTTGTGGTTCATGTGGGTGCCGACGACGTAGGCAAAATGCAAACTGAGGATCTGGGGAGGGAGTATGAAAAGCTGGGAATGGAATTAAAAAGTAGAACCGACAAGGTGGTTATCTCTGGGCTACTGCCTGAACCGAGTGCAGACGGGCGTAGGGTTGACAGGATTAAGGAAGTGAATGGGTGGCTCAGGGATTGGTGTGGGAGGAATGGGTTTGAATTTATGGGGCATTGGCACCAGTATTGGGGTAGGTGGGACTTGTTCGGGCGGGATGGGGTTGGTCTGAACCGTGCTGGGACCAGAGTGCTGGCGAATCGAGTAAAGAGGACTGTAGACAGGGCTTTAAACTAATTATGGGGGGGGAGGGTGTGAGGGTAGGTGACCTTACGAGGTCTAAAGTTAAGGATAGGGTACAGGTAAGGGAAGAGGCCGAGGATGTCCCAATAATAGAGGGAGTAGGGGGCGTGAGTATAGTTGGTGGCGTTGCGGCAAATAGGGTCCAGGTGAAGGCTGGGATGAAAGCACTTTATCTGAATGCACGAAGCATTCGGAATAAAGTGGATGAGCTGGTGGCGCAGATCGACACAAATGGATACGATCTGGTGGCCATTACAGAGACGTGGCTGCAAGGTGACAGGGACTGGGAGCTGAATGTCCAGGGGTATCAAGTGTTTAGGAAGGATAGGCAGGAGGGAAAAGGGGGGGGCGTAGCTCTGCTGATTAAGGATAGCATCACGGTGGTAGCAAGGGATGATATTGGAGCCAAGGAGCAGAGGGTGGAATCGTTGTGGGTGGAGATTAGGAACAACAAAGGGAGGAAGACGCTGGTGGGTGTCGTCTATAGGCCCCCGAATAATGATCTGGAGGTGGGGCGGGCTGTTAACGCGCAAATAAGTGCGGCGTGCAGGAATGGGACGGCCGTAGTTATGGGGGATTTCAATCTGCATATTGATTGGTCGACCCATGTTGGACGTGGGGGGCTCGAGGAAGAGTTCTTGGAATGCTGCCGGGATAGTTTCCTCGAACAGTGTGTGTTGGAGCCGACGAGGGAGCGAGCTATCTTGGATCTGGTGCTATGTAATGAAGCGGGTAGAATTAGGGACCTTGTGGTGAAGGATCCTCTTGGGGAGAGTGATCATTGTATGGTGGAGTTTCTGGTGCAGATGGAGGAGGAGAAAGTGGGTTCCCGGACACGCGTCCTTTGTTTGAATAGAGGGGAGTACGGTAGGATGAGAGAAGAATTGGCGAATGTGGACTGGGAGAGCGCGTTGGAGGGAGGGTCTGTTAAGGAGCAGTGGAGGATCTTTAAGGAGATCTTTCTTGGTGCTCAACGGAAATTTATTCCGATGGTCAAAAAGGACTGTAGGAGGAGAGGTAATAAGCCGTGGATAACAAAGGAGGTGAAGGAAAGTGTTAAACTAAAAGCGGAGGCGTTTAGAGTAGCTAAGAGTAGTGGGCGAGAAGAGGATTGGGAGAGGTTTAAATGTCAACAAAGATTGACAAAGAAGTTGATAAGGAAGGGTAGGAGAAACTATGAAGCTGGGCTAGCGCTTAATATAAAAAAGGATAGCAAGAGTTTTTATAAATATATAAAAAGGAAGAGGCTGGCTAGGGTGAATGTTGGTCCTTTAGAGGATGAGAAAGGGGACCTAGTGGTAGGGGATGGGGATATGGCTAAGGTATTGAATAACTTTTTTGTTTCTGTCTTCACGGAGGAGGACGTGAATAATTTGCCAGGTGTTAGCGATAGAAAGGTGGTAGGACTGGAGGGTCTTAATGACATTACTGTTACTAGAAAGGCGGTGCTCGACAGACTGGAGGGGCTGATTGTGGACAAGTCCCCAGGACCGGATGGAATGCATCCGAGGGTTCTGAAAGAAATGGCGGAGGTGATAGTGGATGCCTTGGTGGTTATTTTCCAAACGTCGCTGGATTCCGGGGAAGTGCCGGATGATTGGAAAACGGCTAATGTTACGCCGTTGTTTAAGAAGGGTGCCAGGCAAAAGGCGGGGAATTATAGGCCGGTTAGTTTAACATCTGTGGTAGGTAAAATGTTAGAATCTGTCATTAAGGAGGAAATTGCGAGGCATCTTGAAGGGAATTGCTTGATAGAGCAGACGCAGCACGGTTTCATTAAAGGGAAGTCGTGTCTGACAAATTTACTGGAGTTCTATGAGGATGTGTCTTGGGCGGTGGATAGAGGAGAGCCGGTGGATGTGGTCTTTCTAGATTTTCAGAAAGCGTTTGACAAAGTGCCTCACAAGAGGTTATTGCAGAAGGTCGAGGGACATGGAGTTGGGGGTAGGGTGTTAGCGTGGATAGAGGATTGGTTGTCAAATAGGAGGCAGAGAGTGGGGGTCAACGGGTGCTATTCGGATTGGCGGTTGGTGACTAGTGGAGTGCCCCAGGGGTCGGTGCTGGGGCCTCAGCTTTTTACCATTTATATAGATGATCTGGAGGAGGGAACCGAGTGTAGAGTGTCGAAATTTGCTGATGACACCAAGATTGGGGGAACGGCAAATTGTGCGGAGGGTGTGGAGAGTCTGCAGAAGGATCTAGATAGGCTGGGCGAATGGGCCAGGAAATGGCAAATGGAATTTAGTGTTGGCAAGTGTGAGGTGGTCCACTTTGGTAGGAATAATGGTAGGAAGGACTATTACTTACGAGGCGAAAAACTGCAGCAGGCGATGGTGCAGAGGGACCTCGGGGTCCTTGTGCATGAGTCGCAAAAACCCAGCTTGCAGGTGCAGCAGGTGGTCAGGAAGGCGAATGGGATGCTGGCCTTCATAGCGAAGGGGATTGAATATAAAAGTAGGGAGGTCTTGCTGCAGCTGCATAGGGCATTGGTGAGGCCGCAACTGGAGTACTGTGTGCATTTTTGGGCGCCGCACCTGCGCAAAGATATTTTGGCCTTGGAGGGAGTGCAGAGGAGGTTTACTAGGCTGATACCGGAGTTGAGGGGGTTGAGCTATGAGGAGAGGCTGAATAAACTGGGCTTGTACTCGTTAGAGTTTAGAAGAATGAGAGGAGATCTCATTGAGGCGTATAAGATGATGAATGGGATGGATAGGATAGAGGTGGAAAGACTCTTCCCGCTCAAAAAAGACAATAGGACTAGGGGGCACAGCCTCAAGATAAAAGGGGGGCGGTTTAAAACAGAGTTGAGGAGGAACTTCTTCACTCAAAGGGTGGTGAATCTCTGGAATTCTCTGCCCGTTGAAGTGGTGGAGGCTGCCTCGCTAAATATTTTCAAGACGCGGGTTGATGGGTTTTTGATAAGAGAGGGGATTAAGGGTTATGGGGAGAGGGCGGGAAAGTGGAACTGAGCAGCGACAGATCAGCCATGATCTTATTGAATGGCGGGGCAGGCTCGAATGGCTGGATGGCCTACTCCTGCTCCTATTTCTTATGTTCTTATGTTCTCCCTCTGTACATCGATGCTGTTCAGGGTCCTGCCATTAATTGTATATTTACCCTTAACATTCAATCTCCCAAAGTGCAGCACCTCACACTTCCCGGATTAAACTCCATCTGCCATTTCTCTGCCCATATCTGTAACTGATCTCTGTCCCGCTGTATCCTTGAACAACCTTCTACATTATCCACAACTCCACCTATCTTTGTGTCTCTGCAAACTTATTAACCCACACACCTGTGTTTTCTTCCAAGTTATTTATATATATCACAAACAGCAGAGGTCCCAGTACACATCCCTGCAGAACCCCACTAGTCACGGACCTCCAGCCAGAATAACACCCTTCCACCGTTACTCTCTGACTTCTGAGGGAAAACTAATTCCGAATCCAAGCGGCCAAGTCATGGATCCTGTGGATCGTAACTTTCTGGATGAGCCTCCCATGAGGGACCTTGTCGAAAGTCTTATTAAAATTAATGTAGACGACATCTACTACTTTACCCTCATCGATCACCCCCGTCACCTCCTCAAAAAAATCAATCAAGTTAGTCAGACATGATCTGATCCACACAGAGCCATGCTGACTTTCCCCAACTCAGCCATGCTTTTCCAAACACTCATAAATCCTATCCCTAAGAATTCTCTCCAATGGCTTCCCAATCACTGATGTGGGATTTACTAATCTATAATTTCCGGGATTATTTCCTTTCCTGAACATTAGCGACTCATTACTTACTGCTCCCCAACCTGAGAAAGACCCCCCTCTATTTGCTGGATTAGCCAATCCTGTATCCACGCTGACACCACCAGCACCTATCTTAGTGTTGGAGCCTTCTGTGTGGCACCTTATCAAATACTTTCTGAAAATCGAATTACTTCCACTGTTTCCCCTTCACCTACTCTGGCAGAGAGCTCCTCAGGGAATTCGAGTAGATGTTCCAGATACGATTTCCTCTGCATGAAACTGTGCTGACTGATCAGATTGTAACTTTTCAAACACCATCTCTCCTGAATGATTGATCTGAGAGTTTTCCAATACCTGAATCCAGGCTGACTGGTCTGTCTTTTCCTGCCTCCTTCCCTTCCTGAACAAAACTGTCACACTGTCAGTTTTCCAATCCTTTGGCACAGTTCCACAATCCAAGGACTTTGGGAAAATGATACCCCTGTATCCACAATCTCTGTCGCTTCCTCCTTTAAAACTCTGGGTACAAATAATCAGATCAGAGTTTTAACTCATCAGTTTGCCTAAAACTAATTCTCTGCTGATAGTCATTGTTCCTCATTCCTTCCCTCTGGTTTTTCTATTCACGGGATGTCCGTAGTACCTTTGGCAGTAAAAACCAATACAAAATATCTAGTTAACTCCTTTGCCACACAGAGAGACAGAGAGGAACACACACAGAGATACACAGAGAGACAGAGAAGAACACACACACACACAGACACACAGAGAGACAGAGAGGAACACACACAGAGACACACAGAGTCACAAAGAGGGACACACACAGTGACACACACACAGGGATGTACTGTGTGCAGTTTTGGGCGCCGTACTTACGCAAGGATATTTTGGCCTTGGAGGGAGTGCAGAGGAGGTTTACTAGGCTGATACCGGAGTTGAGGGGGTTGAGCTATGAGGAGAGGCTGAATAAATTAGGCTTGTACTCGTTAGAGTTTAGAAGAATGAGGGGAGATCTCATTGAGACGTATGAGAAGATGAATGGGATGGATAGGATAGAGGTGGAGAGACTCTTCCCGCTCAGAAAGGATAGTAGGACTAGGGGGCACAGCCTCAAGATAAAGGGGGGGCGGTTTAGAACGGAGTTGAGGAGGAACTTCTTCACTCAAAGGGTGGTGAATCTCTGGAATTCTCTGCCCGTTGAAGTGGTGGAGGCTGCCTCGCTAAATATTTTTAAGATGCGGGTTGATGGATTTTTGATAAGCGAGGGGATTAAGGGTTATGGGGAGAGGGCGGGAATGTGGAACTGAGCCACGACAGATCAGCCATGATCTTATTGAATGGCGGGGCAGGCTCGAGGGGCTAGATGGCCTACTCCTGCCCCTATTTCTTTTGTTCTTATGTACATGAGGACACACACAGGGATACACACAGGGACACACACAGGGGGACACACAGGGGTACACACACAGGGACACACTAAGGGACACACACACAGAGATGCACCAGAGACACACACACAGGGACACACAGAGAAACATACAGAGACACATGGAGACACAGGTATACATGTGACACAGCAAAACCTGTCTCTGTGCTGAAGTTACCAGCTGCTCAATGTATTTCCATTGCAGAGAGGTGAAAGGTTATGAGTGAATATCTCTCACAAACTACCAATACCTTTGAATTTGGATTGGCTCCTTTCTCAATCAGGAACTTAATGGCTTCAGGATGGCCACCGCCTGCAGCCTCTGAGAGAGGACTGTTACCGTGAGCGTCAGCACAATCCACCAGTGCTAACTGGTGCCGTTCACGAATCACTCTCCCCAGTTCTTCATTTCTGATTCCATTTCTGGTGTCCAAATCAGCGACCTGTGGGAGTAAGAGGATCATACTGAAAAACATACATCACCATGTACTCATCTCCACTTCCCACTTTCCATCTCTGTCTGAGAATTAATCCCCTAGATCCTCCTCCCACTGATTCCCTGCACTCTCTCTCTTCCCTCTCTGTCTCTTTCTGTCTGATCCCCTCTCTAATTCCCTCTCTCTCTCTGTCTCTCTGTTGATTCCCTCGCTGTCTCTCTAACAGCAATCAGGAATGAAACATGTTTAAATGTTTTGGTCAGACTGTGTAGCAATCGGTAAAGTGAAGGATAGAGTATCACAGCTTACTCAGCAATAACCTGCTCACGGGTTTTACCAGGGGCACTCAGTCCTGACCTCATTGCAGCCTTAATTCGAACTCCAGAATGAGTGACTGCCGTCGACATCAAGGCACCATTTCACCCACATTACAGGAAGGGTGTGGGGGATTTGGAGAGGGTGCAGAGGAGGTTTACCAGGATGCTGCCTGGATTAGAGAGTGTGAGCTATAAGGAGAGGCTGGATTAACTCGGGCTGTTCTCTCTGGAGTGGCGGAGACTGAGGGGAGACCTGAGGAAGTCGATAAAATGATGAGAGGCAGGGATAGGATTGACAATCAGAATCTTTTTCCCAGAGTTCACATGTCTAATACTCGGGCACATGGACTTAAAGTGAGAGGGAGAAAGTTCAAAGGAGATGTGAGGGGGAAGTTTTTTTACACAGAGAGTGGTGGGTGTCTGGAACACACTGCCAGGGGTGGTGGTGGAGGCAGGTACGATAGGGGTGTATAAGGGACTTTTAGATAAACACATGAATGTGCAGGAACAGAGGGATATGGACCAAGGACAGGTAGATGGGATTAGTTTAATTTGGTGCCATGTTCAGCACAATATCGTGGACCGATGGGTCTGTTCCTGTGCTGTAATGGGCTGAAGGGTCTGTTCCTGTGCTGTAATGGGCTGAAGGGTCTGTTCCTGTGCTGTAATGGGCCAAAAGGCCTGTTCCTGTGCTGTAATGGGCCAAAAGGCCTGTTCCTGTGCTGTAATGGGCCGAAGGGTCTGTTCCTGTGCTGTAATGGGCCGATGGGTCTGTTCCTGTGCTGTAATGGACCAAAAGGCCTGTTCCTGTGCTGTAATGGGCCGAAGGGTCTGTTCCTGTGCTGTAATGGGCCGAAGGGTCTGTTCCTGTGCTGTAATGGACCAAAAGGCCTGTTCCTGTGCTGTAATGGGCCGAAGGGTCTGTTCCTGTGCTGTAATGGGCCGATGGGTCTGTTCCTGTGCTGTAATGGGCCAAAAGGCCTGTTCCTGTGCTGTAATGGGCCAAAAGGCCTGTTCCTGTGCTGTAATGGGATGAAGGGTCTGTTCCTGTGCTGTAATGGGCCAAAAGGCCTGTTCCTGCGCTGTAATGGGCCGAAGGGTCTGTTCCTGTGCTGTAATGGGCTGATGGGTCTGTTTCTGTACTGTAATGGGCGGAAGGGTCTGTTTCTGTACTGTAATGGGCTGAAGGGCCCGTTCCTGTGCTGTAATGGGCTGAGGGGTCTGTTCCTGTGCTGTAATGGGCTGAAGGGCCCGTTCCTGTGCTGTAATGGGCTGAAGGGTCTGTTTCTGTACTTTACTGTTCTTTTGTCTATGTTCTAAATTCTATGGATGTTGTATCAAGGAGCTCTGGCAAAACTGGAGTCAGTGGGAATTTCAATGCAATTACATTTATACTTTGCTTCAGTCTTCACAGAGTAAGTCATGAATAATGTACCAGAAATGCTGAGAGAAACATGTTTTAGTGAGGAGCTGAAAGAAATCGGCATTAGTAGAGAAATGGTTTTGGGGAAATTGATGGGATTGAAGGTGGATAAATCTCCAGCTCCTGATAATCTTCATCCCAGAATACTTAAGGAAGTGGCCCTGGAAATAGTAGATCCATTGGTAGTTATTTTCCAAAATTCTCTGGACTCGGGACTGGTTCCTACAGATTGGACAGTGACTGATATAAGCTCACTATTCAAAATGGGAGGTAGAGAGAAAACAGGGAACTACAGACCAGTGAGTCTAACATCGGTACTGGGGAAGTTGCTAGAATCCATTATCAAGGATTTCATAACTCAACATTTGGAAGGCAGTGGGATAATCAGACACAGTCAGCATGGATTTACAAAAGGGAAAGCATGCTTGATGAATCTATTGGAATTCTTTGGGGATGTAACTAGTAGAGTTGATCAAAGAAGCAAGTGGATGTGGTTTATTTAGACACTAAAGTAGGCCATTCAGCCCTCCGAGACTGCTCCACCAATCATTTTGTCATCAAATTCAATATCCTGATTCCCCCCCATCCCTCGATCTGTTTAGCACCATGAGCTATATTTAATCTCTTCTTGAAATCAGACAATATTTTAGCCTCAACTACTTTCGTTGGGAGTGAATTCTACACATTCCCCACCCTCTGGGTGAAGAAATTTCTCCTCACCTCAGTTCTAAAAGGTTTATCCCTTATCCTCAAACTCTGACCCCTAGTTCTAGACTCCCCCACCACTGGGAACATTCTTTCTGAATCTACCCTGTCTAACCCTGTTCGAATTTTATAAGTTTCTCTGAGATCCCCTCTCACTCTTCTAAACTCCAGTAAACATAATCCTAACCAATTTACTCTCTCCTCATATGACAGACCTGCCACACCTTCTCTGTGCTCCCTCTATAGCAAGGACATCCTTCCTCAGATAAGGACACCAAAACTGTACACAATACTCCAGGTGTGGCCTCACCAACACCCTGTACAATTGCAGCAAAACATCCCTATCTCTATACTCAAATCCTCTCGCTATGAAGATCAACATACCATTTGCCTTCTTTACTGCCTGCTGTACCTGCGCACTTACTTTCAGCAACTGATGTAAAAGGACACAAGGTCTCACTGAGTGTCCACCTCTCTCAATTTACACCCATTCAAATAATAATCTGCCTTCCTATTATTGCTCCCATAATGGATAACCTCACATTTATCCACATCATACTGCATCTGCCATGCAGATATCCACACATTCAGCCTGTCCAAATCACACTGAAGCATCTCTGTATCCTCCTCACAGCTCACCCTCCCACCCAACTTTGTATCAAATTTGGAGATAACACATTCATTTCCCTCTTCCAAATCATTAATATATAATGTGAACAGTTGGGGTCCGAGCACAGATCCCTGTGGAACCCCACTAATCACTGCTTACCAATCAGAAAAAGACCCATTTATGACAACTCTTTGCTTCCTATCTGCTAACCAGCTTTCTATCCATCTCAAGACATTACCTGCAATCCCATGCGCTTTAACTTTACATAGCAGACTGTTTTGTGAGACTTTGTTGAAATCTTCTGAAAGTCTAAATAAACCACATCCACTGGTTCACATTGATCAACTCTACTAGTTACATCCCCAAAGAATTCCAATAGATTCATCAAGCATGATTTCTCTTTTGTAAATCCATGCTGACTGTGCCTGATTATCCCACTACCTTCCAAATGCTGAGTTATGAAATCCTTGAGAATGGATTCTACCAACTTCCCCAGTACCGATGTTAGACTCACTGGTCTGTAGTTCCCTGTTTTCTCTCTACCTCCCTTACATCAGCGACCCTCCAATCTGTAGGAACTGATCCAAAGAACTTCAGAAAATAACTACCAATGGATCTACTATTTCCAGGGCCACTTCCTTAAGTATTCTGGGATGAAGATTATCAGGGGCTGGAGATTTATCCACCTTCAATCCCATCAATTCCCCCAAAACCATTTCTCTACTAATGCCGATTTCCTTCAGCTCCTCACTAAAACATGTTTCTCTCAGCATTTCTGGTACATTATTCATGACTTCCTTTGTGAAGACTGAAGCAAAGTATAAATGTAATTCCCAGCCATTTCTTTATTCCCCGTTATGAATTCTCCCATTTCTGACTGTAAGGGGTGTTTTTCACCACCACTTTCTCAAGGGCAGTTAGGGATGGGCAGTAAATGCTGACCCTGCCAGTGACACCCATGTCCCATGAAAGAATAAGGAAAAGCAGAAAGAGTCTGGATTAATGAGGGGGGTGAAAGGTTCTTGGGGTTGGCAGGAGGTTATAATCAGATCAGCCATGATCTTGTTGAATGGTCTAGCAGGCACAAGAGGCTGAGTGGCCTCCTCCTGTTTCTAATTGTTATGTTTGTATGATTGCCTATCTGGAGGTGCTGACTCGGATCGATACGCAGTTTCCGGGGTGAATGGACAAGCTGCGTTTCTCACTGAGGGGATCAGAGTTCTGTTTCACTCTGAGCAATGCCCCAGGATTGAGTCAGCTCTCACCCTGACCAGTAACAGGAACCCAACACCATGAGCAGTTGTCAGAATTATCTTTGAGAGTTCAGGAATGTCAGATCAATCTCCCAGATGTGGTTGCTGATGAGTTACAAAATGCTGGGACTGACTGTGTCAGTCAGCTGAAGATGGGAGATTGCCAGTTGAACACTCTGGGAAGAAGTCCATACAGAGATGGAACATCAGGTTTGACATTTCCTTTAATCTGAATTCTGGAGTGAAAGAGCTGAGGGACAACTTCTCCTGCCATTCCAGCATCTCATGGCTGATCTCTAACCAAGAACCATTTAGCTGCCTCCATTTGCCTGATAAGAACATAGGAAATAGGAGCAGGAGTAGGCCATCTAGCCCCTCGAGCCTGCCCCGCCATTCAATAAGATCATGGCTGATCTGTCGTGGCTCAGTTCCACTTTCCCGCCCTCTCCCCATAACCCTTAACACTGTTGGTTCAAAAGACCGATCTATTTGGGAGGTTTTGACAGAAATTCCAGAGTATAAAGTCCAACAGCTAAAAGTTCGAACTGGAGCCCAGACAGAAGTTGTTTCTGATTTCCCATCACCCTGCGATACCTGACCTCCTTTAACAAAGCCTTCATCTCATTCACATCCCCATCGAAAGCTGCTTCCAACATCCGGTTCCTGCGTTTCTGCTCCTCCTGTCTCTTCTTTCGTTCCTTCTCTTCTTTTTCACGCTCTTTTGCTGCTGCTTCCTGCTCTCTCTTCACCAGAGCGACAAAGGCCTAGTGAACACAGACAAGAGGTTAATAAAAACTCACAAAAGCCCGATCGATCAGAATCCAACACCGTAAACCAAACAACAAGGCCAACTGAACCCTATCCATAAACCTACGGGCATGGGTGATGGTTTCCAGAAGGTCATGGATCCAATTTCAAGCAACACATACCAGAGCAGTCCCAACGGAGCACTGTCACAGGGTCAGTGCTGAGGGAGTGCCGCACTGTCAGAGGGTCAGTGCTGAGGGAGTGCCGCACTGTCAGAGGGTCAGTGCCGAGGGAGTGTCGCACTGTCAAAGGGTCAGTGCTGAGGGAGTGCCGCACTGTCAAAGGGTCAGTGCCGAGGGAGTGCCGCACTGTCAAAGGGTCAGTGCCGAGGGAGTGTCGCACTGTCAAAGGGTCAGTGCTGAGGGAGTGCCGCACTGTCAAAGGGTCAGTGCCGAGGGAGTGTCGCACTGTCACAGGGTCAGTGCTGAGGGAGTGCCGCACTGTCAAAGGGTCAGTGCTGAGGGAGTGCCGCACTGTCAAAGGGTCAGTGCCGAGGGAGTGTCGCACTGTCAGAGGGTCAGTGCTGAGGGAGTGCCGCACTGTCAGAGGGTCAGTGCTGAGGGAGTGTCGCACTGTCAGAGGGTCAGTGCTGAGGGAGTGCCGCACTGTCAGAGGGTCAGTGCTGAGGGAGTGCCGCACTGTCAGAGGGTCAGTGCTGAGGGAGCGCCGCACTGTCAGAGGGTCAGTGCTGAGGGAGTGCCTCACTGTCAGAGGGTCAGTGCTGAGGGAGTGCCGCACTGTCAGAGGGTCAGTGCTGAGGGAGTGCCGCACTGTCAGAGGGTCAGTGCTGAGGGAGTGCCGCACTGTCAAAGGGTCAGTGCCGAGGGAGTGTCGCACTGTCAGAGGGTCAGTGCTGAGGGAGTGCCGCACTGTCAGAGGGTCAGTGCTGAGGGAGTGCCGCACTGTCAAAGGGTCAGTGCTGAGGGAGTGCAGCACTGTCAGAGGGTCAGTGCTGAGGGAGTGCCGCACTGTCAGAGGGTCAGTGCTGAGGGAGTGCAGCACTGTCAGAGGGTCAGTGCTGAGGGAGCGCCGCACTGTCAGAGGGTCAGTGCTGAGGGAGTGCCGCACTGTCAGAGGGTCAGTGCTGAGGGAGTGCCGCACTGTCACAGGGTCAGTGCTGAGGGAGTGCCGCACTGTCAGAGGGTCAGTGCTGAGGGAGTGCCGCACTGTCACAGGGTCAGTGCTGAGGGAGCGCCGCACTGTCAGAGGGTCAGTGCTGAGGGAGTGCCGCACTGTCAGAGGGTCAGTGCTGAGGGAGTGCCGCACTGTCAGAGGGTCAGTGCTGAGGGAGTGCCGCACTGTCAGAGGGTCAGCGCTGAGGGAGTGCCGCACTGTCAGAGGGTCAGCGCTGAGGGAGTGCCGCACTGTCAGAGGGTCAGCGCTGAGGGAGTGCCGCACTGTCAGAGGGTCAGTGCTGAGGGAGTGCCGCACTGTCAGAGGGTCAGTGCTGAGGGAGTGCAGCACTGTCAGAGGGTCAGTTCTGAGGGAGTGCCGCACTGTCAGAGGGTCAGTGCTGAGTGAGTGCCGCACTGTCAGAGGGTCAGTGCTGAGGGAGTGCCGCACTGTCAGAGGGTCAGTGCTGAGGGAGTGCCGAACTGTCAGAGGGTCAGTGCTGAGGGAGTGCCGCACTGTCAGAGGGTCAGTGCTGAGGGTGTCCTCATAAAATTATGAGGGGTAAGGACAGGGTGAGTACGGAGCAGCTGTTCCCTTGGTTGAGGGGTTAGTCACGAGGGGACAGAATTTTAGGGTTCGGTACAGGGATTCAGAGGAAATTTGAGTAAAAACTTATTCACTCAGATGGGGGTGGGAATCTGGAATGGACTGCCTGGGAAGGTAGTGGAGACCGGAAACACTACTTCAAAAAATATTTGGATGAGCTCTTGGAACATCAGAACATTCAAGGAAATTGGACATGTGCAGGAAAATGGGATTGGAGCCTTTAGTGGGAGATATTGCCGGTACAGACTCGATGGGCTGAAGGGCCTTTTCTGCACTGTGTGATTCTAAGACTCTACAATTATTGACCAGGAAGTTGGAAGTAGAGAGAGTAGCAGGTGTGTGGAAGGAAATGAAATGGTTTTCCATGGGTGTAAGGTGCAGGGAGTAGGGAAGGGGTTGTGTGTGGCTGAGGCTACTCTCCCAGGCTGTTCTTCTCCAACCTCTCTCTGAAGTTTCTCCATTAATTCTTCATAGTTCTCCTTCTCCTTCAGACGTTTGACTCTTTCCTTCCGTGCACGATACTGCCGCCATGCACACTGGATGATGATGGCAGATCGGTCTGTGGGAAGATACAAAGTTCAAGGATATTCCATTCAGTTCCCTTATCTACATCATTATATACATACTGAATAGCTGGGGTCCCAGCACCGATCCCTGTGGCACCCCACTAGTTACTGCTGGCCAATTTGAAAAGCACCCATTAATTCCTACTCTTTATTTCCTCTCTGCCAACCAGTTTTCTATCCATCTCAATACACTTCCTCCAATCCCATGCACTTTAATTTTATATGCTAATCTCTTGTGGTAACCCTTGTTGAAAACCTTCTGGAAGTCTAAATAAACCACATTCACTGGCTCCCCCTCATCAATTCTACTGGTTACATCCTTGGAGAATTCCAGTCGATTTGTTAAGTATGATTTCCCTTTCATAAACCCATGCTGACTCTGTTGATTTGATTTGATTTATTATTGTCACATGTATTACCATACAGTGAAAAGTATTGTTTCTTGTGTGCTATACAGAAAAAGCATACCATTCATAGAGAAGGAAAGGAGAGAGTGCAGAATGTAGTGTTACAGTCATAGTTAGGGTGTAGGGGAAAATCAACTTAATACGAGGTAGGTCCATTCAAAAGTCTGACAGCAGCAGGGAAGAAGCTGTTCTTGAGTCGGTCGGTATGGGACCTCAGACTTTTGTATCTTTTTTCTGATGGAAGAGAGAATGTCCAGGGTGCGTGGGGTCCTTAATTATACTGGATAGCTTATGAGGAGCGATTAAATAGACTGGGTCTGTACTCGTTGGAGTTTAGAAGGATGAGGGAGGATCTTATAGAGACAGATAAGATAACGAAGGGGATGGAGAGGGTAGAGGTAGAGAGATTTTTCCCGCTTAGAAAGGATAGCAGGACTAGACGTCACAGCCTCAAGATAAGGTGGGGGCAGTTTAGATCTGAGTTGAGGAGGAACTTCTTCACTCAAAGGGTGGTGAATCTCTGGAATTCTCTGCCCGTTGAAGTGGTGGAGGCTGCCTCGCTAAATATATTTAAGTCACGGGTAGATAGGTTTTTGACAGACAAGGGAATTAAGGGTTATGGGGAGAAAGCGGGAAAGTGGAACTGATCCACGACAGATCAGCCATGATCTTATTGAATGGCGGGGCAGGCTCGAAGGGCTAGATGGCCTACTCCTGCTCCTATTTCTTATGTTCTTATGTTTACCCTGGCAGCAGGAAGTGTAGACAGAGTCAATGGATGAGAGGCTAGTTTGTGTGATGGATTGGGCTACATTCACAACCTTTTGTAGTTTCTTGTGGTCTTGGGCAGAGCAGGAGCCCAGACCAAGCTGTGATACAACCAGAAAGAATGCTTTCTATGGTGTATCTGTAAAAATTGGTAAGAGTCGGGCACAGAATGCATTGAGCTCACTGGGGAGAGGTGCATTGTTGCTGGTGATACATGCCTACGGACATGGTAACAGATAACATCAAAGGGGGCAAAAGTGATGACAAGCCACATGAAGAATCCACTGCATGGGCAAAGACCTGGTAGATGTGTCCATGAGACCCTTACAGCAACGAGGCTCCGAAGTGATGAAGGTTATGATGAGGTCATTCGAGCACATTCAAGCAGAATAAACATCAAGTCTGTCTTCATAATTCTCAACATCTCAGCAGAGGACACAAATCCAAAAAAAGTAATCACAATCGTACACAGCAATGACCTCATCCTTGGAGGACTCAGCAGTTCAAGGAGTAAGCGGCCATTCTGTCTTGTGATAAGAACTCCACTTTTCAACCTTTGCCCAGATGAGGTGATGATGGGGTGGACAAATCCTTGCCTAATAGGCCACCGCATTTGATGAGCTTCTTATTGTGCATAAATAATGAGTTGAAAATCAGATGATCTGGTGAGAGGACCTACTCCTCCACCCAGCAGGGGGAGCATGCCAACTTTCCTGCCTACCACCAAACTAACCTTGGCAATGGAACATTCCCACTGCACTGTTCACACACAGGTACACCTGTTCATAATGTGGCCATCCGATGGGGAGGAACTTCAAACACTACTTCCAATTCTGCCAAAAAGGTTGGTAACCAAAGATTACTTAACCATCCAAACAAAAGAACAGTCAGCAGATAGACGCACTGGATTGGCAATGGAGAATGGAATGGAAGGACCTGGGTTCGATTCCCAGCTCGGGTCACTGTCTGTGTGGAGTCTGCATGTTCTCCTTGTGTCTGCGTGGGTTTCCTCCAGGTGCTCCGGTTTCCTCCCACTGTCTGAAAGATGTGCTGATTAGGTGCATTGGCCGTGCTAAATTCTCCCTCAGTGTACCTGAACAGAAGCCAGTGTGTGGCAACTAGGGGATTTTCACAGTAACTTCATTGCAGTGTTAATGTAAGCCGACTTGTGACATTAATAAATAAACTTCAAAAAAAAACTTCTGAAAAAGTGAGTGGGAATGGAGAGGGAAATGGGGGAAGGATGAGGGGAGTGAGGAAGGGATCAGGAGTTGGTAGGAATTTGCATGTGGGTGTGATGGAGGGAAGAGTGTGTGTGCTTTGAGGGTTGGATGGGGTAATTAAAGTTTAAAGTTTATGGATTAATGTCACAAGTAGGCTTACATTAACATCAGAGTGAAGTTATTGTGAAAATCCCCTAATCGCCACACTCCGGTGCCTTCCAGGGGGAATCTAGCGTGGACAATGCACCCTAACCAGCACGTCTTTCAGACTGTGGGAGAAAACCAGAGCACCCGGAGGAAACCCACGCAGACATGGGGAGAATGTGCAGACTCCACATAGACAGTGACCCAAGCCGGGAATCGAACGCGGGTCCCTGGTGCTGTGAAGCAGCAGTGCGAACCCACTGTGTCACCGTGCCACCCCATTAGGGACAGGGAGACAATTGGAGTATAGGAAGAGGTGATGCCAATGGGAGAGTGTTACTTTGAGGCTGTGAAAAGTGCTATCTAAATGCAGTTCCTTTTTGCCCCTCTAGGTATTTGGGAAGTGGTCTGTCCTAGTTTTATTAAATGTAAAGAATAGATATAAAGAGTGAAGGTAGTGATTGACACATCCTCTTTCCCCTCAGTAGCACGGTCATCTCATCACCATCTTAGTACCCACGTGTTTATAAAGCACTGACTTCAAACTCTACATTCTCTGAAAGCAATCAAAGTTGGCACTGCCCAGGGCAATGGGCACTCCTAGCCCATGACCTCCTGGGGGGGCCTCAATGACCTCTAATTCTACCGGTGAGGCCACCATGTCTGGTCCTCACTGAGGGGAGAAGCACAGGTTATCCTCACCAGAGAGAACTTCCCCTGGTGAGGGTACACAGGCACATGAGCCCAGGCTCATTAATTCCATTTAAATTCGATATAAATAATTTATTCAGCCTTGTGCCAGAAATGGGTGAGGGGCTGTTCATGCTGGAAATTGGGCCTGAACCTGATTTCTCTGCTCTCTCACGCTCCTATTGGCTCGCTGGGGGTGCAGTCTGATAAGATTGTCCTCAAATTCTCTGTTTTGATCAGCCTGGTTTAGGCAGCTCTGTACCTGTGTGCATGGATGCTCTGGATGGTGATGGGGATGATTGTGATGGATACGGGGCCTTCTCCCGCCCTGCCTGACTGACACTCAGACCGTTCTCAGGACTCCCTCAGTCTTTATCTATTGTTTGAGCGCTGGATTCTGGTTTTTGATCTTCAGCCCCCCCTTCTGGTTCAGAGTTGTGTTTCCTGCAGAAATTTCCAGTTTCTCTCATACTGTAGTCCATTTGGAGTCTGTACGATAAGGAGACCCTGGTTCCTCTGTGATTTCTGTGACCAGCAGGATTCCAGATCCCTTCCTGCAGAATCCTCAGTCTCTCTCCCATGTTCAGCTCAGACAGAAGTTGGGTATCTCTGTCTAAGTGCAGTTGTTGCTTCTCCTGTCTCAGAATGAGCAGATCCTGCACATGGTAACTCACTGACTGTGAGAACTGCAGTTGGGGCAAAGTTGGGAACTTTGATCTTAGTCTTCACTCCATCAGGAGATGAACCAATAGCCTCTGATGGAGTATTCCTGAAATCCAGCAGGATCAGGTCAGCCTCTCTCCCATCTGCCTTGGTCTTCCTCCACAAGAGTTTTAAGGTTTGCACGGTACGTTCCACCATTCCATTGGATTATGGATATTTGGGGTTTGATACAGTGCGGTGAAACTCCCAGCCCTGAGTGAATCTGGGAAAGTCAGTACCTCAGCATTGTGGATCACTGCCTGTGATAGCCATAATGAGTAAAGATTTATTTCCAATGATTTATTCCAGCGTCGTTCTTATTATTCTTTCTCAACAGCACAAACTTCTTTGACTAAGATCAAAGTTCCAGTTTCTTGTAGAGCAGAAGGGACTTTTCTCCGAAATGTGGGCCAGCCAGTTTACACAATTTGCTGCCGTTTTCTCAGGGTGGTGTCGTTCTTGCTCACTTCTCTGATCTCATCCAGTTTGGTTCCAGTCACAGATAAATTCTTTATCAGCTTGCGACCACGTATTTGTTGTGTTGGCGGTTTGGAGAGAGGAGCTGTGATCACCCAACTTAACCTACTAGGAACCTGAGCTCACACCCAAGCTTGAGGAGTATTTAGCATCAGCGAACTTACACATGATTACAGATTTCTAACTGATTTTTTTACAATTACGCCAATGCACTGCCAAGTAGGGTGGTGGAGGCAGGCACGCTAGGGACATGAGCTGACTAGAGATAGAGGGATACAAAAGAATGTTCTAGTTAAGAATCAAGAGCCTCAGGATGTTCCTGGGAATCAATAGATTCCTATGGGCCGTCCAGCATATTTTATGGCTCACCTGTCTCTTGCTTTGGAGCTACTGGGGATCTTCCGTGAATGTCTGTATAGGCTGTTGTATGTTCATTGATGTCTCTTTTTTTTACATCCACAGGTGATTGGGTCCGCCTTGTTGTCCAACAAGGGGTATACACACGGTGGGTTGTGCGAGGGCTGCTCTTGGATGTTGTTTCGAGAGTTGCCTAGTGCTTCATGTCGTTAGTGTACGCTTAAACTGGACCAGCTGACGGGAAACACGACAGCTCAGTGACTATCACTGTCTGCTGTGCGGATACAGGGACCCGGGTCAGATCTCTGGCTTGGGCCGGTGTCTGTGGGAGTTTGCACATTCTCCCCGTGTTTGCGTGGGTTTTCTCCGGGTGCTCTGGTTTCCTCCCACACCCCAAAAACGTGCTTTTAGGCTGATTGGTGTTAATAAATTGTCCCTGAATTGGATCTCCCTTAATCTGGCGCACATATAATTCCCTAAATTTCCACCCCTTTATTGTGGAATCCACGAGATGTAGACAAAAGTTGTAGGTAGGAGGAGGATTGGGATGAGACACTCACTGAGTGTTAAAATGGGCGGCGTGGGCTCGTTGGGCGGAAGGGCCTGTTTCCTGTGCTGTGTTGTTCTTTGATTGGATTAACCCACGTTGTTGGTTCTTCTGTTTTCCCGATGATGTGAAGTTTCTCCATTCTGTCCAGCTCTCCTCTCAATCGCTCTCCCAGCATCACTGCCACTTTCCAGGTGGCTGCATTTTGGGTGTCACAGTTCTGTCAGTTTTAATGGTGCATTCTCCTTTTGACAAGAAATCCCCTCGAACACAGCTTTGTGATCACTCAGGGTGTGATCAGAGCTGATAATCGTTACTCTCCTGATTAACTTCAGATTTTCACAAACTCTGATCCCGAGAATGGGGGGTTTTTACCACAATAAATGGAAATGGTTGAGATTGTTTTTGGTATTTTAAATGTGAATTGGCTCTCGATAGTAATCTCTTTACCTGTGCAAACAGACAGTTTTACTTCTGTTTTAGTTAGCTGCTTTCCTTTAATTATCTGATGACACTGGCTGAGGAGAACAACAATTGCTTGAAATTTACCAGAATGCTGACAATTGTTAAACCAAACTTCCATTTGTTCCCTGTGTTTTTAATCCAATCCAGTCCAATTCAGAGTCTGGACAAGTTGGGACATTCCCAATCTGACAAGACAGGGCTCTCACCTCCCGTCTTGGGCTTGATCTACACGATCCAAGCTGATTGGAGTAGGTATAGCTCCTTCTCCAAGGCTTGATCTCATTTACATCTAAGCCATAAGGCCGAGATTCTGCTTTAAAAAATTGCTTCAAATGTAACCTACTGACTTCAACCAATCACAGCATGTCGATAGTACACTTGATCTTAACCAAAAGGCCTTTGTCTCTTTTTGCTGTTACTGCAGCAATGAAAAGTTCCGTTGCAATGTTGGTGTTGTGATCTGCAACTGTCTGCACTTTCTACAATTTACACACTTTAACAGAGTGATTGTTTAGCAAAGTTCTTACACTGCTGTCCATCCGCTGGATAGCTGTGGGTTAAGTGCTCTGTTCTACAATGACTGCACTGAAATGTTTTAATAGCAGTTTTTACCAAGAGACCGTTTGGTTGCTTTTCCCCAGTGCTGTTTGTATTATACTGCAGGTAACTGCTTCATTATGTGCTCTTATCACTTTCCCTCCAACATCTGCTTCATCTGGCATTTAGTTGTCTGCGCAACGCTGCAGATAGTTACTGCTATGTGTGCGGAACTTGGCTATCAGTCTCTGTTCAGCAACTCTGCGCTGTCGTGTGTCGTGAAGGCTGCCTTGGAGAACGCTTACCCGAAGATCAGAGGCTGAATGTCCGTGACCGCTGAAATGTTCCCCAACAGGAAGAGAACAGTCTTGCCTGGTGATTGTCAAGTGGTGTTAGAACATAGAACATAGAACACTACAGCACAAACAGGCCCTTTGGCCCACAGGTTGCACCGATCATATCCCTACTTACCAGGCCTATCTATAACTCCCAATCCCATTAAATCCCATATACTCATCCAGAAGTCTCTTAAAAGACCCCAGCGAGTTCGCCTCCACCACCACCGACGGCAGCCGATTCCACTCACTCACCACCCTCTGAGTGAAAAACTTACCCCTAACATCTCCTCTGTACTTGCCTCCCCGCACCTCAAACCTGTTTCCTCTCGTAGCGACCATTTCAGCCCTGGGAAATAGCCTCTGAGAATCCACCCTATCTATTCCTCTCAACATTTTATAAACCTCTATCAGGTCGCCTCTCAACCTTCGTCTCTCCAGGGAAAAGAGACCGAGCTCCCTCAACCTATCCTCATAAGGCATGCCTCCCAATCCAGGCAACATCCTTGTAAATCTCCTCTGCATCCTCTCAATAGCTTCCACATCCTTCTTGAAATGAGGAGACCAGAACTGCGCACAGTACTCCAAGTGGGGTCTGACAAGGGTCTTATAAAGTTGCAGCATTACCTCCCGACTCCTAAACTCAATCCCTCGATTAATGAAGGCCAGTACACCATACGCCTTCTTGACCACATCCTCCACCTGCGAGGCCGATTTAAGAGTCCTATGGACCCGGACCCCAAGATCCTTCTGATCCTCAACACAGCTAAGACTCCTACCCTTGATATTGTATTCCTTCATCCCATTGGACCTGCCAAAATGGACCACTACACATTTATCCGCGTTGAAGTCCATCTGCCACTTCTCCTCCCAGTCTTGCATCCTATCAACGTCCCGCTGCAACTTCTGACATCCCTCCAGACCATCCACAACACCACCAACCTTTGTATCGTCTGCAAACTTGCTAACCCATCCCTCCACTTCCTCACCCAGGTCATTTATGAAAATGACAAACAGCAAGGGTCCTAGAACAGATCCCTGGGGCACTCCACTGGTGACTGACCTCCATACAGAAAAAGACCCATCCACAACCACTCTCTGCCTTCTGCAGGCAAGCCAGTTCTGGATCCACAAGGCCAAAGGCCCTTGGATCCCATGCCCTCTCACCTTCTCAAGAAGTCTTGCATGGTTGCTGTGGCAGGGTTGTGTGGTGTTGTGGTCACTGTTCTCCTGAAGGCTGCATAGTTTGCTGCGGACAATGGTCTGTTTGAGGTTGTGCAGTTGTTTGAAGGCAAGAAGTGGGGGTGTGGGGATGGCCCTGGCGAGATGTTTGTCTTCATCAATGACATGTTGAAGACTCTGGAGAAGATGTCGTAGTTTTGTCTTCTGAGGAGGTCGGTGCGGTTTTTCGCTGTGGCGCATCGGAACTGTCGATCGATGAGTCGAGTGCCATATCCTGTTCTTATGAGGGCATCTTTCAGTGTCTGGAGGTGTCTGTTGCGATCCTCCTTTTCTGTTTGTAGGGGATGGCTTCTTTAATGTGTTTAGGGTGGAAGCTGGAGAAGTGGAGCATTCTGGGGTGATCCATGGGCTTGCTAACTCAAAGTGGACAGGATCTCCATGAAGATCGCGCATATTGACACAGACATTACGTTTCTACAAAGATGCAAGAAAGCAGACAAGATACTGAAAGGATTACAGATCATGAACCCACTCAGATCGAACTATAACACAGACTACACTGAGAGACTTTGCCATTGCACCTCTCTCACACTCCTCAACCACCCCATACACCAGCTCTACAGGTAACGCCGCATCCTGGAGACCAAGATAGAGTCCATATTCTCAACTGGCGCTCAGGACACAGACCAGCTGTGCAACTCTGCCAGGCAGATGAGACAAAGAAACTACACCATCGACATACACACTAAGAACAGGAAACGAGAAACTCGGCATCACCGCCAGCAGTGACCAAGCCTCCCCCGGTACCACACTAGAAAACAGAACCATCGCAGGGAGGTCCATTCTTAACTTGTCGGATTACACACTTCAACCAGAAATCAAAGTTCTCGGCCAAGGGCTCAATTTCCACCAAAATAATCCCCATCAGTCTTGCAGCAGACACAGAGGAATTCATCAGGTGAATGAGGCTGCGGGAGTTCTTCCACAAACCCCAAGGGGCCAACAGCGAACACAATGAGACAGCCAATGAACTGGAACAGCCGACAGAGAGATCCGCAGTGCAGCAACCAAAGAGGAAAGATTCGGATTGGACTCCTCCGGAAGGCCGCTGTCCTCGATTGGACATGTCTGCTCGAGCCTCAGGAGGTGTGTCAACACCAGATTCATCAGCTGTACTCTCAAAACAGACCCGAACATCACCCAACCACAACACAATGCCAGCCACTCTCACAAGACCAACCGCAACATTGTCATCAAACCAGCAGACAAAGGAGGGGCCATCGTCATACTGAACAGAACGGATTACTGTAAAGATGTGTACCAACAACTAAACAATGGGGAACGCTACAGACAGTTACCCGCAGAGCCGACCAAAAAACACACCCGTCAATTCAACAGACTGATTAAGATCTTTCATAGAATCATAGAACTCTACAGTGCAGAAAGAGGCCAAATGGCCCATCGAGTCTGCACCAACCACAATCCCACCCAGGCCCTATCCCCACATTTCTACATATTATACCCACTAATCCCTCTAACCTACGCATCTCAAGACATTAAGGGGCAATTTTAGCATGGCCAATCAACCTAACCCGCACATCTTTGGACTGTGGGAGGAAACTGGAGCACCCGGAGGAAACCCACACAGACATGGGGAGAATGTACAAACTTCACACAGACAGTGGTCCAAGCTGGGAATCGAACCCAGGTCCCTGGAGCTGTCAAGCAACAGTGCTAACCACTGTGCTACTGTGCCACCCGTTTTGTTCTGGACGTTCAGAACACCCTCCGTGCTCTCATTCCACGTACTCCCCGCATTGGAGATCTCTACTGCCTCCCAAAGATACACAAGGCCAACGCATCCGGCCGTCCCATCGTATCGGGCAATGGGACCCTGTGTGAGAACCTCTCCAGCTATGTCGATGACATCCTGAAACCCATTGTACAAAGAACCCCCAGCTTTTGTTGCGACACTACAGACTTCCTACAGAAACTCAGCACACACGGAGCAGTTGAACCAGGGACACTCCTCGTCACAATGGATGTCTCAGTGCTCTACACCAACATCCCCCACAATGATGGCATTGCTGCGACTGCCTCAGTACTCAATGCCAACAACTGCCAGTTTCCAGATGCAATTTTACAACTCACCCACTTTATCCTGGACCACAATGTCTTCACCTTCAACAACCAGTTCTTCATCCAGACACATGGAACAGCCATGGGTATCAAATTCGCACCTCAATCTACCAACATCTTCATGCACAGGTTTGAACAAGACTTCTTCATCGCACAGGATCTTCAACCATTGCTCATTGTTCCTGAGGAGCAGCATCGAGAGGCAGCGATTTTTGGGCGTGTGAGGAGGCAGCAAAAAGGTACATTTTTCTGTTTATATTGTTTAACTTTTTATTTATAGTTTTAAAAGTTGCGAGTTTCGGCGGCTTTTTTTAAATTAGTTAGAAACTGGAAGTCGTCACTAGGACGCTTGCTGGTATTTGTAGTTTTTTTTTCTCGGGCCCCTAACCCTATAAATTAGTGTAGAGAGGATACCCGATCCTCTACACTAGTAGAGAATCCCACCCTCCCACCTCCTCTAACCTAAATTATAAGTGTGGGGGAAGTTTTGTTTTATTATATTTTTTATTTTTCTGCTGGTAATTGTTTCAGGGATGGCAGTTCAGGCAGTGTGCTGCATCTCCTGTGGGATGTATGTGGTGAGGGAATCTAGTAGTGTTTCAGGTGATTTTACTTGTCGGAAGTGTGTTAGATTGCAGCTTCTGGAGGAGCGTGTAAAGGAGCTGGAGGTGGAGTTAGAGGAACTCCGCATAATTCGGGAGGCAGAGGTGGACATTGATAGGAGTTAGAAGGAGATAGTCACTCCTAGAAACCAGTCTTGGGTCACTGCCACGAGGAGGGGAAAGAAGAATGTGGTGGGACAATCCCCTGGGGCTGTTCCCCTCCAAAATAGGTTTTCGGTCCTGGAGGCTACAGTTGAGGAGGAATCAACTGGGGATAGCCAAAGGGAGCAGGTCTCTGGGGATGAGCCTATTGTAAAAGCTCAGGTGGTTAGGGGTTGCAAAAGATTGGGCCTGGTGATTGGGGACTCCACAGTTAAGGGGACGGATAGGAGAGTCGGTAGCAATGATAGGGACTCGGGGCTGGTGTGTTGCCTCCCAGGGGCTGGGGTCCGGGATGTATCAGAGAGGATATTCAAGACTCTCAGGGGAGAGGGAGATCAACCCCAAGTTATAATTCATGTGCTGAGGGAGTGCCGCACTGTCAGAGGGTCAGTGCTGAGGGAGTGCAGCACTGTCAGAGGGTCAGTACTGAGGGAGTGCCGCACTGTCAGAGGGTCAGTGCTGAGGGAGTGCCGCACTGTCAGAGGGTCAGTGCTGAGGGAGTGCCGCACTGTCAGAGGGTCAAAGAACAAAGAACAAAATCAGCCCGGGAAACAGGCCCTTCGGCCCAACGAGCCCGCGCCGCCATCTCAACACCACCAGTCTGTGATAGGTATATCCCTGTCAGGCAAGGAGGATTTGGTAGGCCCAGGGAACTGTGGTGCACTAAAAAAGTTGATTCGTTGGTTAGGAAGAAAAAGGAGGCTTATGTTCGGATGAGGCTTGAGGGCTCAGGTAGTGACTTAGAAAGTTTTAGATTGGCTAGGAGGGAGTTGAAGAGGGAGTTAAGAAGGGCTAAAAGAGGACACGAGATGACTTTGGCTGATAGGATTAAGGAGAACCCTAAGGCGTTTTACAGGTATGTCAAGAACAGAAGGTTGGTTAGGGTAAGATTAGGGCCAGTTACAGACAGTAGAGGGAAGTTGTGTGTGCAACCGGAGGAGATTGGAGAGGCGTTGAACCAATATTTCTCTTCGGTGTTCACGCAAGGGGACATGAATGTAGCTGAGGAGGACACTGGGGTGCAGGGGTGTAAAATAGATAGTATTGCAGTTGATACGGGGGATGTGCTGGATATTCTAGAGGGTTTGAAAATAGATAAGTCCCCTGGTCCGGATGGGATTTACCCTAGGATTCTCTGGGAGGCAAGAGAGGTGATTGCGGAGCCTCTGGCTCTGATCTTCAGGTCGTCGTTGGTCTCTGGTATAGTACTGGAAGATTGGAGGACAGCAAATGTTGTCCCATTGTTTAAGAAGGGGAGCAGAGACTTCCCTGGGAATTATAGACTGGTGAGTCTTACTTCTGTGGTGGGTAAGGTTTTGGAAAGGATTATTAGAGACAGGATTTATAGTTATTTGGAGGGTAATGAATTGATTAGAGATAGCCAGCGTGGTTTTGTAGCGGGTAGGTCGTGCCTTACTAACCTTATCGAGTTCTTTGAGAAAGTGACCAAAGAGGTGGATAGGGGTAAGGCAGTTGACGTGGTGTATATGGATTTTAGTAAGGCGTTCGATAAGGTTCACCATGGTAGGCTTCTGCAGAAAATGCAGATGTATGGGATTGGGGGTGATCTAGGTAATTGGATCAGGAATTGGCTGGCAGATAGGAGACAGAGGGTGGTGGTTGATGGTAAATATTCATCATGGAGTTCGGTTACGAGTGGTGTGCCTCAGGGATCTGTTTTGGGGCCACTGCTGTTTGTAATTTTTATTAATGATCTGGATGAGGGTATAGTTGGGTGGATTAGTAAGTTTGCTGATGACACCAAAGTCGGAGGTGTGGTAGATTGTGAGGAAGGGTGTCATAGTTTGCAGGGTGACTTAGAAAGGTTGCAGAGCTGGGCCGAGAGGTGGCGGATGGAGTTTAATGTGGAGAAGTGTGAGGTAATTCACTTCGGTAGGAATAACAGATGTGTTGAGTATAGGGCTAACGGGAGGACTTTGAATAGTGTGGAGGAGCAGAGGGATCTAGGTGTATGTGTACATAGATCCCTGAAAGTTGGGAATCAAGTAGATAAGGTTGTTAAGAAGGCATACGGTGTCTTGGCGTTTATTGGTAGGGGGATTGAATTTAGGAGTCGCAGCGTCATGATGCAACTGTACACAACTCTGGTGCGGCCGCACTTGGAGTACTGTGTGCAGTTCTGGTCCCCACATTACAGGAAGGATGTAGAGGCTTTGGAGAGAGTGCAGAGGAGGTTTACCAGGATGTTGCCTGTTATGGAGGGGAGGTCCTATGAGGAGAGACTGAGGGATTTGGGGTTGTTTTCGCTGGAAAGAAGGCGGCTAAGAGGGGACCTTATTGAAACATATAAGATGATTAGAGGTTTAGACAGGGTGGATAGTGATAGCCTTTTTCCTAGGATGGAGAAAGCTAGCACGAGGGGGCACGGCTTTAAATTAAGGGGGGGTAGTTATAGGACGGATGTCAGGGGCAGGTTCTTTACCCAGAGGGTGGTGAGGGATTGGAATGCCCTGCCAGCTGCAGTTGTAAATGCGCCTAGTTTGGGGGCGTTTAAGAGATCTGTGGATAGGTTTATGGACGAAATGGGATTGGTTTAGATTAGTGGGTTAGTGTTTTTTTTTAAAAGCTGGTCGGCGCAACATCGTGGGCCGAAGGGCCTGTTCTGCGCTGTAATGTTCTATGTTCTATGTTCTATGTTCAACCGATTCTATACACTAGATACATCGATGACATTTTCTTCCTTTGGACTCATGGTGAACAATCACTGAAACAACTATATGATGATATCAACAAGTTCCATCCCACCATCAGACTCACCATGGACTATTCTCCGGAATCAGTTACATTCTTGGACTCACACATCTCCATCAAGGACGGTCACCTCAGCATCTCCACATCATGGCTCCCACCTGTTCTTGCCCTTCAGCCCTTCTATGCAACTCTCAGACGCACCATAGAAAGCATTCTTTCCGGTTGTATCACAGCTTGGTATGGGCTCCTGCTCTGCCCAAGACGGCAAGAAACTACAAAAGGGTCATGAATGTACCCCAATCCATCACACAAACCAGCCTCCCATCCATTGACTCTGTCTACACTTCCCACTGCCTCGGGGAGAAGCAGCCAGCATAATTAAGGACCCCACACACCCCGGACATTCTCTCTTCCACCTTCTTCCGTCAGGAAAAAGATATAAAAATCTGAGGTCCTGTACCAACCGACTCAAGAACAGCTTCTTCCCTGCTGCTGTTGGACTTTTGAATGGACTTACCTTGTATTAAGTTGATCTTTCTCTACACCCGAGCCGTGACTGTAACACTACATTCTGCACTCTCTCCTTTCCTTCTCTATGAATGGTATGCTTTGTCTGGACAGTGCACAGGAAACAATACTTTTCACTGCGTCCCAATACATGTGACAATAATAAATCAAATCCAATCTTTTAAAAGTTCTGAACTCCATTTCAGTGCTTTCAGCCAATCAATTCCCATTTCACACAATTCACTTTCCTTAAAATATTTCTTGTGGGAAGCGGTCATTTGTTAACTATTACAAATATTTGTCGTCTTTTTACAGATTTGTCTGTTGCTGAAAACAGTTTAGAATTACTATCAGAACACTTCTTTTTGAATAACTCTAACAGATCTCTCCTTCCTGCTGCTGTAAGGAGAACAATCACAGATTCTTCAGTCTGTCTGATGTGCTGTATGCCTGGTATCATTCTACTGACTCTCCCCTGTAACCTCTCCAATGTTTCACCATCCTTCTTTACAGTTTGTTGCTCAGAATTGGCCGCAGTAATGCACCTGGTGCTCTGACCAAGGTGCTGTAAAGGTTTAATAAAGGTTCCTTGTGTTTGTACACCATGGCCAGAATTCTCCCAAAGATTCCTAAATGTTGTCCCCAAAGTGAAACCAGTGGAATTCCGCTGTGTGCTTTGGGGTGCTTCAGTCTGCAATTCAACCACACTGAGACATTCTTTGGGAGTCCAAGAGATTCTCATTGAATTCTCCCATCTTCACCACAAGAGTCCGGGTCAGCGTATCAGGTAGACAGTGTTGGCTGAGTCACAAGAGTATGTGTTGTGTACCTGGTGGATGGTGTTCTCACATTGTCTACCTGATACGCTGCAGGAAAGGATGTCCTGAGGCATGGTACATTGGGGAGACCATGCAGACACTACAACAACGGATGAATGAACATCGCTCGACAATCACCAGACAAGACTGTTCCCTTCCTGTTGGCGAACACTTCAGTGGTCACGGGCATTCAGCCTCTGACCTTCGGGTAAGCATTCTCCAAGGCGGCCTTCACGACACACGACAGCGCAGAGTCGCTGAGCAGAGACTGATAGCCAAGTTCCACACACATGAGGACGGTCTCAACAGGGATCTTGGGTTCATGTCGCACTATCTGTAACCCCCATGACTTGCCTGGGTTTGTAAAATCTCACTCACTGTCCTGTCTGGAGACAATACACATCTCTTTAACCTGTGCTTAACCCTCTCTCCACTCACATTGTCTGTATCTTTAAGACTTGATTACCTGTAAAGACTCACATTCCAACCATTATTCTGTAAATTGAGTTTGTGTCTTTCTATATCCTGTTTGTGAACACAACACCCACTCACCTGGTGAAGGGGCAGTGCTCCGAAAGCTTGTGCTAGCAAATAAACCTGTTGGACTTTAACCTGGTGTTGTGAGACTACTTAATATGATTGTAATGAATGGTGGAACAGGCTTGAAGGGCCAAATGGCCTCCTCCTGATCCTATCTTCTATGTTGCTATGTTTATTTCTCTTCCCCCCACTCTTTCCCTCTATTTTATCCCCCTTTTCTTACCTTTTCTCTCCCTTTGCTTTCCCTTTCCCCCCTTTTCTCAATTTTACCTCTCTCCCACCCATCTCCCCCATCTCACCTCCCCCCCACATCTTCACCTACCCTCTCATTTCAGCCTCTCTGCTGTTTGACCATTCACACCTTCTATTCTCTCTATGGGCTGCCATTAGCATTCGCCAGCTAGGGGATTTTCACAGTAACTTCATTGCAGTGTTAATGTAAGCCTTACTTGTGACTAATAAATAAATAAACTTTAATTTTTTTCCCTTGTTTTTGTGGATAGGGCTCATCTTTCATTCCCTCCCCCTGCAGGATAAATATCTCCCACTTTCTCTGCCTTTTAGCTTTGACAAAGGGTCACCTGGATTTGAAACATCAGCTCTTTTCTCTCCTTCCAGATGCTTCCAGACCTGCTGAGATTTTCCAGCAGTTTCTTTTTTGCTTTCAGATTCCAGCATCCGCAGTAATTTGCTTTTAATCCCAGCCAGGCTCTGTCCCTGTAACCTCACATACTAACCCTGCTGACCCCCTGACACTAAGGGGCAATTTAGCACGGCCAGTCCCGTTAACCAGCACATCTATGGTAGATTGACAGATGTTTGATGGGTGCTGGTCTAGAAAGGAATGGAACCAAGGTGGGGAGATCAATACTGAACAATCATTATCTCATTGAATAACAGAATGGTTTTGACGGGCCGAATGGCCTCTTCCTGTTACTATGTTTTAAAGTGGTGTATGGGTGAAATGTGAGTGTTTTCGCTGGCGGTTGCACAGATTACAAACTCTCCCTTTCACAGGATCTGTGAGAATTAACAATGAGACAATTAGCACCTGCCTCCTCACAATATTTCTGTAAACATGAGTCTTGGTGCCTGAACGGGAAGGTTGAGTGTATGAGGGAGGTGTAGAGAGTATCGGCAGCAGTGTGAGTGTGTCCTGTGATTGCTAATCTTGTGCAGTATAAACAGGGAGGGGCTGTAAGCACACTACCCACCTTGACTGAAATACAGGTTCAGCAAGTACAGCGCGACGTGAATACTCCAACATGCTGACAAGGATGAGTCATGATGCAAGGGTCAGGCAGAAGGAAAACAAATTCCTCCAACCCACTCACTCCCTCGGCTTCCCCAACTCCTCTTACACAATCACACTACTCCCAGCTGCACAAAGTCCAATACACTTCGCCACCTTTCCCTCCTCACTCACCAACACATTCCACACAAATGTGAGATCATCCACAACTCTGATCCCCCTCCGTCTCATTTAACCATCAGTCAGAAGAGTGATCCAATTCAGTGGAGTCTGCGGCCCCACGGGGGACTGGCCTTGCTCCGACTGAAATCAAAATGTGAAACTATAGTGAAAGAGAGAAGCCATTGGCTGGGGAATATTTTAAACAAGAAGAACAAAGAAAGGTACAGCACAGGAACAGGCCCTTCGGCCCTCCCAGCCTGTGCCGATCATGGTGTCCTAACTAAACTAAAAGAAACCTTCTTCCTCAGTCCATAGAAACACAGAAACAGGAGGAGGCCATTCGGCCCTTCAAGCAGCCTGCTCTACCATTCATTCTGATCATGGCTGATCATTGAATTCAATATCCTGATTCCTTCCATATCCCTCCATCCCTTTAGCCCCAAGAGCAAAATCTAATTTCTTCCTGAAATCAAACAACGTTTTAGCCTCAGCTACATTCTGTGGGAGTGAATTCCACACATTCCCCACCCTCTGGGTGAAGAAATTTCTCCTCACCTCAGTTCTAAAAGGTTTACCCCTCATCCTCAAACTCTGACCCCTAGTTCTAGACTCCCCCACCATTGGGAACATTCTTTCTGAATCTACCCTGTCTAACCCTGTTAGAATTTTATACGTTTCTATGAGATCCCCTCTCACTCCGAACTCCAGTGAATATAATCCTAACCGACTCAGTCTCTCCTCATATGACAGACCTGCCATCCCAGGAATCAGCCTGGTAAACCCTCGCTGTACTCCCTCTATAGCAAGGAACATCCTTCCTCAGATAAGGAGACCGAAACTGTACACAATACTCCAGGTGTGGCCTCACCAACACCCTATACAATTGCAGCAAAACACCCCTATCTCTATACTCAAATCCTCTCGCTATGAAGATCAACATACCATTTGCCTTCTTTACTGCCTGCTGTACCTTCAGTAACTGATGTACGAGGACACCAAGGTCTCACTGAATGTCCACCTCTCTCAATTTACACCCATCCCAGTAATGATCTGCCTTCCTATTATTGCTCCCAAAGTGGATAACCTCACATTGATTCCATTATACTGCATCTGCCATGCAGATACCCACACACTCAGCCTATCCAAATCACACTGAAGCATCTCTGTATTCTCCTCATAGTCTGTATCCCTCGATTCCCTCCCTATTCGTGTACCCATCCAGTTGCCTCTTAAATGTTGCTATTGTGTCTGCTTCCACCACCTCCTCTGGCAGCACGTTCCAGGCACCCACCACTCTCTGTGTGAAAAACCTCCCCCATACATCTCCCTTAAACTTTCCCCCTCTCACCTTGAACCTGTGTCCCCCCCCGTGTAATTGACACTTCCACCCTGGGGAAAAGTCTTTGACTATCCACCCTGTCTGTGCCTCTCAGAATTTTCATAGAATCATAGAAAAACTACAGCACAAACAGGCCCTTCGGCCCACAAGTTGCACCAATCTTATCCATACCCACCAGGCCTTTCTATAACTCTCAATCCTGGTAAATCCCATATACTCATCCAGAAGTCTCTTAAAAGACCCCAGCGAGTTCGCCTCCACCACCACTGACGGCAGCCGATTCCATTCACTCACCACCCTCTGAGTGAAAAACTTACCCCTGACATCTCCTCTGTACTTGCTTCCCCGCACCTTAAACCTGTGTCCTCTCGTAGCAACCATTTCAACCCGGGGAAATAGCCTCCGAGAATCCACCCTATCTATTCCTCTCAACATTTTATAAACCTTTATCAGGTCGCCTCTCAACCTTCGTCTCTCCAGGGAGAAGAGTCCCAGCTCCCTCAACCTATCTTCATAAGGCATGCCTCCCAGTCCAGGCAACATCCTTGTAAATCTCCTCTGTACCCTTTCAATAGCTTCTACATCTTTCCTATAGTGAGGCGACCAGAACTGCGCACAGTACTCCAAATGAGGCCTGACAAGGGTCTTATAAAGTTGCAGCATTACCTCCCGACTCCTAAACTCAATCCCTCGATTAATGAAGGCCAGTACACCATACACCTTCTGGACCACCTCCTCCACCTGCGAGGCCGATTTAAGAGTCCTGTGGACCCGGACCCCAAGATCTTTCTGCTCCCCAACCCTGCTACCTCTACCACAATCTATGGCAAGAAGGGACAGAGCGTACTAAGAGTGCACTGAGGGAGAATTTAGCATGGCCAAACACAGACCAGCATGTCTTTCAGATTGTGGGAGGGAAACGGAGCACCCGGAGGAAACCCGTGGGAAGAACGTGGAAACTCTGCACAGCCAGTGACCCGAGGCCGGAATTGAACCCGGGTCCCTGTCACCGTGAGGCAGCAGAGATAACCGCTGTGCCACCCACAGTACTGAAGACATGTGGAAGAAACAAGGAAAGAATATGTTCTGTGTGTCAGTACCAGCATGCAATGCTTGGCCTTACAGTCAGTGTAAAGGATTCTGATCTTATCCCATCCATACTGAGTATAGCCAGCAGGTTGTCACGGAGAGAGATCACATTCAGCAACTACAACAATCAGTCTGCCCTAATGGTTTGAATAAACTGCCTCGGCTGACAGTCTCACAGTGATTCAGTGAGATTACTGAAGACATCTCCTGGTGTCCTTTGTTCAAAGTATTTCCCTTGCATCTGCTGGATTGAGAATATCATGTAGATGTTCCAGTTCTGAAACCACACTGAGATTTGGGTGTATTCAGTGTGGACCTGCAGTCTGACAGAGAAAAGTATTTTTCTGCAGAGCCAGGATGCTGGGCTCGCTGAGTTTGGGATGTATCGTATCAGAAACTATGAGCTGGATTCTCTGACCTCGCCCACGAATGGGACCCTCTGATCCCGCTGCTGTGAATGGAGATTTAACTGATTGCCAAATTCTCCCTTCTTGCTGTAACATCATCAAAGAATTCAGGCTGACATTTCAACCTACTTGCCAGCCAGGACTGAAAATATGAGCTCTTTAAAATAGTACCAAAGTTAGATACAGCCTCTCCCTACTTCCACAGCTTGAGGATAGCAAATGTCTGTGTATCTTGAAGTGTTAACTTCAAATCTTTAATTCCTGCAAGAAACTAGCCCTCTGATAGTGTACAATACCACCAACCTGTTTTGTAGAATATAACAGTCAGGAGGTAGTGATGAGCCACTATAAAAGTTTAATATTTCGGTTGGATACTGTGTGAGGTAAGATGTTCTGCAGACGTAGTAATAAGCTCAGTAATAGGACACAAAGCCTGGTGGTACAAGGCTGTTTGAGTGATTGGAGTCTGGTATTCACAGGTTCAGTACTGGGGCCCTACTTGTTTGTTATTACCCTTTGTTAAGGGCAAATCTTGACCTACTCTTGGGAAACAGAGCAGGGCAAGTGACTGAGGTGATGGTGGGGGACCTCACTTTGGGACCGGTGATCATAAGAACATAAGAAATAGGAGCAGGAGTAGGCCATCTAGCCCCTCGAGCCTGCCCCGCCATTCAATAAGATCATGGCTGATCTGTCGTGGCTCAGTTCCACTTTCCCGCCCTCTCCCCATAACCCTTAATCCCCTCTCTTATCAAAAACCCATCAACCCGCGTCTTAAATATATTTAGCGAGGCAGCCTCCACCACTTCAACGGGCAGAGAATTCCAGAGATTCACCACCCTTTGAGTGAAGAAGTTCCTCCTCAACTCCGTTCTAAACCGCCCCCCCCTTTATCTTGAGGCTGTGCCCCCTAGTCCTACTGTCCTTTCTGAGCGGGAAGAGTCTCTCCACCTCTATCCTATCCATCCCATTCATCATCTTATACGTCTCAATGAGATCTCCCCTCATTCTTCTAAACTCTAACGAGTACAAGCCTAGTTTATTCAGCCTCTCCTCATAGCTTTATTAATTTTAAAACAGGTATGGAAAAGGGACAGAACTGATCCACAGTGGCAAGCTTTAAACTGGAGAACTTTGATGGAATTAGACAGGAGCTTGCGAGGGTTGACTGGAGTAGCTTGTTTGAGGGTAAAGGGACTTCCAGCAAGTGGGAGGCCTTCAAAAGTGAAATAGCTCGAGTTCAGGGTCTACATGTTCTTGTTAGGGTGAATGACAAGGCTGACAGGAATAGGAACCCTAGATCACAAAACTTACTGAGATTTCAGCCAGGATAAAAGGAAGCATGTCTCAAGTACAAGCAGCAGGAATCAAGGGATTCCCTGGAGGTGTACAGAAGTATACTGAAGAACAAAATTAGGAGAGCAAAATGGGGGCATGAGGCAGCTTTGGCTGAGTGAACTAAGGGGAATCTAGAGGGACCCTTTAAGCACATTACATGAGAAAGAATAACTGAGAGAGAGTATAGGACCTTCAAGGACCAAAGTGTGAAACTGCAGGAGATGGGTGAGGTTCTCAATGAATATTTCTCCTCTGTGTTTACCATGAAGAAAGACATGAAGACTTGGGAACCTGGGAAAGTTCATGGTGATATATTGGGGACAGTTCACATTACAGTAGAGGAGGTCGATGGACATATTAAAATGTATGAAGGTGGATAAAACTCCTGGCCTTGACCAGATATATCCAAGAACATGGCATGAGGCTGGTGGAGAATTCCGGGAGCTCTGGCTGAGATATTTGTATCATCGTTAGCCACGGGTGAGATACCAGGAGATTGGAGGGGAGCAAATGTTGTGTTCTTACTTAAGAAGGACTGCAGAGCAAACCCTGGAAATTATAGACCAGTAAGCCTAACGTTTGTGGTGGGTAAGTTACTCGAGAGGATTCTGAGGGATAAGGTATCTAGGCATTTAGAAAGACAGGCTTTGATTAGGAGCAGTCAGCGTGGCTTTGTGTATGGGAGATCATGCCTTACAAATCTGTTAGAGTTCTTTGATGAAGTGATCAGGAAGGTTAATGAGGGCAGGGTGGTAGACATGGTCTATATGGACCTCAGTGAGGCCTTGGATAAAGTTCCACATGGTTATGGAAGGTTAGATCACATGGAATCCGAGGAAAGCTGGCATATTGGATATACAATTGGCTTGATGGGAGGAAGCAGAGGGTAATGGTGGAAGGATGCTTGTTGGACTGGAGGCCTGTGACTAGTGATGTGCCTCAGGGGTCAGAGTTGTGCCCATTGCTGTTTGTTATCAATATCAACAATTTGGATGAGAATGTACAAGGCATGATCAGTAAGTTTGCAGATGACACTAAAATAGGTGGTATTGTAGACTGTGAGGAAGGTTATCAAAAATTGCAGCAGGATCTTGATCAGCTGGGGAAACTTCTTCACTCAAAGGGTGGTGAATCTCTGGAATTCTCTGCCCGTTGAAGTGGTGGAGGCTGCCTCGCTAAATATTTTTAAGAAGCGGGTTGATGGGTTTTTGATAAGAGAGGGGATTAAGGGTTATGGGGAGAGGGCGGCAAAGTGGAACTGAGCCACGACAGATCAGCCATGATCTTATTGAATGGCGGGGCAGGCTCGAAGGGCTGGATGGCCTACTCTTGCTCCTATTTCTTATGTTCTTATGTTCTTGACGGTGAATGGACCTCAGGGAGTATCGTGGAACAGAGGGATCTTGAAGATCAGGTGCACGGTTCTCTAAATGTGGAGTCACAGGTAGGTAGGGCAATGAAGAAAGCTTTTAACATGCTGGCCTTCATCAGGCAGGGCATTGAGTATGGAAATTGGGAAGTTATGTTGCAGTTATACAGGACATTGGTGGGTCCGCACCTGGAGTATTGTGTTCAGTTTTGGTCACCTTGCTATTGGAAAGACGTTATTAAACTGGAGGGAGTGCAGAAGAGATTTACAAGGATGTTGCGAGGGCTCAAGGGACTGAGTTATACGGAGAGATTGGACAGGTGAGAACTTTTTTCTTTAGAGTGTAGGAGACTGAGGGGTGATCTTATAGAGATGTATAAGATCATGAGAGGCATGGATAGGGTGAATGCACTCAGTCTTTTACCCAGGGTTGGGGAATGGAGAGCTAGGGGGCATTGGTTTAAGTTAAGAGGGAAAAGAATTAATGGGAACCTGAGGAGTAACTTTTTTACACAGAGGGTGGTAGGTGTATACAAAGAACAAAGAACAACCCAGCACGGGAAACAGGCCCTTCGGCCCAACGAGCCCGCGCTGCCGCATCACCCTACACCTACCCTGCCCTGCGTGTCTATGAATGGAACCCCTAACTTAGCCAGATTCAGGAGAGAATAGTGTCAATTTGGTAAACCAATCAGCCTAAGAGCACATCTTTGGGGTGTGGGAGGAAACCGGAGCGCCCGGAGGAAACCCACGCAACCACAGGGAGAATGCGTAAACTCCCACAGACACAGGCCCAAATCCATGTATCCGCACAGCCAGCAGTGATAGTCACTGAGCTGTTGCGGCGCCCGTCCAGGTCCAGGATTAAGCACACACACCGACACGAAGTACTAGGCCACTCCCGGAACCTCCAAGAGCAGCCCACGCACGACCCACCGTGTGCATGCCCCTCGTTTGACAACAAGGTGGACCGACACCTGTATGGAATGAGCTGTTGGAGGAAGTGGTTGAGGCAGGGGCATTAACAACGTTTAAAAGAGATTTGGACAGATACATGGATAGGAAAGTTTAGAGGGGTGTGGGCCACATGCAGGCGAATGAGGTTAGCTCAGATGGGGATTTTGGTTGGCGTGGAGCATTTTGGGCCCAAGGGCCTGTCTCTGTGTTGTAGATTCTCGGATTCTGTGATTTTATATACATACATTATAAAGATGAAATTAAGAGGGGAGTGGTAAGTAAATTTGCAAGATTGGTAGATTGGAGATTTCTCATTGCATGGAAGTTAAATACTGCCATGGATTGAGTGACACGTAGGGGAGAGGGACGTAGGAAGGTGGAATAGGGCAGATGTACGCAGGCAATTTAGGGAGTTGGGGTCCAAACTGAAGAGCAGGACCTCCAGGGTGGCATTGTCTGGGCTGCTGCCTAATACCAGCAGGGCTAGGAATAATGAGATCATTGAACATAGAACATAGAACATTACAGCACAGAACAGGCCCTTCGGCCCACGATGTTGCGCCGACCAGTTAAAAAACAATGACCCACTAACCTAAACCAAACCCTTTCCATCCATAAACCTATCCACGGATCTCTTAAACGCCCCCAAACTAGGCGCATTTACAACTGCAGCAGGCAGGGCATTCCAATCCCTCACCACCCTCTGGGTAAAGAACCTACCCCTGACATCCGTCCTATAACTACCCCCCCTTAATTTAAAGCCATGCCCCCTCGTGCTAGCTTTCTCCATCCGAGGAAAAAGGCTATCACTGTCCACCCTATCTAAACCTCTAATCATCTTATATGTTTCAATAAGATCCCCTCTTAGCCGCCTTCTTTCCAGCGAAAACAACCCCAAATCCCTCAGTCTCTCCTCATAGGACCTCCCCTCCATACCAGGCAACATCCTGGTAAACCTCCTCTGCACCCTCTCCAAAGCCTCCACATCCTTCCTGTAATGTGGGGACCAGAACTGCACACAATACTCCAAGTGCGGCCGCACCAGAGTTGTGTACAGTTGCAACATGACGCTGCAACTCCTAAATTCAATCCCCCTACCAATAAACACCAATACACCGTATGCCTTCTTAACAACCCTATCTACTTGATTCCCAACTTTCAGGGATCTATGTACACATACACCTAGATCCCTCTGTTCATCCACACTATTCAGAGTCCTACCGTTAGCCCTATACTCTACACATCCGTTATTCATGCAGCTGAATGCATGGTTGAGGGATTGGTGCAAGGTAGAGGGCTTTACTTTTGTAGACCACTGGGAGGTATTTGTGAGAGAAGGGCAACTGTATAGGAGGGGTGGGGAGAATTTGAATGGGAGGGGAACTAGTGTCTTAGCAGGGAGGTTAGCTGGAGTGTTACGGCAGGGTTTAAACTAACAGGGAGGTGGGGTGGGGATGTGACTGATAGCTCAGTAGACACTGGGGTCGGGAGGGAGTTGGGTGATAGGGTAGGTTCGGGTGAAAGGAAAATTAGCAGGGAGAAGGAGGTTCTGAGTGGCCCTGGTGGGTTGGACTGTGTCTGTTTCAATGTGAGGAGTGTGACGGGTAAGACGGATGAGCTTAGGGCCTTGATGTTTGTGAGGAAGTTAGATGTGGTGGCAGTAACGGAGACGTGATTAAAGGAAGGGCAGGACTGGCAGCTGAATGTTCCTGGGTATAAGTGTTTTAGGTGTGACAGAGGAGGGTTGAAGAGAGGTGGAGGGGTGGTGTTGTTAGTAAAGGAGAACATCACAGCAGTGCAGAGGGAGGACGATATGGAGGAGTTAGGGATTGAGTCGCTGTGGGTGGAGTTGAGGAATAAGAAGGGAGAGATTACGATGCTAGGGGTGTACTATAGGCCACCCAACAGCCCGAGGTCAGTGGAGGAAGGCATTTGCAGAGACATTTTGGATAGGTGCAGAAAGAATAGGGTGGTTGTAGTGGGTGACTTTAACCTTCCTGGAGTAGATTGGAAGGTGCCTAGAGCTGGGGGCACGGAGGGAGAGGAGTTTGTAAAATGTGTGATGGAAGTGTCCTTGGAGCAGTACGTAACTAGCCTGACTAGGGAGGGGCTATACTGGATTTAGTGTTGGGTAATGAGCCGGGGCAGGCGGGAGAGGTAGAGGTAGGCGAACATGTGGCTAACAGTGACCACAACTCTGTCTACTTTAGGATAAAAATGGAAAGGGATGAGCACCGTCCGAAGGGGAGGGTGCTGAACTGGGGGAAGGCGAGCTATGGCAGGATTAGGAGGGAGCTGAAGGGCACTGATTGGGAGGGACTGTTAGCTGGCAAGTCCACAGTTGGCAAGTGGGAGGCTTTTAAGGGCAAACTGATAATGTTGCAGGAAAGGCACGTGCCGGTAAAGAGGAAGGATGGGAAAGGTAGGATTAGAGAGCCGTGGATTACAGGGGGTATCGAAGACTTGGTCAGGAAGAAGAGGGAGGCGTATGTTAGGTCGAAACAACTGGGAATGGAGAGTGCGCTGGAGGAATATAGAGAGAGTAGGAGGGAGCTAAAAAGGGGAGTTAGAAGGGCGAAAAGGGGGCATGAAATGGCTTTGGCTGGTAGGATTAAGGAAAATCCAAAAGCATTTTACTCTTATATTAGGAGCAAGAGAGTGGTTAGAGGGAAAATTGGTCCTCTTAGGGACAAAGGAGGGGAGTTATGTATCGAGTCTGAGGGAATGGGGGAGATCCTGAATGAATACTTTGCGTCGGTATTCACGAAGGAGAGGGGATTGGTGTCGTGCAGTGTCTTGGAGGGAGCTGTAGATCAGTGGAAGGAAATATCCATTACGAGGGAGGAAGTGCTAAGGTTTTTAGGTAGCATAAAAACGGATAAAGCTCCGGGGCCTGATGGTATTTATCCCAGGCTGCTTAGGGAGGTGAAAGATGAAATTGCTGGGCCTCTGACGCAAATCTTTGTCCCTTCTTTGGACACAGGTGAGGTCCCAGAAGACTGGAGGGTAGCAAATGTGGTCCCGTTGTTCAAAAAAGGTAGTAGGGATAACCCTGGTAATTATAGACCAGTGAGTTTGACATCGGTGGTAGGAAAATTATTGGAAAAAATTCTTAGGGATAGGATGTATGAGCATTTGGAATGTTGTGATCTGATTAGGGATACACAACATGGCTTTGTTAGAGGGAGGTCTTGCCTTACGAATCTGGTGGAATTCTTCGAGGAGGTGACAAAAACGGTTGACGATGGATGAGCCGTTGATGTCATTTATATGGATTTCAGTAAGGTGTTTGACAAAGTCCCTCATGGTAGGCTGGTAGAAAAGGTTAAGGCGCATGGGATACAAGGTCAGGTAGCTAGGTGGATTGAGAACTGGCTGGGAAATAGGAGACAGAGAGTAGTTGTCGAGGGGTCGTTTTCTGGCTGGAGGCCAGTGACCAGTGGTGTGCCGCAGGGCTCAGTACTGGGACCTCTCCTCTTTGTAGTATATATAAACAACTTGGAAGAGGGCGTACGTGGTGTGATCAGCAAGTTTGCGGATGACACCAAGATGGCAGGATTGGCGGATACTGAGGAGGATTGTCAGGTGACGCAGCAGGATATAGATAGGCTGGTATATTGGGCAGACAGATGGCAGATGGAATTTAATCCTGATGTGAGCAATAGGTAAAGATGTTGTTAACACATATATTTGTAGAGCATAGAGAAATAGCTTAAAGTTAAATAGATTGGATATAGTCAGGCACATTGATAACCCACTTTATGGAAACAACTGTGAGTTTAGTCACAAACATAGGACATAAGGTTCGATGCTGCTAACACAGCAATAATTAGGGATAATAAAAAGACTGCCTGTAATGTAGAGATAACATCAGAGATGTGATGTGCAGTGAAGCATACACCACATCCTGCAGGAATGTAAGAGGCCCACGTTATAAAAAGCAAATGGTCTGCAAGATGTGTTGTTTCTACAACTAAGCATAAAAGGGGGAAGGGGTCACTGAGATAGTCGGGACAGCAGTGATTAAATTGGCAAAGGATTGATTACCGCCAATCTGAACTGGACATGTAACAGTATTGGATAAGATGGATGAGTTTGCTAATGCACTCTTGTGATAACAGGAGACATTGTTAGATGGGGGTAGAGGGGATGACACCTCGAGCCAATAGGGGAATGACAACACATAGATGGGACAGGGACCACCAATTAGGGGAGAACATCACATTGCAAAGCCATTACAATGCTTGTAAAAAAAGTATAAAATGTGCTGCCAATTTATGTAAGGTGTGCCTATTTTGTTGGACACCCGGTCTTGCAAGAACGTCAAATAAAATCTTGCTCCTTCAGAACTTGACTTGACTAAATTGTTTGACTGTGAGCTGTGTTTCTCACAATTGGGGGCTCGTCCAGGATCCTAACATCCCTGGTAGGGGGGTTGCCGGTGACAACTGGGAAGACGCGTCCCGTTCCAAATTGAACGGTCCCAGGTGTTCATCGGTGGGCTTCTCTGCCACTGACTGTTAAGAATCCTAGGAAAGTTGTTCTGAACGAGTAAGTGGGAAACGATAGGCACCGTCGTGTGGTCGGGCAACGCTGTGCACGGACCAAGGGAAGAAAAGTGACTTTTAAGTATTGCCTTGGCGACCGGGTCGTGGTCGGTAAACCATGGAAAAATGGGGGTAGTTGGAAGAAGTCCCCTGGGAAAGGTGTCAGGATTGGGGCCCCAGGTAACATCCCTCCAGAAAGTCCGTTGGGAAGGATGTTGGAAGGTTGGAGCACTAGTACTTGTACTAGGGATAAAAACAAGATGACAATGATAGGATATTGTTGTCTTGTTTGGGTGAAAGAACCAATCAGGAGTCCGTCCGTCTTCTGGCCAAAGTACGGTTCGGATGAGGATTGGGTTTGTCATATTCTTAATAAATATGTGAGACAGAGGCAGCCGGCGTCCCAGAAAGAAATTGATTATGCAAGTTGCTGGGTAGGAGGAGGGGCATTTAGGTTATATCCTACGGTGATAAGAAACAAAGAAAAAGAAAAAGATCCTCCCACTGCCCCTCCGCCAGCATGGGACGTACTGAATCATTTACCACCACCTTACCCCCCTTTGGTGGATAATCCGAATCCACTAAACAATGATGATAATGTTGGGGCTGTGGGGGGAGTTCAAGAACACCACGCACAGGACTCCGGGGATACAGAAGGGACATTGAGAGCAGTTGGGGAAACCTCGGTCCCGTCTACGAAACAGAAGAGTACGAGAGAAATTAGGGCATTGAGGCAGAATCTTGAGAATATGCCCTTCCCAGAGTCAAAAGAGATAAGCTTTCATCCCCTTCGGGAGGTCCCTATGGGACCAGGACAAATTGGGTTTGTTAACGCTCCCCTAACGGCAGGTGAGGTGAGGGCATTTAAGAAGGAGATGAAAGTTCTTGTAGAGGATCCCATGGGATTGTCTGACCAAATAGATCAGTTCCTGGGACCAAATATGTATACATGGACTGAGTTAATGTCCATAATGAATATCCTCTTTACTGGGGAAGAGAGAGGGATGATTCGGAGATCAGCTATGAAACTGTGGGAAAGAGAGAATCCCCCGCCAGATGGTGTGGTGGCTGAAGAAAAATATCCTAATACTGACCCCCAGTGGAATAGTAACAATGAGCAACACCGAAATCAAATGAAAGATCTAAGAAATTTAATAATAAAAGGAATTAAAGAGGCTGTGCCAAAACCCCAGAACCTAACTAGAGCCTTTGAAGTAAGACAAGAAAAGGAAGAGGCCCCTTCGGCCTTTCTGCAACGATTGAGAGAAACAATGAGGAAATATTCGGGGATGGATCCTGATGGTCCGGTTGCTCAAGGGCTGCTGAAGGTACACTTTGTGACCAAAGCCTGGCCAGACATCCAGAAAAAAATTCAGGAAATAGAAGGGTGGAGTGAGAAGCCACTTGATGAATTGTTAAGAGAAGCACAGAAGGTATTTATAAAGAGAGATAATGAGACAGAGAAACAGAAGGCAAAGATAATGGTAGCGACCGTAGATGAGATTATGAGGAAGAGGGTGGAACCAATAACTGAGGAAAGGACACGAGGGTATCAGTATGTTGAATGGAAGGTACGCGGAAGTAGAAAAGGTGAGGCACTAAAAGGTGTGGTAACACAAAGAACCCAACAAAAGGGGTGTTATCACTGTGGAATGGTTGGACACTTTAGACGACAGTGCCCTGAATTACAAAGAGAAGAGAGGGTAGTCCCTCTCATGAGTATGGATGAAGATTAGGGAGGTCAGGGGTTCCTACCCCCAGGAATCCACCGGGAATCCTTGATAAATCTGCAGGTGGGTCCCCAACAAGAAGATGCGGTGTTTCTGGTGGATACGGGGGCCACTAGATCCTCTCTAAATTTTATACCGAGAGGAATAAAGTTAATCGATAAGAAATTAATGGTATCAGGGGTAAAAGGGGAAGGTTTTACAGTCCCCACGTTTGAACCGATTATGCTTAAATATCAGACTGAGCGGATAGAGGGTCAACTCTTATACATACCAGAAGTTGGCAGTAATTTATTAGGCAGAGACTTAATAATTAAATTGGGTTTGGCAATTGGAGGAGAAAAGAACCAATTAACAGTAACCATGGCAGTATTAACAGACGAACAGGAACAGCAAATAGACCCGATAGTCTGGGCAGGGGAGGGAAACCGAGGGGGATTAGACGCTCCTCCTCTGCAAATAAATTTAAAAAAAGGAGAGACGGTGTGTGTTAAGCAATAAGCTATACCTTTGCAAGGAAAAAAAGGATTACAGCCAGTAATTGAAGGATTGGTTAGAGATGGACTGTTAGAACCCTGCATGTCCCCTTATAATACCCCTATATTGCCTGTAAAGAAGCCTGATGGAACGTACCGCCTGGTACAAGACCTAAGGGCCCTGAATCAGATAGTGCAGACACGACACCCCGTTGTCCCTAATCCTTATACTTTATTAAGCAAGATTCCTCCTGATCACGGATGGTTCAGTGTAGTAGACCTAGAAGATGCATTTTGGACATGCCCACTGGTGGAAGAAAGTCGAGACTTATTTGCTTTTGAGTGGGAAAATCCTATCACAGGACGGAAACAGCAGTTCAGGTGGACAGTGCTCCCACAGGGGTTCACAGAGTCCCCAAATCTTTTTGGTCAAGTCTTAGAGCAGGTGTTAGAAAGATTTAAAAAGCCTGATGAAATCACGTTACTACAATATGTAGATGACCTACTAGTAACAGGAGGAGGAAAGGAAAAGGTAATAGAAGCCACAAATAGCTTATTGAATTTTCTGGGACAACAGGGATTCAGGGTGTCAAAGAAAAAGCTGCAGTACGTAGAGAAGGAAGTTAAATACCTTGGACACCTAATCAGTGAGGGAAGGAGAAGAATAGATCCAGAAAGAATACAAGGAATCCTAGATCTAAATATACCACGGACTAAAAAGGAACTCAGGAGGTTCCTGGGATTAGTAGGATACTGTAGATTGTGGATTGAAGGGTACGCACAGAAAACTAAACAACTATATTTGAAATTGTTAGAAGAAGAACCTAATGTTTTAGAGTGGACAGAGGAGGAAAAAGAACTTTTAAAAAACCTGAAACAGAGTCTAATCCAAACCCCAGTCTTAGCCCTTCCATCTCTGGACAAACCCTTCCACTTATTTGTCACAACAGAAAAGGGTACAGCTTTGGGGGTGTTAACCCAGAGGTGGGGGGATAAGCGACAGCCGGTAGCATATCTATCTAAATTACTGGACCCTGTTTCCCGGGGATGGCCAGAATGTGTACAGGCGGTAGCAGCTACTGCCTTACTAGTGGAAGAAAGTCGTAAACTAACCTTTGGGGGAGCATTAGTTGTAAGTACCCCCCACTAGGTTAGAACGATACTAAATCAGAAAGCAGGACGATGGTTAACTGATTCCAGAATTCTGAAATACAAAGCGATTTTGGTAGAAAGGGATGACCTGATACTTACCACTGATACCTGCCTTAACCCGGCAACTTTCCTGTGGAAGAGTGAGACGGAAAGCCAACCCTTAGAACATAATTGTTTGGACATCATAGAATATCAAACGAAGGTCCGAAGTGATTTAAAGGATGTCCCGCTAAGCGCAGGACACTGTTTCTTTATAGACGGTTCCTCCCGGGTTATCCAGGGTAAAAGACATAATGGGTACGCAATAATAGACGGGCGAAACAACAGCGTGGTTGAAGCAGATAGACTGCCTAATACATGGTCAGCACAAACCTGTGAATTATGTGCCCTTAACCAGGCCCTCAAAAAGTTAAAACATAATGAAAGAACTATATATACAGATTCCAGATATGCTTTTGGGGTAGTCCACACTTTCGGAAAGATATGGCAAGATAGGGGTCTCATAAACAGCCGGGGGAAAGAGTTAGCACATGAGGAACTAATAAAACAAATTTTAACCAACCTATTAATACCCCAAGAAATTGCGGTTGTGCATGTCAGTAGACATCAGAAAGGAGAGACTTTAGAGGTAAGAGGAAATAGGTTAGCTGATGAAATAGCCAGAAAAGTAGCCCTAAACCCACAACCCATCGAGATGCAAGCTCTTATTCCCCTAATGCCCTCTAGGGTAAATCCAGTTTTTACTGAAAAGGAAAAAGAGGAATTGATGGAATTTGGAGCCAGGGAAACTGAGGAAGGAAAATGGGTACTGCCGGATGGAAGAGAAATGGTAAATAAACAAGTAATGAGGGAAATCATGGCCCACTTACATCAGGGGGGTCACTGGGGAGCCCAGGCCATGTGTGATATAGTATTGAGAAAATATGGCTGTAAGGGAATTCATACTATAGCAAAGCAGGTCTGTAGGGGATGTATAATATGTAAAAAAATTAATAAAAAGGCGCTGCGAAAATCCCCATTGGGAGGAAGGGAACCAAGCCACAGACCATTTCAGAGTATCCAGGTAGATTACACCGAACTGCCCTTGGTGGGAAGGTTAAGATACATCTTGGTCATAGTTGATCACTTGAGCGGATGGGTGGAGGCATACCCAATGGCCTCAGCAACCTCAGGAGGGGTCTCGAAAGTTATACTCGAACAAATAGTGCCGAGATATGGTTTGGTAGAGAATGTAGATTCTGATCAGGGAAGCCATTTTACATCAAAGGTGCTTTAGGGGATAATGAAAGGATTAGGAATATCATGGGATTTTCACACACCTTGGTATCCACCCTCCTCTGGACGGGTGGAACGAAAGAACCAGACCCTTAAAAAGCAATTATCTAAGCTGATAATAGAAACGAAACTCCCTTGGACTAAGTGCTTACCAATAGCCCTTTTGCGTATCTGTACAGCTCCTCGAAAGGATTTGGGTTTATCCCCCTATGAAATGCTGTTTGGACTGCCCTATATGGGAGCAGCCGGAGAGTTACCAGTTCCTGAAATGAATGATCAATTTGTAAAGAAATATATACTGGGTCTGTCCTCCTCGATATCTTCCCTTAGGAAACGAGGATTATTGTCGCAAACTCCACCCCTCGACTTCACGGTACATACAATTCGACCAGGAGATTGGGTCCTGGTAAAGTCATGGAAAGAAACTAAGCTGCAACCGGAATGGGAGGGACCATATCAAGCACTCCTAACAACTGAGACAGCAATCAGGACTGCTGAGAAAGGGTGGACACATAGAACATAGAACATAGAACATAGAACACTACAGCACAAACAGGCCCTTCGGCCCACAAGTTGCGCCGACCACATCACCTACCAACCTACAGACCTATCTATAACCCTCAATCTCATTAAACCCCATATACTCATCCAGAAGTCTTTTAAAAGACCCCAGCGAGTTCGCCTCCACCACCACTGACGGCAGCCGATTCCATTCACTCACCACCCTCTGAGTGAAAAACTTACCCCTAACATCACTTCTGAACCTCCCTCCCCGCACCTTAAATCTGTGTCCTCTCGTAGCGACCATTTCAAACCGGGGAAATAGCCTCTGAGAGTCCACCCTATCTATTCCTCTCAACATTTTGTAAACTTCTATCAGGTCGCCTCACACTAGAATCAAAGGATCGGTAAAACCTCCAGATAATTCCTACACGTGGAAGGTCGAACCAACTGAAGAACCTTTAAAGCTGAAATTTAAAAGACTTTAAATAATCAATTTTTAGTAGCGGCGTGAGCGTGGGAAAGGAACTGTTTTGAATAAGTTCTCTCCTAAAAGGTAACGGGGAAGGGATAGAATGGAAGGGGTAATCTAGATAATGCTCTCCTTCCTCTTGTCCCAGAAAGTACTTACAAGTATGGGATATAATTCAGATAAGTTAGAAAAGGAAAGGAAAAACACTATGAGCTCAATTACGGTTCTGGATCTCCCTACAACACAGGTGGTAGAGACTGACCTATGTTTTTTGGTAATGTGTGGAGATCTGGTGAGCCAGCGAAAATATTCGGTGGAATCCTTACAATTTTATGCTGATGGAAAATATCCTTGGGGTGGACTCCCTTCCATAATATCCCTTCATCAGAAATATATGCAGTCCAGATCAGAATGCTTAGACAAGAAATGCAATCCTATATATATAACAATAAAAGGGACTAAATGGACCAAAAAAAATAAGCGGTCCAGTTCTAGATCCTAAGAACCTCTCCCGGTACTCTATAGCTGGTGGACCCTTCCTTACGGTTAATTGGACCAGAGACTACCAATTGCACCAGGCAGTATTTAGAATCAGGGTAAAGGAGGGAGGAAAAGACAGCAAATTGAAATGTTGTTTCCGAATCTATGTGGATAAAAATTTGAAAACACCCGACCGGAATGATAAGGTTCCCCAAAACGACCCAAGGGCAGTAAGAGTGGTAGAAATAAACAACCTAAAACAAACCCTTGAAATAGAGACTGGGTATGAGGAGACTAATGCCTGGGTAGAATGGGTCAAATACACTGTAAAAAGCTTAAATAAAAGCAATTGCTATGCCTGTGCGTCTGGGAGGCCAGTGGCCCAAATAGTACCCTTCCCTCTGGGATGGAAACGCGACAGAAGAGGTATGGAGTGCATGTTAGCCCTGTATCAAGAAAAGGAAGCATGGGGCAACCCGAACTGCACATCCCTATCCCTGATGTTCCCTCCCGTGGAAACAAAGAACTTAAAAACTCCCCCTCAGTTTCTCACTGCTGTTGTGAATCACACTTCATGTGTGAACTGACAAGGGGCAGAGTTAACTCATAATATGGGGGAGTTAGAATCATGCTCAGAGGTCAGGAGCATTACAGAGAATGGAATGGGAGGGAACTATTCATCATTGAAAATCCCCAGAGCAGATATATGGTGGTATTGTGCAGGAAGGGTACTGAGGCCAACTCTACCCCCCCAGTGGAAAGGTACATGTGCAATTGTCCAATTGGCTATACCGTTTACCTTGGCATTTGAAGAATCAAAAAGGATCAGGAAAAACAAGAGATCAGTGATAGGAATTTCTTTTGATGAAAAGATATATCTAGATCCCATAGGAGTGCCTTGGGGAGTCCCAGATGAATTTAAAGCTCGAAATCAGATTACAGCTGGGTTTGAATCCTTGTTTTGGTGGGTAACGATAAATAAGAACGTAGATTGGATAAATTATATATACTATAACCAACAGAGATTCATTAACTATACCAGGGATGCTGTCAGGGGGTTGGTGGAACAACTAGACGCCACTAGTAGAATGGCGTGGGAAAATAGGATGGCCTTGGATATGGTGTTAGCAGAGAAAGGAGGTGTATGTGTAATGTTGGGGGGGAAAATGTTGTACCTTTATCCCAAATAATACGGCCCCTGATGGCTCTATAACTCGAGCCTTACGAGGACTAACGACCTTAGCAGAGGAAATAGCAGAAAATTCTGGGGTAAACAACGTATTCACTGACTGGTTAGAGTCCTGGTTTGGAAAATGGAAAGGAATGGTAGTGTCAGTACTAACTTCCTTAATAATAATGGCAGGAATATTGATAACCGTGGGATGTTGCATAATCCCCTGTGTAAGGGGACTGGTCCAAAGGCTTATTGAAACAACACTAACAAAGAAAATGTCTACGGTAGATCATGGAGAGAGAATGAATTTATTGAAAATTGGAAATGAACTGGATGATGAAGTAGATAAAATAGCGGAACAAATGCTCCAGGAATTTGAAATGTGAGGATGGATGGATGTGTTAACAGCAAGTTAAAAAGAAAAGGGGGGAATTGTGAGCAATAGGTAAAGATGTTGTTAACACATATATTTGTAGAGCATAGAGAAATAGCTTAAAGTTAAATAGATTGGATATAGTCAGGCACATTGATAACCCACTTTATGGAAACAACTGTGAGTTTAGTCACAAACATAGGACATAAGGTTCGATGCTGCTAACACAGCAATAATTAGGGATAATAAAAAGACTGCCTGTAATGTAGAGATAACATCAGAGATGTGATGTGCAGTGAAGCATACACCACATCCTGCAGGAATGTAAGAGGCCCACGTTATAAAAAGCAAATGGTCTGCAAGATGTGTTGTTTCTACAACTAAGCATAAAAGGGGGAAGGGGTCACTGAGATAGTCGGGACAGCAGTGATTAAATTGGCAAAGGATTGATTACCGCCAATCTGAAGTGGACATGTAACAGTATTGGATAAGATGGATGAGTTTGCTAATGCACTCTTGTGATAACAGGAGACATTGTTAGATGGGGAGTAGAGGGGATGACACCTCGAGCCAATAGGGGAATGACAACACATAGATGGGACAGGGACCACCAATTAGGAGAGAACATCACATTGCAAAGCCATTACAATGCTTGTAAAAAAAGTATAAAATGTGCTGCCAATTTATGTAAAGTGTGCCTATTTTGTTGGACACCCGGTCTTGCAAGAACGTCAAATAAAATCTTGCTCCTTCAGAACTTGACTTGACTAAATTGTTTAACTGTGAGCTGTGTTTCTCACACTGACAAATGCGAGGTGATGCATTTTGGAAGGAATAATGCAGGAGTTACGTGATAAAAGGTAGACCGATTAAGAGTATAGAAATACAGAGGGACCTGGGACTGCAGGTTCACAAGTCTCTGAAGGTGTCAACACAAGTAGAGAAGGTTGTGAAGAAAGCTTATGGAATGCTAGCCTTTATAGGAAGGGGTATAGAGTATAAGAGCTGCCGTCTAATGCTTCAGTTGTATAGAATGTTGGTTAGACTGCATTTGGAGTACTGCATCCAGTTCTGGTCACCTTACTACCGGAAGGACGTGGAGACTCTGGAGAGGGTGCAGAGGAGGTTTACCAGGATGTTGCCTGGCATGAGGTACGAGGAAAGGTTGGAGAAACTGGGGCTCTTCTCCTTAGAAAGATGGAGATTAAGGGGTGATATGATAGAGGTATATAAAATACTGAAGGGAATAGATAGAGTAAACAGTGGTAGGCTTTTCCCTAGATTGGGGACAATTACGAGAGGTCACGATCTAAGGGTGAGGGGGAGAAGTATAATTTGGATATGAGAGGAAGGTTCTTCACACAGAGGGTCGTGGGGGTATGGAACGCGCTACCGAGTAGGGTGGTGGAGGCAGGAACGTTGGACTTGTTTAAGGTTTACTTAGACAGACACATGAGTGAAACAAGGATGGAGGGTTATAGTAGAGGGTATAAAATAGGGTCAGAGCCTCGGGACGACACCGGAAATGTAGTATTATATGTTAACATTTTTGTCTTTTTATTCCACAGGTGTCGGTTCACCTTGTTGTTAAACGAGGGGCATGCACACGGTGGGTCGTGCGTGGGCTGCTCTTGGAGATCCCGGGAGTGGCCTAGTACTTCGTGTCGGTGTGTGTGCTTAATCCTGGACCGGTAGACGGGCACCACAACAGCTCAGTGACTAGCACTGCTAGCTGTGCAGATACATGGATTTGGGCCTGTGTCTGTGGGAGTTTGCGCATTCTCCCTGTGGTTGCATGGGTTTCCTCCAGGTGCTCCGGTTTCCTCCCACAACCCAAATATGTGCTCTTAGGCTGATTGGTGTACCAAATTGACCCTAGTAAACCTCCTCTGCACTCCCTCCAAGGCCAAAATATCCCTGCGGAAGTACGGCGACCAAAACTGCACACAGTACTCCAGCTGCGGCCTCACCAATGCCCTATACAGCCGCAGCAAGACCTCCCTACTTTTATATTCAATCCCCCTCGCTATGAAGGCCAGCATCCCATTCGCCTTCCTGACCACCTGCTGCACCTGCAAGCTGGGTTTTTGCGACTCATGCACAAGGACCCCCAGGTCCCTCTGCACCGTCGCCTTCCCCGTGCTGGGATGTTCTTTGTTCTTTGACTATTTGCTGTGTTGAATGCCGATGTACAGTACAAATTACAAAGGTGATTCGGGATGTCAAGACTGGAGTTATAAGTAAAGGAAATTTACTAAGGAAATCAAGGAATGTGAGAATAGTGAGGAGGGGGTATTGAGTTTGGTCATATGAAATGATAGAGCAATATTGGAAGGCCAACTGACCCACTCTTCCTCTTGTTTCTTATGTTATTAGATATTTACAAATGAGAAGCTGTGACGACAGAACCCTGAATAGCATCAACCAAAGAGGTTGAGTTGTCCAGAATGTTACCAGGGAACTATATTCAAGCCGTGTGTACCATCTACAAGATGCACTGCAGCAACTCACCAAGACTCCTTAGGCAGCACCTTCCAAACCCACCACCACTTCCATCTAGAAGGACAGGAGCAGCAGATACCTGGGAACAGCCCCACCTGGAGTTTCCCCTCCGAGTCACTCACTATCCTGATTTGGAAATATATCGGCCGTTCCTTCACTGTCACTGGGTCAGAATCCTGGAACTGCCTTCTGAACAGCACTGTGGGTCAACCCACAGAACATGGACTGCAGTGATTCAGAAGGCAGCTCACCATCACCTTCTCAAGGGGCAACTAGGGATGGGTAATAAATGCTGGCTTAGCCAGCGACACCCATGTCCACGAATGAATAAAAAAACAGAGTTTAAATAGTTTAAACCAGGCAAGTAACAGAATTTTGAAAGAGAGGGTGATTGAGGCAGGCAATGCCATGACCTTGGTTTTGGTTCAAAACATATGTTTTGGTTTCAGATTTCATCTTTTCTTCTTCTAAAAAATGATTAAATGTTTATAGTGCAAACAGCACAAAATATTGTGCAGGACAACAATCCGTTTTTTTCCGGCATTTCTTCACTTTATTTTCAACCCTGTCTTCTCTGTCCCCTCGTTTGCAGAGCTAGCAGTAAATTCACCCGTTGCACCCATCCACCATGGAGACACTTTGTTCTAACCACTGTTCACAATGTTTCTGGGGTACACCATGTTGAGCTTGAGGAAGGCTGATTCACTGAGATTTCATTCGCTTCTGGATTAGCACAGAAGCCGTCTAACTTTTTCTGGTTGTCAATGGCTCTCTCTGCCAGTGAAAATGCCAAGTTGCCAACTTCCTTGGTGAGCTCCTTCAGCCCAGTCCGAACACCTTGCTGGAATTCTAGAAGTCTGATGTTCATCGTCTCCAGGGTGGAGTCCACTACCTCCAGATTGACCTTAACTCTGTTCACAGAGTTACAAACCTGCCCGACTGCCCGCTCCGTCTTTCTGTTATTTGTCTCAATCATCTGCTGAAGCAAGTCCATCTTCTTCTGGAAGGATGCATCTGCCTGTGCCAGTCCAGAGGCAATAGCCTCCGTAACTTGTGATGCAATCCTGGGCTGATATCCTTCCTCCTCATGCCTGTTTAGATTCTGCTGAGATCCTGCCTCAACCCCTTCCCTTTCTCTGTTGGTTACCTTCCAGTCATATTTCCTGGAGGGCACAAATAAACGTTGCTGTTGTTGCTCCTGATTGGGTGGGACGCTGTACATCTCGCTGGTTGGGACGAAAGTCCAAGGAGTTCCCTGAAGCTCTCTTGGTGAATCTTTTAGGGTATACATTAAAGGCAGAGGTTGGATCTGTGCTGCAGGATCCTGTGAACCTATCGCCTCAGAAATGCCAATCTTTTTGTCTCCTCTACCTGAAAAATAATGTTGGATTGTAGTGAGAAAGTGAAATAATCTTTCACTAACACATTGCTATGCACAATGTTTCTCTGCCTCTTTATTGTGTGATCCTTATTCAACTTCCATACAAAGCCCAGCTCCCCATTCAGAATGCTGAGACTGAAACCATGAGCAAAATCATGCAATACAGTTGCTTACAGATGATAAATGGACATCAACAACCGTCTCTTCCACCACTGGCGCACCATGCTTGCTGGTTGTATGATCTATTATAAGACATGACAACTAACAAACTCCCAGAGCATCTTCTACTGTAAAGAAATACAAAAATAACTGGGGAACCCCAATTCCTCCACGTTTCCTCCACATCTCACACAATCAGCACTTGGGTAACATTCCTCCTTCATTGTTAGGACACAGAACTATATTATTGCAGACGACTCTGGGTGGACAGTACATGGGCCTGCCACAATCCATCTCCCAAACACAATGTTTGGAAATTAGGAGAAAAATTAGGAGAGCCAGAAGGGGTCATGAGAAGACCTTGGCGGGTAAGATTAAGGAGAATCCCAAGGCCTTCTATAAATATGTGAAAAGTAAAAGGATGAGAAGAGAAGGGATAGGACCTATAAAAGGTGAAGGGGGAAAGGTCTGTGTGGAACCAGAGGAAATGGCAGAGGTGCTTAATGAGTACTTTGCCTCAGTATTCACAGTGGAAACTGATCTGGGAGATTTTGCTATGGATTTGCAGCAGATGGAAAAGATTGAGTTTGTGGATATTAAGGAGGAGGATGTGTTAGAACTTTTGAGTTCTATCAAGATAGATAAGTCGCCGGGACCAGATGGGATGTACCCCAGGATACTGTGGGAGGTGAGGGAAGTGATTGCAGAGCCCCTGGCGATGATCTTTGCGTCGTCAATGGAGACGGGAGAGGTTCCGGAAGATTGGAGGATTGCGGATGTAGTTCCTATTTTCAAGAAAGGGAACAGAGATAGCCCGGGAAATTACCGACCGGTGAGTCTGACCTCAGTGGTTGGTAAGCTGATGGAGAGGCTTCTGAGGGACAAGATTTACAAGCATTTGGAGAAGTTTGACATGATCAGAAATAGTCAGCATGGTTTTGTCAGGGGCAGGTCGTGCCTTACAAGCCTAGTTGAGTTCTTCGATAATGTGACTGAACACATTGACGAAGGAAGTGCAGTGGACGTGGTGTACATGGACTTCAGCAAGGCGTTTGATAAGGTCCCCCATGCAAGACTTCTTGAGAAGGTGAGAGGGCATGGGATCCAAGGGCCTTTGGCCTTGTGGATCCAGAACTGGCTTGCCTGCAGAAGGCAGAGAGTGGTTGTGGATGGGTCTTTTTCTGAATGGAGGTCAGTCACCAGTGGAGTGCCCCAGGGATCTGTTCTAGCACCTTTGCTGTTTGTCATTTTCATAAATGACCTGGATGAGGAAGTGGAGGGATGGGTAAGTAAGTTCGCTGATGACACGAAGGTCGGTGGTGTTGTGGATGGTCTGGAAGGATGTCAAAAGTTGCAGCAGGACATAAATAGGATGCAGGACTGGGCGGAGAAGTGGCAGATGGACTTCAATGCGGATAAATGTGTAGTCGTCCATTTTGGCAGGACCAATGGGATGAACGAGTACACTATCAAGGGCAGGAGTCTTAGTAGTGTTGAAGAACAGAAGGATCTTGGGGTCCGGGTCCACAGGACTCTTAAATCGGCCTCGCAGGTGGAGGATGTGGTCAAGAAGGCGTATGGTGTACTGGCCTTCATTAATCGAGGGATTGAGTTTAGGAGTCGGGAGGTAATGCTGCAACTTTATAAGACCCTTGTCAGGCCTCATTTGGAGTACTGTGTGCAGTTCTGGTCGCCTCACTATAGGAAGGACATAGAAGCTATTGAAAGGGTACAGAGGAGATTTACAAGGATGTTGCCTGGACTGGGAGGCATGCCTTATGAAGTTAGGTTGAGGGAGCTGGGACTCTTCTCCCTGGAGAGACGAAGGTTCAGAGGCGACCTGATAGAAGTTTATAAAATGTTGAGAGGAATAGATAGGGTGGATTCTCAGAGACTATTTCCCCGGGTTGAAATGGTCGCTACGAGAGGACACAGATTGAAGGTGCGGGGAGGAAAGTACAGAAGTGATGTTAGGGGTAAGTTTTTCACTCAGAGGGTGGTGAGTGAATGGAATCGGCTGCCGTCAGTGGTGGTGGAGGCGAACTCGCTGGGGTCTTTTAAAAGACTTCTGGATGAGTATATGGAATTTAATGGGATTGGGGGTTATAGATAGGTCTATGGATTGGTAGGTGTTGACGTGATCGGCGCAACTCGTGGGCCGAAGGGCCTGTTTGTGCTGTAGTGTTCTATGTTCTATGTAGGCCTCACCAGACTGCCATCAAGCTACACACGAGCACTCCCTCATTGATCTCTGGTGAGGAGAGTTTGATGGCCTTTTTTATTATCCTGTACAAGGCTTCACATAAAGGAAAGCTGGCAACATTCCCCTCTCACTGCCCTGCACAAAGCCCCGCAGTTTGCCTTTATGCAGCACTTTTACCAAAAGTGCTTCACAGAATTAACTCTGAGTGAGTATGCCCAACTCACTCCATCTCCAGTATAAACAAACTGTCACACAGAGTCACATAAAGACATTACAACAACGTGACCAAAAGCTTGTTCAGAGGAATTACTTTAGACCACTAGACCATAAGATGTAGGATCAGAATCAGGCCACTCGGCCCATCGAGTCTGCTCCACCATTCAATCATGGCTTTTATAAGTATCTCAACCCCATTCTCCTGCCTTCTCTCTGTAATATTTTATCCCCTTACCAATCAAGAACCAAACAAGCATCGGGACATTGAGGAACAAACATGTAGGTACGTTATGGAAAGATGCAAGAACAATAGGATTGAAGTATTGGGTGACTGTAGTAGGGAAAATGCTTGAATCTATCATCAAGGAAGAAATAGCCAGACATCTGGATATAAATTGTCCCATTGGTAAGACACAGCATGGGTTCATGAAGGGCAGGTCATATTTAACTAATTTAGTGGAATTCTCTGAGAACATTAAATGTGCAGTAGACAATGGGGAACCTGTGGATGTGGTGTATCTGGATGCCAGAAGGCATTTGACGAGGTGCCGCACCAAAGACTGCTACATAAGATAAAGGTGCACAGTGTTACGGGTAATGTATTAGCATGGATAGAGGATTGGTTAACTAACAGAAAGCAAAGCATGGGGGTAAATGGGTGTTTTTCTGGTTGGTGATCAGTGACTAGTGGTGTGCCTCAGGGATCAGTGTTGGGACTGCAACTGTTTACGATTTACACAGATGATTTGGAGTTGGGGACCAAGTGCAGTGTGTCAAAATTTGCACATGACACTAAGATGGGTGGCAGAGCAAAGTGTGCAGAGGACGCAGTAAGTCTACAAAGGGATATAGATAGTCTAAGAGAGTGGGCAAGGGTCTGGTAGATGGACTACAACGTTGGTAAATGTGAGGTCATCCATTTTGGTCGGAATAACAGCAAAATGGACTATTATTTAAATGGTAAAAAATTGCAGCATGCTGCTGTGCAGAGGGACCTGGGTGTCCTTGTGCAGGAATCTCAAGGAGTTGGTTTGCAGATGCAGCAGGTAATTAAGAAGGCAAATGGAATTTTGTCCTTCATTGCGAGAGGGATGGAGTTTAAAAACAGCGAGGTTATGTTGCAGCTGTATAAGGTGCTGGTGAGGCCACACCTGGAGTACTGTGGACAGTTTTGGTCTCCTTACTTGAGAAAGGATATACTGGCACTGGAGGGGGTGCAGAGGAGATTCACTAGGTTGATTCCGGAGTTGAGAGGATTGGTTTATGAGGAGAGACTGAGTAGACTGGGGCTAGACTCATTGGAATTCAGAAGAATGAGGGGAGATCTTACAGAAACATATAAGATTATGAAGGGAATAGATAAGATAGAAGCAGGGAAGTTGTTTCCACTGGTGGGTGAAACTAGAACTAGGGGGAATAGCCTCAAAATAAGGGGAAGCAGGTTTAGGACTGAGTTGAGGAGGAACTTCTTCACACAAAGGGTTGTGAATCTGTGGAATTCCCTGCCCAGTGAAGCAGTTGAGGCTCCCTCATTGAATGTTTTTAAGGCAAGGATAGATACATTTTTGAACAGTAAAGGAATTAAGGGTTATGGTGAGCGGGCGGGTAAGTGGAGCTGAGTCCACAAAAAGATCAGCCATGATCTTATTGAATGGCGGGGCAGGCTCGAGGGGCCAGATAGCCCACTCCTGCTCCTAGTTCTTATGAGACCTTAACTTCCCCAATATTGACTGGGGCTTCCTTAGAGCAAGAGGCTCAGACAGGGCAGAACTTGCTTGGTGTGTACAGGGTTTCTGGAAACTGGAGGAGAGGTCAGACTGGACATTGGATTGGCAAATGAGCATGGACTGGTGACTGACCTTTCGGTGGGAGAGCATTTTAGAAACAGAGATCACAACTCCTCCAGTTTTAAGATTTTTGAATAAGGATAAGACAGGCCCTTGCGGAAAGGTAATAACTTGAGGGAGGGCAAATTACAACAGTGTTAGACAGGAGCTAGGGAGAGTCAACTGGAGCAGCTGATATCGGGCAAGTCCACATTAGACATGGGGGAGTTTTTAAAGACCTACTGATCCGAGTTCAGGACCAGCACGTTCCAGTAAGGAGGGAGGATAAGGATGGTAAGGTAAGGGATCGTTGGATAATGAGAGAGACTATGAATTTAGTTAAAAGGAGAAAAGAAACATTTGTACGGTTTTGGAAGCTAAAATCAGACAGGGCCCATGGAGAATTTAAACAAAGAAGCAAAGAACTCAAGCAGAGAATTAGGAAAGCAAGGAGGGGCCATGAAATGATCTTGGCAAGTGGGGTCAAAGGGAATCCCAAAGCATTTTATACAGAGATTAGAAACAAGAGGGTAACTCGGAAGAGGGTAGAACCACTCAAGGATAAAGGAGAGAACTTGTGTTTGGAGACAGAGGATGTGGGTGAGATCCTAACTGAGTACTTTGTGTTGGTATTCACTGAGGAGAAGGACATGGGGGTAGTGAGATTAGTGTGCAGTGTGCTAATATGTTGGGACATCTCAACATCAAGAAAGAAGTGGTGTTGGGTATCTTGAAGAGCATTAAGGTGGATAAGTCCCCAGGGCCTAATGGGATCTACCCTGAGTTATTGAGAGAGGCAAGAGAGGAGATTGCTGGGGCTCTGACAAAGATCTTTGTATCCTCACAATCTGCTTTTTTAAAGTTAAAGTTTATTTATTAGTCCCAGTAAGGCTTACATTAACACTGCAATGAAGTTACTGTGAAATTCCCCTAGTCGCCACACTCCAGTGCCTGTTCGGGTTAATGCACCTAACCAGCACGTCTTTCAGAATGTGGGAGGAAACCAGAGCACCCGGAGGAAACCCACACAGACATGGGGAGAATCTGCAGTCTCCACACAGACAGTGACCCAAGCCGGGAATCAAACCCAGGTCCCTGGCACTGTGAGGCAGCAGTGACAGCTACTGTACCACTTTGCCACCCTACTAGAGAGATCCTGGAGGACTGGTGAGTCGCTAATGTTGTTCCTCTGTTAAAGAAAGGAAAAAGGGATAAGCTGGAAAATTACGGACCAGTGACTCTCACATCAGTGGTTGGGAAGCTATTGGAGAGGATTCATAGGGATAGGATTTATGCACATTTGGAAAAATGGCCTCATTCGGAAAAGTCAGCATGGCTTTGATTTGATTTGGTTTTTCACTGTCAGATGTGTTAACATACAGTGAAAAATGTTGTTTCTTTATACAGGTAAAGTATACAGGACATAGAGAAGGAAATGAGAGAGTGCAGAATGTAGTGTTACAGTCATAGCTAGGGTGTAGAGAAAGATCAACTTAATGCGAGGTAGGTCCATTCAAAAGTCTGACAGCAGCAGAGAAGAAGCTGTTCTTGAGTCGGTCGGTACGTGACCTCAGACTTTTATATCTTTTTCCCGACGGAAGAAGGTGGAAGAGAGAATGTCCGGGGTGTATGGGGTCCTTAATTATAAGAACATAAGAACATAAGAAATAGGAGCAGGAGTAGGCCATCTAGCCCTTCGAGCCTGCCCCGCCATTCAATAAGATCATGGCTGATCTGTCGTGGCTCAGTTCCACTTTCCCGCTTTCTCCCCATAACCCTCAATCCCCTCTCTTATCAAAAACCCATCAACCCGCGTCTTAAAAATATTTAGCGAGGCAGCCTCCACCACTTCAACGGGCAGAGAATTCCAGAGATTCACCACCCTTTGAGTGAAGAAGTTCCTCCTCAACTCCGTTCTAAACCGCCCCCCCTTTATCTTGAGGCTGTGCCCCCTAGTCCTACTGTCTTTTTTGAGCGGGAAGAGTCTCTCCACCTCTATCCTATCCATCCCATTCATCATCTTATACGTCTCAATGAGGTCCCCCCTCATTCTTCTAAACTCTAACGAGTACAAGCCTAGTTTATTCAGCCTCTCCTCATAGCTCAACCCCCTCAACTCCGGTATCAGCCTAGTAAACCTCCTCTGCACTCCCTCCAGGGCCAAAATATCCTTGCGTAAGTGCGGCGCCCAAAACTGCACACAGTACTCCAGCTGTGGCCTCACCAATGCCCTATACAGCTGCAGCAAGACCTCCCTACTTTTATATTCAATCCCCCTCGCTATGAAGGCCAGCATCCCATTCGCCTTCCTGACCACCTGCTGCACCTGCAAGCTGGGTTTTTGCGACTCATGCACAAGGACCCCGAGGTCCCTCTGCACCGTCGCCTGCTGCAGTTTTTCGCCACGTAAGTAATAGTCCTTCCTACCATTCTTCCTACCAAAGTGGACCACCTCACACTTGCCAACATTAAATTCCATTTGCCATTTCCTGGCCCATTCGCCCAGCCTATCTAGATCCTTCTGCAGACTCTCCACACCCTCCGCACAATTTGCCGTTCCCCCAATCTTGGTGTCATCCGCAAATTTCGACACCCTACACTTGGTTCCCTCCTCCAGATCATCTATATAAATGGTAAATAGCTGAGGCCCCAGCACCGACCCCTGGGGCACCCCACTAGTCACCATCCGCCAATCCGAATAGCACCCATTGACCCCCACTCTCTGCCTCCTATTTGACAACCAATCCTCTATCCACGCTAACACCCTACCCCCAACTCCATGTCCCTCGACCTTCTGCAATAACCTCTTATGAGGTACTTTGTCAAACGCCTTCTGAAAATCCAGAAAGACCACATCGACCGGCTCTCCTCTATCCACTGCCCTAGACACATCCTCATAGAACTCCAGTAAATTTGTCAGACACGACTTCCCTTTAATGAAACCGTGCTGCGTCTGCTCTATCAAGCAATTCCCTTCAAGATGCCTCGCAATTTCCTCCTTAATGACGGATTCTAACATTTTACCTACCACAGACGTTAAACTAACCGGCCTATAATTCCCCGCCTTTTGCCTGGCACCCTTCTTAAACAACGGCGTAACATTAGCCCTTTTCCAATCATCCGGCACTTCCCCGGAATCCAGCGACGTCTGGAAAATAACCACCAAGGCATCCACTATCACCTCCGCCATTTCTTTCAGAACCCTCGGATGCATTCCATCCGGTCCTGGGGACTTGTCCACAATCAGCCCCTCCAGTCTGTCGAGCACCGCCTCTCTAGTAACAATAATGTCATTAAGACCCTCCAGTCCTACCACCTTTCCATCACTAACACCCGGCAAATTATTCACGTCCTCCTCCGTGAAGACAGAAACAAAAAAGTTATTCAATACCTTAGCCATATCCCCATCCCCTACCACTAGGTCCCCTTTCTCATCCTGTAAAGGACCAACGTTCACCCTCGCCAGCCTCTTCCTTTTTATATATTTATAAAAACTCTTGCTATCCTTTTTTATATTAAGCACTAGCCCAGCTTCATAGTTTCTCCAACCCTTCCTTATCAACTTCTTTGTCAATCTTTGTTGACATTTAAACCTTTCCCAATCCTCTTCTCGCCCACTACTCTTAGCTACTCTAAACGCCTCCGCTTTTAATTTAACACTTTCCTTCACCTCCTTCGTTATCCACGGCTTATTACCTCTCCTCCTACGGTCCTTTTTGACCATCGGAATAAATTTCTGCTGAGCACCAAGAAAGATCTCCTTAAAGATCCTCCACTGCTCCTCAGCAGACCCTCCCTCCAACGCGCTCCCCCAGTCCACATTCGACAATTCTTCTCTCATCCTACCATACTCCCCTCTGTTCAAACAAAGGACGCGTGTCCGGGAACCCACTTTCTCCTCCTCCATCTGCACCAGAAACTCCACCATACAATGATCACTCTCCCCAAGAGGATACCGGCTGCTTTGCCGAGGCAGTGGGAAGTGTAGACAGAGTCAATGGATGGGAGGCTGGTTTGTGTGATGGATTGGGCTACATTCACAACCCTTTGTAGTTTCTTCTGGCCTTGGGCAGAACAGGATCCCATACCAAGCTGTGGTACAACCAGAAAAAATGCTTTCTATAGTGCATCTGTAAAAGTCGGTGAGAGTCGTAGCTGACATGCCAAATTTCCTTAGTCTTCTGAGAAAGTAGAGGCTTTCTTAACTATAGTGTCGGCGTGGAGGGGACCAGGACAGGTTGTTGGTGATCTGGATACCTTAAAACTGGAAGCTCTCGACTCTTTCCACTTCACGGAACAGATCATGTCTGACTAACTTGATTGATTTTTTTGAGGAGGTGACGGGGGTGATCGATGAGGGTAAAGTAGTAGATGTCGTCTACATTAATTTTAATAAGACCTTCGACAAGGTCCCTCAGGGGAAGCTCATCCAGAAGGTTACGATCCACAGGATCCATGACTTGGCCGCTTGGATTCGGAATTAGTTTTCCCTCAGAAGTCAGAGAGTAACGGTGGAAGGGTGTTATTCTGGCTAGAGGTCCGTGACTAGTGGGGTTCTGCAGGGATGTGTACTGGGACCTCTGCTGTTTGTGATATATATAAATGACTTGGGAGACAGCGTAAGCAGGTTCTTCCTCTGCAAAGTTGGGGTCAATGGGAATCGGAGATTTTCCGCTGGTTGGAGTCACACCTGACATAAAGGAAGATGGTTGTGGTTGTGGAGGGGCAGTCATCTCTGCTCCAGGACACCTCTGTAGGAGTTCCTCAGAGGAGTGTCCGAGGCCCAACCATCCTCAGCTGCTTCACCAGTGACCTTCCGTCCATCATAAGGTCAGAAGTGTTTGCTGATGATTCACTAGGCTGATGCCGGAGTTGAGGGGGTTGAGCTATGAGGAGAGGCTGAATAAACTAGGCTTGTACTCGTTAGAGTTTAGAAGAATGAGGGGAGATCTCATTGAGACGTATAAGATGATGAATGGGATGGATAGGATAGAGGTGGAGAGACTCTTCCCGCTCAGAAAGGACAGTAGGACCAGGGGGCACAGCCTCAAGATAAAGGGGGGGGTGGTTTAGAACGGAGTTGAGGAGGAACTTCTTCACTCAAAGGGTGGTGAATCTCTGGAATTCTCTGCCCGTTGAAGTGGTGGAGGCTGCCTCGCTAAATATTTTTAAGACACAGCTTGATGGGTTTTTGATAAGAGAGGGGATTAAGGGTTATGGGGAGAAAGCGGGAAAGTGGAACTGAGCAGCGACAGATCAGCCATGATCTTATTGAATGGCGGGGCAGGCTCAAAGGGCCAGATGGCCTACTCCTGCTCCTATTTCTTATGTTCTTATGATTACACAATGTTCAGCACCGTTCACAACTCCTCAGATACTGAAACAATCCATATTCAAACGCAACAAGGTTTGGACAATATCCAGGTTCGGGCCAAAAACTGTCAAATAACATTCACACCAAATAACCTTCCCATCAGACAAGGGCCAAGCAATGGTCATCTCCAACAAGGCAGAATCTCAACATTTCCACTTGACATTGAATTTGACACAGGTCATACCCAGGGATGGTGATGCTGGTGTCTGGGACGTTATCTGTCCCAGCGAGGCATCTGTCCCAGCGAGGCGTCTGTCCCAGCGAGGCGTCTGTCCCAGCGAGACGTCTGTCCCAGTGAGGCGTCTGACCCAGCATGGCATCTGGCCCAGCGAGGCGTCTGTCCCAGCGAGGCGTCTGGCTCAGCGAGACATTTGGCCCAGTGAGGTGTCTGTCCCAGTGAGGCGTCTGTCCCAGTGAGGCATCTGGCCCAGCGAGGCGTCTGGCCCAGCGAGACGTCTGGCCCAGCGAGACGTCTGGCCCAGCGAGACGTCTGCCCAGCGAGACGTCTGCCCAGCGAGGCGTCTGTCCCAGCGAGGCGCCTGTCCCAGCGAGGCGTCTGTCCCAGCGAGGCGTCTGTCCCAGCGAGACGTCTGCCCAGCGAGGCGTCTGTCCCAGCGAGGCGTCTGACCCAGCGAGGCGTCTGACCCAGCGAGGCTCCTGTCCCAGCGAGGCGTCTGTCCCAGCGAGGCGTCTGTCCCAGCGAGACGTCTGCCCAGCGAGACGTCTGGCCCAGCGAGACGTCTGCCCAGCGAGGCGTCTGTCCCAGCGAGGCGTCTGTCCCAGCGAGGCGTCTGTCCCAGCGAGACGTCTGCCCAGCGAGACGTCTGGCCCAGCGAGACGTCTGCCCAGCGAGGCGTCTGTCCCAGCGAGGCGTCTGTCCCAGCGAGGCGTCTGCCCCAGCGAGGCGTCTGCCCCAGCGAGGCGTCTGCCCCAGCGAGACGTCTGCCCCAGCGAGACGTCTGCCCCAGCGAGGTGTCTGTCCCAGCGAGGTGTCTGACCCAGCGAGACGTCTGTTGCTGTGTGGCATTTTTAAGAATTTCCAATGTGTGATTGTCAGAAGTTTTGGATTTAGACCCACAGGAATATAACTGACCCTTACATGCCCTCTGAAACGTGCTAGCAAACACTCAGTTTATCAGTCACAAGAAAAGGAAACAAGAGGAGTGAAACCAGACAGACTGTGTGGCACTGACCTTGTCACTAGTGACAACAACACCTAACCCGGCTCTGTCAACCCTGCAAAGTCCTTACCCACACACGGGGGCTAGTGTCAAAATGGGGGGAGCTGTCTCACAGACTAATCAAACAACAGCCTGACATTGTCACACTCACCGCTATCAAAGCCCACAGATAAGAATTTTATTAAGGCTTTCGACAGGGTCCCTCATGGGAGGCTCCTCCAGAGGATGAAGATGCCTGGGATCCACAGTAACCTGGCAGCTGGGATTCAGAATTGACTTGTCCGTAACGTCAGAGTGTAACGGTGGAAGGCTGTCTTTCTGGCTCGAGGTCCTTGACGAGTGGGGTTCAGCAGGAATCCGTACTGGGCCAGAGACTGCACTGAGCCAAAAACCTCACCGCCAGAGGCCTCGCTGGGCCTGACACCTCACTGGGGCAGGATCCTCACTGGGACAGACACCTCACTGGGACAGACACCTCACTGGGACAGACACCTCACTGGGACAGACATCTCACTGGGACAGACATCTCACTGGGCCAGTCACCTCACTGGGGCAGGTGCCTCGCTGGGACAGACACCTCACTGGGACAGACACCTCGCTGGGACAGACACCTCGCTGGGCCAGACACCTCACTGGGACAGACACCTCGCTGGGCCAGACACCTCACTGGGACAGACACCTCGCTGGGCCAGACACCTCACTGGGACAGACACCTCGCTGGGCCAGACACCTCACTGGGACAGATACGTCACCAGGCCAGACACCTCGCTGGGACAGACACCTCGCCGGGCCAGACACCTCACCAGGCCAGACACCTCGCTGGGACAGACACCTCACCGGGCCAGACATCTCACCGGGACAGACACCTCACTGGGACAGACACCTCGCTGGGCCAGATACCTCACCAGGCCAGACACCTCACTGGGGCAGGCGCCTCGCTGGGCCAGAGGCCTCGCTGGGCCAGACGGAAGTGACCCATAATGACAGAAGTGATGGTGACAGCATTAGTAGTGGAGTTGGGTATGGGGGGGGCGATGGTGGTGGGGAGATGCCATGGTTTGGGTGAGAGATTTGCTGGTGGCCAGGACTGTTAATTCCAGAATCTGTCTTCTAAGATTTTCTTACGGAAAGCCAATCAATCTGATGGCTGTAAGGATGGAAAGGATCCTGAAGGACAGGATTTATGACCATTTGGAAAGATGCAGCTTAATCCGGGATAGTCAGCATGGATTCATGAGGGGTAAGTCCTGCCTCACAAATTTGATTGATTTCATCGAGGAAAGTGTTGATATCATGTACACAGGTTTTAATAAGGTGTTTGATAAGGTTCCCCATGGTAGGCTCATGAAGAAAGTAAGGAGGTGTGGGATAGAGGGAAACTTGACCGATTGGATAAGTAACTGGCTGTCTCATAGAAGACAGAGGCTGGTGGCGGAGGGAAAATTTTCAGACTGGAGGCCAGTTACCAGCGGTGTATCACAGGGATCAGTGCTGGGTCCTCTGCTGTTTGTGATTTTTATCAATGATTTGGAAGAGGGGGCTGAAGGGTGGGTTAGTAAATTTGCTGATGACACCAAGATTGGAGGAGTAGTGGATGAGATGGAGGGCTCTTACAGGCTGCAAAGAAACATTGATAGGATGCAGAGCTGGGCCGAAAAGTGGCAGATGGAGTTTAACCCTGATAAGTGTGAGATGATTCATTTTGGTCGGACAAACTTGAATGCCGATTACAGGGTCAATGGCAGGGTTCTGAGGAATGTGAAGGAACAGAGAGATCTTGGGGTTCATATCCACAGATCTCTGAAGGTTACCACTCAAGTGGATAGAGCCGTGAAGAAGGTTTATAGTGTGTTAGTGTTTATTAACAGGGGGTTTGAGTTTAAGAGCCGTGGGGATATGCTGCAACTATACCGGACCTTGGTGAGACCACATTTGGAATATTGTGTGCGGTTCTGGTCACCTCACTATAAGAAGGATGTGGAAGCGTTGGAGAGAGTGCAGAGGAGATTTACCAGGATGCTGCCTGGTTTGGAGGGTAGGTCTTATGAGGAAAGGTTGAGGGAGCTGGGGCTTTTCTCTTTAGAGCGGAGGAGGATGAGAGGCGACTTAATAGAGGTTTATAAGATGATGAGGGGGATAGATAGAGTGGGCGTTCAGAGACTATTTCCTCGGGTGGATGCAGCTGTTACTAGGGGGCATAACTATAAGGTTCATGGTGGGAGATATAGGAGGGATGTCCGAGGTAGGTTCTTTACTCAGAGAGTGGTTGGGGTGTGGAATACACTGCCTGCTGTGATAGTGGAGTCGGACACTTTAGGAACTTTCAAGCAGTTATTGGATAGGCAGATGGAGCACTCCAGAATGATAGGGAGTGGGATAGACTGATCTTGGGTTTGGACATAGCTCGGCACAACATTGAGGGCCGAAGGACCTATATTGAGATGTATTGTTCTATGTTTTTATGTATTGACATCTGGATCCACCGCTTCTACCAGCTGAAAGAATAAGGGGAGCTTGCACATTGAAACAACACCTTTACATTGCTTTCTGCTCACTCACCACCCTGACTTGGAACTACATCATTGCCCCTCCGCTAGGTGTAAATGCTGAAACTCCCTCCCTAACCGCACAGTGGGTATACCTACATCACCAGAAGGCAGCTCACCATCTTGTACTGTACCACAGCAAACTACCCAGACCACAACACCACACAACCCTGCCACAGCAACCTCTGCAAGACATGCCGGATCTTCGACATGGATACCATCATCACACGTGAGAATACCATCCACCAGGTACATGGTAAATACTCTTGCAACTCAGCGAATGTTGTCTACCTGATACGCTGCAGGAAAGGATGTCCTGAGGCCTGGTACATTGGGGAGACCATGCAGACGCTACGACAACAGATGAATGAACATCGCTCGACAATCACCAGGCAAGACTGTTCCCTTCCTGTTGGCGAACACTTCAGTGGTCACGGGCATTCAGCCTCTGACCTTCGGGTAAGCATTCTCCAAGGCGGCCTTCACGACACACGACAGCACAGAGTCGCTGAACAGAGACTGATAGCCAAGTTCTGCACACATGAGGACGGTCTCAACCGGGATCTTGGGTTCATGTCGCACTATCTGTAACCCCCATGACTTGCCTGGGTTTGTAAAATCTCACTAACTGTCCTGTCTGGAGACAATACACATCTCTTTAACCTGTGCTTAACCCTCTCTCCGCTCACATTGTCTGTATCTTTAAGACTTGATTACCTGTAAAGACTCACATTCCAACCATTATTCTGTAAATTGAGTTTGTGTTTTTATATGCCCTGTTTGTGAACACAACTCCCACTCACCTGATGAAGGAGCAGTGCTCCGAAAGCTCGTGCTACCAAATAAACTTGTTGGACTTTATCCTGGTGTTGTGAGACTTCTTACTGTAAAAAACTAGTGTATTGTGCAATCCTCTATTCTGAAAAGTAGGCATTCGGCTGTCTGAAATACTGGTTATGGTGACAAGGTCAGATACATTGAAGCTTAACTAGAACTAGTATTTCCACATGATAAATACTGTGAAGAACAGGCAGCAGCACTCGAGGGGGACACAGGTCTAATATTTCAGAACAATTGCCTTCAATCTGAACTGAGGCAAGGTAAAATTGTAATAGAGTTTAAACCAGTTAAAGAGAGGAGGGGGGAAAAAAAATTAAAAGTGAAGATGTGAGAGAAGATGGAGGCAGGAAAAACATTCATAAAATAACACAGTTGGGGTTGCATTTTGAAAAAAACTTGTCCTCTGTGATTCTCCTTCTCCATTCTTCAACCATCCTCCCTTCCCACACCAGAGCTGTAACGCCTGCTTTATAATCTCTTTCTGCTCACCATGTTAGGCCCCAAACACTCAACCCAAATGAATCAATTCTTCCGTGTTGGTATACCGTCTTCTCTGCTCACAGTGCAGTCTGCCCCTGGAGCAACTGAGCCTGGATTCCGTTCACATTTTGTTCAGTCCACAAGTATGATCCCGAGCGTCTGATCAGCCCCAATTCTGCAGCTTGTTCTCACACTGATCTTCCTGTCCTTGGCCTACTGAAATATCCCAAAGGAACTCAATACGAATCCACGGAGCAGCACTTCACAACTTTCTAGATTTAAGGCTGAGTTCACAATTTCAAACTCTGTCTCTGCCCCCATTTTGTTTCTTTCTCTTTGCAGCTTCTGGTTTTCCTCATTTTGGTCTGTTTTTTGCGTTACACATTCCGCCATCCACCCCTCCTCTGTCTTTGTTTCCTTACTTGTTCCAATCCCACTCGCTGTGACCTTGCACCACCAGCTGCTTTATTATTTCATCCACTACCTTTGTCCTATCATAAACTTTTCATTTTCTCCCCCCTCCCAGCTTTTTAAGAAACAATTATATTTCTAACTGTTTGAAGCTCTGATCTGAAACATCGGGTGAAAGGTAAAGGTGTCGATGGTGACACTGGTCCACTGAGTGGGAAGCCTGTTACAATCCCATCACAGCCACTTTCCAGAGGTCCAATGGAATTAAATCCCAATGAAGCTCCTACCTGGGCAGTGTCAGGGCTCCCAGCTCCAGTGAGTGGCCAGGTCCCCAGAAATCCTGCTGTTCCCAATCACTGTGAGCGGTGGTCACTGCTCGTACTGCCGTGCGGCCCACATCAGCGTCCACCAGTCACACCCAAAGAATAAAGTGATTTGAACGGGTTCACAATGGCCAGATACCGAGACCCTGACTGGGGAGAAGGAGATGGAGGGACTGTTAAAGAGGGGTGAAGTGGGAAGAGGGGTCAATTTAAAGGGTAGAGAAGTGTCTTACTTTGAATCCCTCTGCACCTGCCAGTGGCGGCCTCTATCAGGCACAGATTATCTGAAAAGGAGGAACCAGTCTTACCTGCTAATGACATTGTTTCTGTGAAGATTCCAGATGTTGGCATTGGAATAGTTACTAACCATGATTATCTAGGTTTCAAAGTTGATGCAAAGTTGAGTTGGAGGAACAGTGTATATATGTGGTGCTCGAGGGGCAGAGTGATTATACTACCTCTGAAAATTAAAATTCTTTGATTTAAAATTTATTTGATAAGAGAGGTCTATTGGACAGGGGAAAGGCAGCTGAGGGAGTGGAAAGTGATGGTGAAGAGGATGGGGGGGGAGTAAGATCTACTTCGGGATGCAGAGAATTCCTGCAGGATCTGAAGAACTGGAGGAAATCTCTGAGGTAGGTTGGGTTGATGCTCTGGTTGGATTGGATGGCACGAAGGTTTGGAGGTTTTAATAAAAACTTGAACTGATCTTTCTGAATTAACTGTGCTCTGACTTCCTGTATATTCCCAGCATCCACAGTCTGTCTTTTTCTCCTCCTACTCCCAAGAAAATCGTTAATTCTGACTGGGACAGAGGAACATAGAAATTAGGAGCAAAAGGAGACAATTCAGCCCTTTGAGCTTGCTCCGCCATTCCATCAGACCATGGCTGATCTCTCCCTGGTCTCGAATCCACCTCCCCACTGCAACACACAAGTTCTAGAGTTGCACGGTACCTTGCAAGTCATTGGCAGGTGATATGGGAGACCCTCCAGAATCAACCTTCTTGCTGCTTGCTACGTTGGATCTTTTGGCTGTGGAAATGGTCGGATTCTTGCTTGGACCATGTGAAGCTGAAGGAAAGAAGGGGAGACAAACAGATGAACAACTGGTAGTAAACATGTGAACAATTACACCTCCTCATAGGCAAGGCGTGTGACTGGACAACCAGCAGCACACACACTTATCACTACTTTATGCTGTCCTGTGCTGAGGTACACTTTCATCAGGTGCTCGATACTCATTTCACCTCAATCATCAACAGCTCGGGACTTTGCATGGCCATGGAATGTTCTAGCTCCTGTCTTTCTCACCGAGTAAGTGCATTCCTGGGGGAAAGAAACATAGAAGCGAGAAACAGGAGGAGGCCACTCAGCCCTTCGAGCCTACTCCACCATTCACTTTGATCATGGCTGATCATCAAATTCAATATCCTGATTCCCCCCCCCGAGCCCCATATCCCTCCATCCCTTTAGCCCCAAGAGCGATATTTAATTTCTTCTTGAAATCAGACAATGTTTTAGCCTCAACTACTTTCTGTGGGAGTGAATTCCACACATTCCCCACCCTCTGGGTGAAGAAATTTCTCCTCACCTCAGTTCTAAAAGGTTTACCCCTTATCCTCAAACTCTGATCCCTAGTTCTAGACTCCCCCACCATCGGGAACATTCTTTCTGAATCTACCCTCTCTAACCCTGTTAGAATTTTATAAGTTTCTATCAGATCCTCTCTCACTCTTCTAAACTCCAGTGAATATAATCCTAACCCACTCAGTCTCTCCTCATATGACAGACCTGCCATCCCAGGAATCAGCCTGGTAAACCTTCACTGTGCTCCCTCTACAGCAAGGACATCCTTCCTCAGATAAGGAGACCAAAACTGTACCCAATACTCCAGGTGTGGCCTCACCAACACCCTGTCCAATTAGAACATAAGAATATAAGAACTAGGGGCAGGAGTAGGCCATGTGGCCCCTTCAGCCTGCTCTGCCATTCAATAAGACAAACAATGCTACCATATTACGGTCACTCGTCCCCAAGGGTTCTCTCACAGCTAGATTGCTAACCAATCCTTTCTCATTGCACAACACCCAGTCCAAGGTGGTCTGTTCCCTTGTTGGTTCCTTAGTGTACTGCTCTAGAAACCATCCCGTATACACTCCAGAAATTCCTCCTCTATTGTACTGTGACTAATTTGACTCCCCCAATCTATATACAGCACTGTGGGGCATGGTGACACAGTGGTTAGCACTGCTGCCTCACAGCGCCAGAGACCCGGGTTTGATTTCCAGCTTGGGTCACTGTCTGTGTGGACTCTGCATGTTCTCCCCGTATCTGCATGGGTTTCCTCCCACAGTCTGGTTAGGTGTTGGAGCGTGGCAACTAAGGGAATTTCACAGTGATTTCATTGCAGTGTTAATGTAAGCATACTTATGGCAAATAAAAAACATAGAACATAGAACATAGAACATTACAGCGCAGAACAGGCCCTTCGGCCCACGATGTTGCGCCGACCAGTTACAAAAACAATGACCCACTAACCTAAACCAATCCCTTTTCGTCCATAAACCTATCCACGGATCTCTTAAACGCCCCCAAACTAGGCGCATTTACAGCAGGCAGGGCATTCCAATCCCTCACCACCCTCTGGGTAAAGAACCTACCCCTGACATCCGTCCTATAACTACCCCCCCTTAATTTAAAGCCATGCCCCCTCGTGCTAGCTTTCTCCATCCGAGGAAAAAGGCTATCACTGTCCACCCTATCTAAACCTCTAATCATCCTATATGTTTCAATAAGATCCCCTCTTAGCCGCCTTCTTTCCAGCGAAAACAACCCCAAATCCCTCAGTCTCTTCTCATAGGACCTCCCCTCCATACCAGGCAACATCCTGGTAAACCTCCTCTGCACCCTCTCCAAAGCCTCCACATCCTTCCTGTAATGTGGGGACCAGAACTGCACACAATACTCCAAGTGCAGCCGCACCAGAGTTTTGTACAGTTGCAACATGACGCTGCGACTCCTAAATTCAATCCCCCTACCAATAAACGCCAAGACACCATATGCCTTCTTAACAACCTTATAGAACATAGAACATAGAACATAGAACACTACAGCACAAACAGGCCCTTCGGCCCACAAGTTGCGCCGACCACATCACCTACCAACCTACAGACCTATCTATAACCCTCAATCTCATTAAACCCCATATACTCATCCAGAAGTCTTTTAAAAGACCCCAGCGAGTTCGCCTCCACCACCACTGACGGCAGCCGATTCCATTCACTCACCACCCTCTGAGTGAAAAACTTACCCCTAACATCACTTCTGAACCTCCCTCCCCGCACCTTAAATCTGTGTCCTCTCGTAGCGACCATTTCAAACCGGGGAAATAGCCTCTGAGAGTCCACCCTATCTATTCCTCTCAACATTTTGTAAACTTCTATCAGGTCGCCTCTCAACCTTCGTCTCTCCAGGGAAAAGAGTCCCAGCTCCCTCAACCTAACTTCATAAGGCATGCCTCCCAGTCCAGGCAACATCCTTGTAAATCTCCTCTGCACCCTTTCAATAGCTTCTACATCTTTCCTATAGTGAGGCGACCAGAACTGCGCACAATACTCCAAATGAGGCCTGACAAGGGTCTTATAAAGTTCCAGCATTACCTCCCGACTCCTAAACTCAATCCCTCGATTAATGAAGGCCAGTACACCATACGCCTTCTTGACCACCTCCTCCACCTGCGAGGCCGATTTAAGAGTCCTGTGGACCCGGACCCCAAGATCCTTCTGCTCCTCAACACTACTCAGACTTCTGCCCTTGATAGTGTACTCGTTCATCCCGTTGGTTCTGCCAAAATGGACGACAACACATTTATCCGCGTTGAAGTCCATCTGCCACTTCTCCGCCCAGTCCTGCATCCTATCTATGTCCTGCTGCAACTTTTGCCATCCTTCCAGATCATCCACAACACCACCGACCTTCGTGTCATCAGCGAACTTACTTACCCATCCCTCCACTTCCTCATCCAGGTCATTTATGAAAATGACAAACAACAAGGGTCCCAGAACAGATCCTTGAGGCACTCCGCTGGTGACTGACCTCCATTCAGAAAAAGCCCCATCCACAACCACTCTCTGCCTTCTGCAGGCAAGCCAGTTCTGGATCCACAAGGCCAAAGGCCCTTGGATCCCATGCCCTCTCACCTTCTCAAGAAGTCTTGCATGGGGGACCTTATCAAACGCCTTGCTGAAGTCCATGTACACTACGTCCACGGCACTTCCTTCGTCAATGTGTTCAGTCACATTATCGAAGAACTCAACTAGGCTTGTAAGGCACGACCTGCCCTTGACAAATCCATGCTGACTATTCCTGATCATGTCAAACCTCTCCAAATGTTCGTAAATCTTGTCCCTCAGAAGCCTCTCCATCAGCTTACCAACCACTGAGGTCAGACTCACCGGTCGGTAATTTCCCGGGCTATCTCTGTTCCCTTTCTTAAAAATAGGAACTACATCCGCAATCCTCCAATCCTCTGGAACCTCTCCCGTCTCCATTGACGACGCAAAGATCATCGCCAGGGGCTCTGCAATCTCTTCCCTCGCCTCCCACAGTATCCTGGGGTACATCCCATCTGGTCCCGGCGACTTATCTACCTTGATAGAATTCAAAAGTTCCAACACATCCTCCTCCTTAATATTCACGTACTCAATCCTTTCCATCTGCTGCAAATCCATAACAAAATCTCCCAGATCGGCTTCCACCGTGAATACTGAGGCGAAGTACTCGTTAAGCACCTCCGCCATTTCTTCTGGTTCCACACAAACCTTTCCCCCCCTCACCTTTTATCGGTCCTATCCCTTCTCTTCTTATCCTTTTACCTTTCACATATTTATAGAAGGCCTTGGGATTCTCCTTAATCTTACTCGCCAAGGTCTTCTCATGACCCCTTCTGGCTCTCCTAATTTCCCTTTTAAGTTCCTTCCTACAGTCCTTATACTCCTCAAGATCTTTAACATCTCCTAATTCCCTGAACCTCTTGTACACCTTCCTTTTCTTCCTGACTAGGTTCAACACATCCTTTGTGCACCACGGTTCCCTCGACCCACCAAAACCCCCTCGTCTCATCGGAACGTTGTCATTCAGAGCTCCAGACAAACATTCCTTGAATATCTGCCACCTTCCTTCGGTACTTTTCCCTAAGAACGCCTCCTTCCAGTTTATTTGTCCAAGTAACTTCCTGACTTCTTCGTATCTCCCCTTACCCCAGACAAACACCTTTCTAGCCTGCCTGATCCTATCTCGTTCCAACGCAATTGTGAAGGAGATAGAATTATGGTCACCATATCCAAGATGCTCTCCTACCGAAAGATCCATCACCTGCCCTGGTTCATTCGCCAGTACCAGGTCAAGTACAGCCTCTCCCCTCGTAGGCTTGTCCACATACTGCGTCAGGAAACCCTCCTGAACACACCTAACAAACTCCTCCCCATCTATACCCCTTACCCTAGGGATATTCCAGTCGATGTTTGGGAAATTGAAGTCTCCCATCACGACAACTCTGTTATTAAAACATCTCTCCAGAATCTGTTTCCCTATTTGCACTTCAACTTCCCTGTCACTATTGGGCGGCCTATAGATTACACCCAGCAAAGTTTTTGACCCTTTGCTGTTCCTAACTTCCACCCACAGAGATTCTGTAGACAATCCCTCCACGACATCCTCTTTCTCTGTAGCCATGACACTATCCCTGATCAACAGTGCCACGCCACCACCCCTTCTGCCACCCTCCCTGTCCTTCCTGAAGCACCTGAAGCCTGGCACCTGAAGTACCCAGTCCTGTCCCTGAGACATCCAAGTCTCCGTAATGGCCACCACATCACAATCCCAAACAGCTATCCACGCCCTAAGCTCATCTACCTTATTCACTATACTCCTTGCATTAAAATATATACACTTCAGCCCCTCAGTCTGGGCATTTCCCATCTCCACCACCTGTCTAACCTCCCTCGCATACTGCCTGCGGTCCTCCCCTACCTGGGAGCGAACCTCCTCCGTCCCAGCTTCCCCAACACAGTTCCCTCCCCCCATCCTTTCTAGTTTAAAGTCCCCCCGGTAGCCTTAGCCAGTCTTCCCGCCAAGATACTAGTCCCCCTGGTATTTAAGTGCCACCCGTCCCTACTATAGAGGTCCCACCTACCCCTAAAGAGGTCCCAGTGATCTAGGAACCGAAATCCCTGCCCTCTACACCAGTCCCTCAGCCACGCATTCACCCTCCACCTCATTTCATTTCTTCCCTCATTCTCCCTTGGCACAGGCAGCAATCCTGAGATTGATTATCTACTTGATTCCCAACTTTCAGGGATCTATGTACACATACACCTAGATCCCTCTGTTCATCCACACTATTCAAAGTCCTCCCGTTAGCCCTATACTCAACACATCTGTTATTCCTACCAAAGTGAATTACCTCACACTTCTCCGCATTAAACTCCATCTGCCACCTCTCGGCCCAGCTCTGCAACCTGTCTAAGTCTCCCTGCAAACTATGACACCCTTCCTTACAATCTACCACACCTCCGACTTTGGTGTCATCAGCAAATTTACTAATCCACCCAACTATACCCTCATCCAGATCATTAATAAAAACAATGCAGATTAAAGTTGCCCATCATCACACATGTTCCTGTAACACATGCGTCTCTGATTCCCTGTCTAATGCTTTTCCCAACATCATCATTACAGTTTGGTGATCTGTATAACACCCTCACCAATGCTTTTTGCCCCTTGCTATTTCTTAACTCGATCCATACAGATTCCACATCATATCTACTAATATTTTCCCTCAATATTGTATCGATATCATCCTTGACAGTGTCAATTAGATTGCAGAACTGGACCTGGGGATTGGATTGTAGAGGGGGAACTGGGGATTGGATTGTAGAGGGGGAACTGGGGATTGGATTGTAGAGGGGGAACTGGGGATTGGATTGTAGAGGGGGAACTGGGGATTGGATTGTAGAGGGGGGACTGGGGATTGGATTGTAGAGGGGGAACTGGGGATTGTAGAGGGGGAATTGGGATTGGATTGTAGAGGGTAACTGGGGATTGGATTGTAGAGGGGGAACTGGGGATTGGGTTGTAGAGGGGGGACTGGGGATTGGATTGTAGAGGGGGAACTGGGGATTGGGTTGTAGAGGGGGGACTGGGGATTGGATTGTAGAGGGGAACTGGGGATTGGATTGTAGAGGGGAACTGGGGATTGGGTTGTAGAGGGGGGACTGGGGATTGGATTGTAGAGGGGGAACTGGGGATTGGGTTGTAGAGGGGGGACTGGGGATTGGATTGTAGAGGGGGAACTGGGGATTGGATTGTAGAGGGGGAACTGGGGATTGGATTGTAGAGGGGGAACTGGGGATTGGATTGTAGAGGGGGGACTGGGGATTGGATTGTAGAGGGGGAACTGGGGATTGTAGAGGGGGAATTGGGATTGGATTGTAGAGGGTAACTGGGGATTGGATTGTAGAGGGGGAACTGGGGATTGGGTTGTAGAGGGGGGACTGGGGATTGGATTGTAGAGGGGGAACTGGGGATTGGGTTGTAGAGGGGGGACTGGGGATTGGATTGTAGAGGGGAACTGGGGATTGGATTGTAGAGGGGAACTGGGGATTGGGTTGTAGAGGGGGGACTGGGGATTGGATTGTAGAGGGGGAACTGGGGATTGGGTTGTAGAGGGGGGACTGGGGATTGGATTGTAGAGGGGGACTGGGGATTGGATTGTAGAGGGGGAACTGGGGATTGGATTGTAGAGGGGAACTGGATTGGACACTAGATAAGAGCAGGTGCTGAATTCCTCTTCCTCAGTCATTATTGCTGGTCCCACAAACAACAACTCAATCAACGTATGCCCCATGGTAGAAGCTGGAATCTTCCTTGGTCATGTAGTTTTAAGAGGAGCCCCTCACTATCTTTCTGAGATTAACAGATTAACATAGGAACAGGAGAAGGCCATTCAGCCCCCTACCTACATCCTCTCCTCCACTAGATCCACTCTGCTTGTTATATCCTCAAAGAAAAGTTTGTAAAGCACAATCTTGTCAATCTTTGTCGATGAAGACACATCTTCTCTGGAGTCTTCAACATGTCATTGATGAAGACGAACATCTCGCCAGGGCCATCCCCACACCCCCACTTCTTGCCTTCAAACAACCGCACAACCTCAAACAGACCATTGTTCGCAGCAAACTACCCAGCCTTCAGGAGAACAGTGACCACAGCACCACACAACCCTGCCAACGCGTACTCCCTCTCCAGGGACACCCAGCCATGAATATAGTCACAGTAGAGGGGCAGATAGTCAGGATGGACCATCCTGTTGATCACCCACTGCTGATAGCTCACCTTGCCAGGCCCTGGAGTAGGTTCATGAGGAGGTTGCCCTCCTGACTCACCCCCTCCACACCAGGCACCCATAGATTAGGAGCGTGGGACTGAAGTACAAACAAAACTTCAATAAAAAGTTTCTGAGAAAACTGAAAAGGTTGTGCAACCTGTAACATGTAACGTAGCCTCCACGGACTCCACAAGATTACAAAAAGGGCACACTTGGGAGCCCGTGAACCAGACAAACCTACGATTGTACGGAAATGTTGCACGCAGCACCCTCTACCCCAGGTTCCCAAGATAGTTGGAGGAGATCCCTCCGTAGAGGAACCTCCACTGGGGACCTCTGCCTCTCGATGCCAACAAGACCCACCAAGGTAAATCCAGGCAATGGGTGAAGATGTGATAGTGGAAGGTGTGTCCGCAAAGGAAACAGCTCCATGAGGTGGAAAAGGGCATGGAGGGCATTTCCATGAGGCAGCTCAAGCTGCGGGGCACCTGACCCAGTGGGGGAGTTCATACTCTAGCAAGCTAACCTCATTTGTCTGACTGATGTCATCACACTCTCAGAATCTTGAGAGCTTTGGATGGATCTGAAACTCATCTAGAATCTCTGCAGCATTTACTATCTCTTTAAGATTATAGATCCAGAGGATCTGTCAGCTATTAGCTCCATTAGTTTACCTGTAGAGATAATTTAAAGTTTCTCCTTCATTTTGGATCCCTACTTTTCCCAGAATATATTTTGTGCATTCAGTCACGAAGACATGATGTGGAGATACCGGCATTGGACTGGGGTGGGAATAGTAAATGGTCTCACAACACCAAGTTAAAGTCCAACAGGTTTATTTGAATCACAAGCTTTCGGAGCACTGCTCCTTCATCAGGTGAGTCATGAAGACAGATATAAAATACTTATTCAAAGTCTCTGCCATTTCCTTGTCTTTGTCAATATTTTATCGATCTTTGTCGATGAAGTCATGTCTTCTCCGGAGTCTTCAACATTATCATTGATGAAGACGAACATCTCTCCAAGGCCAGCCCCACACCCCCATTTCTTACCTTCAAACAACTGCACAACCTCAAACAGACCATTGTACACAGCAAACTACCCGGCCTTCAGGAGAACAGTGACCACAATACCACACAACCCTGCCACAGCAACCTCTGCAAGACATGCCGGATCATCGACACGGATACCATCATCACACGTGAGAATCCCATCCACCAGGTACACGGTAAATACTGTTGCAACTCGGCCAACATTGTCTACCTGATACGCTGCAGGAAAGGATGTCCCGAAGCCTGGTACATTGGGGAGACCACGCAGACGCTACGACAACGGATGAATGAACATCGCTCGAAAATCACCAGACAAGACTGTTCCCTTCCTGTTGGTGAACACTTCAGTGGTCACGGGCATTCAGTCTCTGACCTTCGAGTAAGCATTCTCCAAGGCGGCCTTCACGACACACGACAGCGCAGAGTCGCTGAGCATAAGAACATAAGAAATAGGAGCAGGAGTAGGCCATCTAGCCCTTCGAGCCTGCCCCGCCATTCAATAAGATCATGGCTGATCTGTTGTGGCTCAGTTCCACTTTCCCGCTTTCTCCCCATAACCCTTAATCCCCTCTCTTATCAAAAACCCATCAACCCGCGTCTTAAAAATATTTAGCGAGGTTGCCTCCACCACTTCAACGGGCAGAGAATTCCAGAGATTCACCACCCTTTGAGTGAAGAAGTTCCTCCTCAACTCTGTTCTAAACCGCCCCTCCTTTATCTTGAGGCTGTGCCCCCTAGTCCTACTATCCTTTCTGAGCGGGAAGAGTCTCTCCACCTCTATCCTATCCATCCCATTCATCATCTTATACGTCTCAATGAGATCTCCCCTCATTCTTCTAAACTCCAACGAGTACAAGCCTAGTTTATTCAGCCTCTCCTCATAGCTCAACCCCCTCAACTCCGGTATCAGCCTCGTAAACCTCCTCTGCACTCCCTCCAAGGCCAAAATATCTTTGCGCAGGTGCGGCGCCCAAAGCAGAGCAGAGACTGATAGCCAAGTTCCGCATACATGAGGACGGTCTCAACAGGGATCTTGGGTTCATGTCACACTATCTGTAAACCCCCATGACTTGCCTGGGTTTGTAAAATCTCTCTCACTATCCTGCCTGGAGACAATACACATCTCTTTAACCTGTGCTTAACCCTCTCTCCACTCACATTGTCTGTACCTTTAAGACTTGATTACCTGGAAAGACTCGCATCCAACCATTATTCTGTAAATTGAGTTTGTGTCTTTATATACCCTGTTTGTGAACACAACTCCCACTCACCTGGTGAAGGAGCAGCGCTCCGAAAGCTAGTGGCTTGTGCTACCAAATAAACCAGTTGGAATTTAACCTGGTGTTGTGAGATTTCTTACTGTAATTTCCTTGTCTGCCATTATTAATTTCTCAATCTCATTCTCTAAGGGACTAACTTTACTTTAGCTAATCTCTTTTTTATAAACTTATCATGAAACTAGGTTGTTTTAAGTAATCTATATTTGCATTTGTTAGAAACAAGGTGTGGCTTTAAGTAAGTTTAATTTGGTGTTTGTGTGGTTGTGTGTTGAGAAAGGGTTAAAACCCCAGTCAGGTCTTGTGAAATGAAAGTGCATGTCAGTGGCTATTGGCTTCATTTCAAACTGTTCTTGTATTATCATTGAAGGTTTTACAGTGTGGAAGTAAACAAGGTTGGGGAGATGCTGAGCATGGCAACCAGAGGCTACCTCAGGTTAGAAAGAATTTCTGAGTTTAGTTTTAAGCCGGACCCACAAGCAGATTTCCCATAAAAACACAAGTTCAGAAACCAGGGATAAAAGTTCATCACAGGAAGACGGATAAGTTATAAGGAACAAAGAACAGGAAGTTGAACAAGATTCTGTTGGAAGGTAAAGACAGAGAAAGTGCTCCAAGTTAAAGAGACAACTGCAATAACCAATGTAAAGTGGGAAATCAGACATGTGAGGTAAATCAAAAGTTTGTTGACACCTCAACACAAGAAATAGTGATGTTCTTTTGGCATGGGTGGATAACTGAGGGACTGTGTGGAAGCTTGAATGCATATGGCAATCCAGGGCAAGAGGAATACTGAAAGGTTATGCCTCACAAACCTTATCGAGTTTTTTGAAAAGGTGACCAAAGAGGTGGATAAGGGTAAGGCAGTTGATGTGGTGTATATGGATTTTAGCAAAGTGTTTGATAAGGTTCCCCATGGTAGGCTACTGCAGAAAATGCAGATGCATGGGATTGAGGGTGATTTAGCAGTTTGGATCAGGAATTGGCTAGCTGATAGAAGACAGAGGGTGGTGGTTGATGGGAAATATTCAACCTGGAGTTCAGTTACAAGTGGTGTTCCTCAGGGATCTGTTTTGGGGCCACTGCTGTTTGTCATTTTTATAAATGACCTAGATGAGGGTGTAGGATAGGTTAGTAAATTTGCTGACGACACCAAAGTCGGAGGAGTTGTAGACAGTGAGGATGGATTTTGCAGAGGGACATAGATAAGCTGCAGAGCTGGGCCGAGAGGTGGCAGATGGAGTTTAATGCGGACAAATGTGAGGTGATTCACTTTGGAAGGAGTAACAGGAGTACAGAATATAGGGCTAATGGAAGGACTCTCGGTAGTGTTGACGAGCAGAGAGATCCCGGGGTACATGTGCATCAATCCCTGAAAGTTGGCACCCAGGTTGATAAGGTTGTTAAGAAGGCGTACGGTGTATTAGCTTTTATTGGTAGAGGGATTGAATTTCGGAGCCGTGAGGTCATGTTACAACTGTACAAAACTCTGGTGCGGCTGCACTTGGAGTATTGCGTACAGTTCTGGTCGCTGCATTATAAGAAAGATGTGGAGGCATTGGAAAGGGTGCAGAGGAGGTTTACCAGGATGTTGCCTGGTATGGTGGGAAGGTCTTATGAGGAGAGACTGAGGGATTTGAGGTTATTTTCATTGGAGAGAAGAAGGTTAAGAGATGACTTAATAGAGGCATACAAGATGATCAGAGAATTAGATAGGGTGGATTTTTTTCTTGGATGGAGATGGCTAACACGAGGTGACATAGCTTTAAATTGAGGGGTGTTAGATATAGAACAGATGTCAGAGGTAGGTTCTTTACTCAGAGGGTAGTAAGGGCGTGGAATGTCCTGCCTGCAACAGTAGTGGATTCGCCAACATTAAGGGCATTTAAATGATCAGTGGATAAACATATGGATCTCTTTGTTGAATCCATTGATTCTGCATCTACTGCACTCTGGGGCAATGAGTTCCATAGATTCACAACCCTCTGTGAGAAGTAGCTTCTCCTTATCTGTCTTCAACCTCTTCCCTCTTACTCTACAATTATGACCTCTTGTCCAAAACTGTTCAAAAGGGGGGAACGTTTGGTTAGCATTTACTTTATCAATCCCATTGAATATTTTCTATACCTCAATCAAACCCTGCCTCGTTCTTCTGTACTCCAGTGAGGACAAGCCCAAGCTACTCAACAACTCGTCATACAACAGCCCCTTCAAACCTGGAATCAATCCATTGAACCTCTTCTGAACCGCCTCCAGAATCACACCCTTCCTCAAAGAAGGTGACCAAAACTGAACACAATACTCCAAGTGTGGTCTCACCAATTCCTTATACAATTCTAACAACACTCCTGTACTTTTATACTCTGGACCCTTTCCAATAAATGCCAAGGTTCCATTTGCCTTCCTTACAACATTCCACACCTGCATACTCACTTTCTGGACACCCAGATCCCTCTGCACAGAAGCTTTTTGAATCTGTTTCCCATTTAAACAGTAATTTGCCCTTTTACTTTTCAGGCTAAAATGGATAACCTCACATTAAATTCCATCTGCCGGTTTCTGACTCATTCTCCTAACATCTCAATATCCATTTGTAAACTTTTTAATCTTCTCATCGCAGCCTACTTTCCCTCGTATTGTTCCGTCATCAGTAAATTCTGCTCTATTACACTCTCCCTGCTGGTAGATCATTGATAGGGATTGTAAATAGTTGTGGTCTGAGAACTGAACCCTGTGTGACCTCCCTAGTTACAGATCACCAACTGGAGAAGGATCCATTTATCCTAACCCTCTGCTTTCTATCTGTCAGCCAATCCTCCATCCAAGCCACTGCTCTACCCCAATCCCCTTGGGATCTAATCTTCTGGATCAGTCTCTTGTGTGGCACCTTATCAAATGCGTGCTGAAAATCCAGATAGATCACATCCACAGGATCCCCATTATCTACCTTGCTGGTCACAGCCTTAAAGATCTCTAGACGGTTTGTCAAACGGAACTTGCCCTTCACAAAACCGTGCTGACATTGGTGAACTGAGCTTTGCTCCTCCTCCTTAATGACTAACTCCAGCAATCTGACTGGGTAAGCTGACTGGTCAATAATTTCTCACTGTGTGTCTCTCTCCTTTCTTGAATAAAGGCGTCACATTAGCATGTTTCCACCAGTGCCTCTCCGGAATCCAGGGAATTTTGGAATATCATAGCCAATGCATTCGCTGTCTCTGTTGTCATTTCCTTTAACACCCTAGGGTGCAGGCCAGCAGGTCCTGGGGACTTATCTATTTTTAAACTCTTCACTTTACTGAGTCCCTTCTCCCTGGTTGTGGTAATTTCGCCAGGTTCCACTGTATTAACTGCAGTTTTTGGGACAGAATTATTATCTTCCACAATGAAGACAGAGACAAAGTATTGGTTTAGTGTCTCTGCCTTTTCTGAGTTTCCCATTTCCATCCTCTAAAGGCCACTCTCACTCTTCTCTTCCTCTTATCTACTTACACAAACTTTTGATGTCAGTGTTTATATTTTCCACTCACTTCCTTTCACAGCCCATTTATAGCATTATTGATATTGTATTTATGATTCTGTTGATCCATGTCTCTATCTCATCTCACAGTCTATCAAATCAGGGTTCCACTTTGGGACCTGACTGCAGCAGTAACCTCAGCTGGAATTGTAACACTCCAGAACTCTGACTGACTATTTTACAGTCCTTGCTCGTTTATTCTCACTCAAATTTCTCACAGTTCGTTATTTTCTAAGTTATCCTTTGCTGGTTTCTAACTTTTGCTCAATGTCCTGACCTCTCACGAATCTTCACAGCTCTTGTTTCAATTTGATACCATTCTCAACTTCCTTCATTAGTCACGAATGCTTTTCCTATGAACATTGTGAAGATACTGTACTATTTTGATATATTTTGTGTTTAAGGTGGGACTGCTTTACAATGCAGCATTTTCCAACATAGAGTCAGTTTGTCTGGGAGGAAGGGAGCAGATGCTGAGAAAGCAGGATAATTACTCACTTTAGGTATGTAAGCGTTTATTTAGTAAAACTCATCTAAGTGTTTATTTAGCAGAAGGCTCAATTGGGTGTTTTTTTTGCTTCAAGTAATGGAAGATAAGTTCAGCATATAGGGGCAAAGTCTTTTGATTTGATGTGATTTATTATTGTCACGTATTAACATACACTGAAAGGTATTGTTTCTTGCAAACTATACAGACAATGCATACCATTCATAGAGAAGGAAAGGAGAGAGTGCAGAATGTAGTGTTATAGTCATAGCTCGGGTGTAGAGAAAGATCAACTTAATGTGAGGTAGATTCATTCAAAAGTCTGACAGCAGCAGGGAAGAAGCTGTTCTTGAATCGGTTGGTACGTGACCTCAGACTTTTGTATCTTTTCCCAAAGGAAGAAGGTGGAAGAGAGAATGTCTGGGGTGCGTGGGGTCCTGAAGTACGCTGGCTGCTTTGTCAAGGCAGTGGGAAGTGTAGACAGAGTCAATGGATGGGAGGCTGGTTTGCGAGATGGATTGGGCTACATTCACGATCTTTTGTAGTTCCTTGCGGTCTTGGGCAGAGCAGGAGCCCAGACCAAGCTGTGATACAACCAGAAAGAATGCTTTCTATGGTGCATCTGTAAAAGTTGGTGAGAGTCATAGCTGACATGCCAAATTTCCTCAGTCTTCTGAGAAAGTAGAGGCGTTGGTGGGGCTTTCTTAACTATAGTGTTGGCGTGGGGGGGACCAGGACAGGTTGTTGGTGATCTGGACACCTAAAAACCTGAAGCTCGCGACCCTTTCTACTTCATCCCCATTGATGTAGACAGGGGTATGTTCTCCTTTACACTTCCTGAGGTTGATGACAATCTCCTTCGTTTTGTTGAAGAGATTATTATTGTTGCACTAGTTCATCACATTCTCTATCTCATTCCTGTATTCTATCTCATCTTTATTTGAGATGCAACCCACTTATGGTGGTGTCGTCAGCAAACTTGAAAATCGAATTGGAGGGGAATTTGTCTGCACAGTCACAGGTGTATAAGGAGTATAGTAGGGGGCTGAGAACACAGCCTCGTGGGGCACCGGTGTTGAGGATGATCATGGAGGATCCTTACTGATTGTGGTCTCTGAGTTAAGAAGCTCAGGATCCAGTCACAGAGGAAGGTACCGAGGCCCAGGCCATACAGTTTGGAGATGGGTTTTGTTGGAATGATGGTGCTGGGGGCTGAGCTGTAGTCAATAAATAGGAGTCTGACATATGGGTCTTTGTTATCTGGGCGTTCCAGGGTTGCGTGCAGGGCCGGGGAGATGGTATCTGCTGTGGACCTGTTGCAGCCGTAGGTGAACTGGAGTGGATTCAGGCAGACTGAGAGGCTGGAATTGACTTGTTCCAGAACTATCCTTTCAAAGCATTTCATAATGATGGATGTCAGGCCATTCCTAGTGGTGTATATTTGATCCAGTGTGATCTTCACGTCCACATGGGGTACGGTCAGGATAACAGAGATCAACTCCCGGAGAGAGTAATGGGGCAAGCGTGTGATACTAGGTTAGTCAGGAGAGAGCTAGGCTTGGCGCCGAGAATCAGTTTTATATCCATTTTTAAACAAAGAGCAAAAATAAAAGCAAATCACTGCAGATGCTGGAATCTGAAAAGAAACAGAAAATGCTGGAAAATCTCAGCGGGTCTGACATCCTCTGTGGAGGGAGAATGGAGCCAATATTTTGAATCAGGCGCAAAGGGTCATCCAGACTCGAAACACTGGTTCTATTCTCTCTCCACAGAGGCGGTCAGACCTGCTGAGATTTTCCAGCATTTTCTGTTTCTGTTCCAGATTCCAGCATCTGCAGTGATTTTCTGTTTTTGTTTTAAATAAAGAGCAGCTGCTGCATGGTAGAAAGAAGAGGCTCACTCTCTCTCTCTCCAGAAGTTTTCTGAAAACTTCAGGGCTGTTAACTCAAGTCAATGCAATGTGACTGGATTGGCAGTTTTAGACTGGGGAGGAGCTTTCTGGAGCTGTTTGGAATCAGAACTCCTCTGCAAGCTACTGAAACTCAGTCCCTCTCTCTGAAAGCTCCAAAACTATTGAAAAAAGTTAGCGAAAGAATGTCTGTGTTTTGCTAATTATATCTAAAGTGTATTTTATAAGACAAATATTGCTTAACTGGAACTGATATTGAGATAAGTTAAAGCTTAGAATTGTTTCCTTTCATTTTAACCATTGTTCAACTGTTAAAGGTTAAGTTAATTCATTTGTTATAGTTAAACTGTGTTGTTGACAAAATGTTTGATTTGATAAAAGCTCCCTAGTTTGTCAGTACACAAGGAGAAACAGAAGCAGGAGTGTCCACCAGGCCCTTCAAACCTGACCCACCATTCAACACGATCTGTGCCGGCCTCAACTCCTTTTCTGTGCCATTTCACCACAGCCCGCTATGTCTCGATCTATCAAATATTTATCCACCTGCACTTTAAATCCTCCGAATGATCCAGCCCCCACCACCCTTAGGGACAGAGAATTCCAGGTATTCACCACCCTTTCTGTGAGAAGAAATTTCTATGCACCTCAGTTTTAAATCACCAGCCCTTTATCTTATCGCTGTGTCCCCTTGTTCCAGACTCTCCCACTGGTGAAAACATCTCACCATCCACCCTGTCAAGCCCACTCAGGGTCTTATATCTTTGGATAACGTTACCCCTCACTCTTCTCAACTCCCAGGAATACAGAGCCAGGCTATTTTGTCTCTCTTTGGACAGCTCTCTGGCCCAGGAATCAGCCTGGTGTATCTCCTTTGGACTGCCTCCAATGTTACTAAATCCTTTTCTACATTAAGGGAACCAAAACTGTACGCAGCATTCCACCAACACCCTATACAATTGCAATAAAACCTCCTTATTTTTAAACTCCAACCCCTTTGCAATAAAGGCCAAAATGCCATTTGTCTTCTTGTTGGACCTGCTTGCTAGCTTTTTGGGATTCATGCACTAGAACACCCAGATCCCTCTGTACTTCACTCACCTGCAGTCTCGCTCCATTTAGATAATAATCTGCCTTTTGATTTCACCAATCGAAGTGCACGATCTCACTTTCTCCACATTAAACTCCATTTGCCAGGTTTTTGCCCAGTCACCCAATCTATCCGTATCCCATTGCAGAATCACAGTACCCTCATTACAACTTGGCCTTCTGCCTATCTTCACAGTGAGAAGTCCAGCAGGTTTATTTGGAATCACGTGCTTTCGGAGCACTGCCCCTTTATCAGCACTCACCTGAGGAAGGCACAGCGCTCTGAAATGAATGAGAATGTTTGACTTCAATGATAGGTTCCATCTCAGTGATGTTTACCTCCAGCCAGACAGCTTTCTCCCACACATGCTTCTGTTAGATTGGAGTGCAACTTTGTAGATGGTGTCTCAAAGCTATTGGTGGCACTCTTACTGTCCACTACCCCCAGCCCCCCACCCCCCCGACAGTCCTTCTCCTCACAGGGAGCAAACATTGTGCCTGTTGCACAGAATCTGTTTTTGCAATACTTTGTTCTCTATCTTATCGCGCACACTATCAGCCACACCCACCTCATTCTGAACTCTGGGCACCAGTGTAAATCCTATTTCACCTTTCACTTCACGGTGATTAGCATCGATTCAGGCTGCTTGATGGTTAAGTGCTGCTGACAGGCAGTTTCTGTCAAGTGCTGACTAGCTTGCTCTCTGTTTACAGATTTTACAGCAAATTAGTTTGAATTGTTCCGCCATTTGTCATTCTCCTGTGCTGCAGTGTAATAAAGACAAACTCACCACACTACCAGAAGGGTGTGGAGGCTTTGGAGAGGGTACAGAAAAGATTTACCAGGATGTTGCCCCTGGTATGGAGGGCATTAGCTATGAGGAGAGATTGGAGAAGCTTGGTTTGTTCTCACTGGAGCGACGGAAGTTGAGGGGGGACCTGATAGAAGTCTATAAGATTATGAGAGACATGGACAGAGTGGATAGTCAGAAGCTTTTTCCCAGGGTGGAAGAGTCAATTACTAGGGGGCACAGGTTTAAGGTGTGAGGGACAAGGTTTAAAGGAGATGTACGAGGCAGATTTTTTACACAGTGGGTGGTGGGTGCCTGGAACTCACTGCCTGGGGGAGGTAGTGGAAGCGGATACGATAGTGGCTTTTGAGGAACAAATCCATGAATAGGATGGGAATAGAGGGATACGGTCCCCGGAAGGGTAGGGGGTTTTAGTTCAGTCAGGCAGCGTGGTCAGTGCAGGCTTGGAGGGGCCGAAGGGCCTGTTCCTGTGCTGTAATTTTCTTTGTTCTTTGTATAAATCAGCAAATTATGCACGTGTGTTAATTCCTTCAACTTCTGCAAAGAGAAATCCCCTGGTATTTACACCATGTCTTAAATATAGTCACGGTCTTTCTTTATGATCCTTCCTCCACACCCCAACCCAGCCTCTGTGATCCACTGGATCCCTGTTACATCTTCCAAACACTCCCCTCTCACCAGGGATGCCTCCTCTGTGCGAGCTGCCATTCTCCTGCTCCTCTCCTTTGTGCTGTAGAGTACTGACCTCAGTCACAACTTCTTAACGTTATCTCATGCACTCCACCTTAAAGCAATCTCCAGGCTTGGGCTGATAAAGTAACATTCATGCCACACAGCTCGTGGCCTAAGTTCCAGCATTTCCCTCCTGCTCTTACACCTTGGTCAGTAAGTGAAAGGATTCCTTATGTTTGACTTTGGGAGACAGTGGCACACTGGGTCCGGGATAATGTTCTAGGGACCTGGGTTCAAATCCCAACAGGCGGGGTTAATACAAATTCAACAAGAAAAATATCTGGAATTAAAAGTCTAATGATGGCCATGAAAGCATTGTTAATTGTTTAAAAACACATTTGCTTCACCAAGGAAATTTGCTTACCCTGTCTGTGCTGAGTGTGACTCCACACCCACAACGACGTCTCTGAAATGGCTGGGCAAGCCAAAGGCTCACGGGCAATTAGAGATTGGTAATAAATCCTGACCCAACCAGCCATGCCCACATCCCATGAATAAATATCAAAATAAAGTGCATCAGCTCACACTTCTCTGCATCAAATTCCATTTGCCACTTCTCTATCCACCTGTCTGGTACATTGATAATTCACAGCTTTCCTCCTCACTACCAAACTCACGCGTTGTCTGCAAACTTCTTGATCATCCTCCCCTCTTTGACATCCAAATCATTAATAAACACCACACAAAGCAGGGGACTGAGTGTGAGCCCTGCAAAACTCCACCGGAAACAGCCTTTCAGTTATAAAAACACCCATCAATAATTATCCTATGTATCCAGTTTGCTACATTCCTCCACATCCCGTGAGCTTTGGCTTTTTGTAACCATCTGTCATGTGGGGCCTTGTCAGAACCTTGCTACGATCCATATGGACCACATCAACTGCACTGCCCTCATCAAACCTCCTTGTTACTTCCTTAAGAAGCGATCTTTGCTGAATAAATCCATGCTGACTATTCTTGATTAATCCATGTCTAGCTAACAGTTTACCCTGTCCTGCAGAATTGATTCCGGCAATTTGCCCACTACTGCAGTTAGATTGCTTGGTCTTTAATTATTTGGTGTTAGCCTGGTTGGAAGGAGCCATAGGAGTGACATCCACAGGAGCACTGCAACAACTTAGTGACAGTGTCAGAAACACTCTAATGAGCTGGTGAGGGCTGGCGGAGCATGTGATGTGGATGGGGCAAGGTGACAGTGCTGCAGAATAATCTGGTGATCATCTGACATGCAGTGTGTTGTATGAACCATGCATAAAGGCAGTCAACAAGAGCAACGTACTGAACAAGACAAAGGACATCATTGCAGACCATCCAGACATTCGGTAACATCTGGAATGCTGACTTTCCAATGCTGCACTGAGATCCAAAGTGAAGCAATCCTTTCAGCATTACAGAAATTCTTCTTCACACAAGGCAAATGTGTGTGGGTTGGAGAAGCAGAGAAAAGCTGTGTTGGCAAAAAAGCCAAATCATTTAAGAAGCAACTGCATATTGAAATGGAGGGGTTGGTGAATAAGGGTTAAAAAAATGGCCTTCCTCACCCAGAGTTCTCTGTGCACCACAATGTTGAATGATGCAGTCTATACCAAACCAATAACTCACTAACATGGGATGTAATCGCTTTTGGATCAGGGACAGTGTCATCCCAAGATGAAAATTTGCTTAACAGGCAAATAGATTTGCATCACGATTTGAACTCAAACCCACAAGCAAACACCAAGTAACAGGAAGCATCTAAACGTTTTCATGCATACTCGTCACAAATTCAACTGCTTTACTGATCAGCAATACTTAAACCCTGCTGTCAATCTGGCTAAAGGTAACTACTATACAACTATCAGAACGCCTGATGTTGTTCACTGATGGAGCTGTGAGAAGCAGCACAGATCCCCAGTGCAGACTGTTTGTTGTGACTACAGGAGTCAACACCAATTAGCAAAATACAGCACAGATACCACGTGTTTGAAACTTGGCCAGCGACCAACTGGTGCAGGGATTAGTAACAAGATCCAACTTGCTTGCGCAGTAACTGTGTAGCAGGAGACTAACATCATGGTGAGTATTCCTGCCGTGCATGGACTATGGAAGGAAAGGTTAGACTGCAGCAGTAATTCTAGTTGTGAAATCATCATAGTGTTGTGTCAACTTGATGACGGGCATTGTGAGCACTCTGTCCTGGCTAAAAGTTATTATTCAATCAACATCATTTGAATATTATTATCGTTGTGAAGTTGGGCTGTATGCAAATTAGCTGCTATATTTTCTACATTACAACAGTGACAGCACATCAAAAACACAAGTGCATACACAGCACTTTCAAACACTCAGAGATCTCAGACTGAATTACAGAAATGCAAGACTATCTTTTTCACTTACACGATGCAGGCATCACTGCTGAGGCCAGTATTTATTACCCATCCCTAATTGCCCCTTCAGAAGGTGCTGCTGAGCTGCCTTCACTGCCCATCCCTAATTGCCCCTTCAGAAGGTGCTGGGGAGCTGCCTTCACTGCCCATCCCTAATTGCCCCTTCAGAAGGTGCTGCTGAGCTGCCTTCTTGAGCCGCTGCAGTCCCTGAGGTGTAGGTACACCCACAGTGCTGTTAGGGAGGGAGTTCCAGGATTCTGACCTAGTGACAGTGAAGGAACGGCCGATATATTTCCAAATCAGGATAGTGAGTGACTCATAAAGTCATAGAGTCATAGAGGTTTACAGCATGGAAACAGGCCCTTCGGCCCAACTTGTCCATGCTGCCCTTATTTTTTTTTAAAACCCCTAACCCAATCAAAATTGTCCACATTTGCCCCCTATCCCTCTATACCCATCGTACTCATGGAACTATTTAAATGCTTTTTAAAAGATAAAATTGTACCCGCCTCTACTACTACCACTGCCAGCTTGTTCCAGACACTCACCACCCTCTGTGTGAAAAAATTGCCCCTCTGGACACTTTTGTATCTCTCCCCTCTCACCTTAAACCTATACCCTCTAGTTTTAGACTCCCCTACCTTTGGGGAAAAGATATTGACCATCTAGCTGATCTGTGCTCCTCATTATTTTATAGACCTCTATAAGATCACCCCTCAGCCTCCTACACTCCAGAGAAAAAAGTCCCAGTCTATCCAGCCTCTCCTTATAACTCAAACCATCAAGTCCCGGTAACATCCTAGTAAATCTTTTCTGTACTCTTTCTAGTTTAATAATATCCTTTCTATAATAGGGTGACTAGAATTGCACACAGTATTCCAAGTGTGGCCTTACCAATGTCTTGTACAACTTCAACAAGACGTCCCAACTCCTGTATTCAATGTTCTGACCAATGAAACCAAGCATGCCGAATACCTTCTTCACCACTCTATCCACCTGTGACTCCACTTTCAAGGAGCTATGAACATCTACCCCTAGATCTCTTTGTTCTGTAACTCTCCCCAACGCCCTACCATTAACTGAGTAAATCCTGCCCTGGTTCAATCTACCAAAATGCATCATCTCACATTTGTCTAAATTAAACTCAATCTGCCATTCGTCAGCCCACTGGCCCAATTGATCAAGATCCCGTTGCAATTGGAGATAACCTTCTTCACTGTCCACTATGTCACCAATCTTGGTGTCATCTACAAACTTACTAACCACGCCCCCTATATTCTCATCCAAATTATTAATATAAATGACAAATAACAGTGGACCCAGCACTGATCCCTGAGGCACACCGCTGGTCACAGGCCTCCAGTTTGAAAAACAACTCTCTACAGCCACCCTCTGGCTTCTGTCAAGAAGCCAATTTTGTATTCATTTAGATACCTCCCCCTGGATCCTGAGAGATTTAACTTTATGCAACAACATACCATGCGGTACCTTGTCAAAGGCCTTGCTAAAGTCCATGTAGACAACATCAACTGCACTGAGCATCAGTCTCTGCTCAGCCAAGTTCCGCACACATGAGGACGGTCTCAACAGGGATCTTGGGTTCATGTTGCACTATCTGTAACCCCCGTGACTTGCCTGGGTTTTGCAAAATCTCACTAACTGTACTGTCTGGAGACAATACACATCTCTGTAACCTGTGATCAGTGCTCCTTCCACACACATTGTTGGCATCTTTATAGAATTATAGACCGGTGAGTCTTACTTCTGTTGTGGGTAAGGTTTTAGAAAAAATTATTAGGGATAGGATTTATAGTTATTTGGAGAGTAATGAAATGATTAGAGATAGTCAGCATGGTTTTGTGGAGTGTAGGTCGTGCCTTACTAACCTTATTGAGTTTTTTGAGGATGTGACCAAAGAGGTGGATGGGGGTAAGGCAGTTGACGTGGTATATATGGACTTTAGTAAGGCGTTTGATAAGGTTCACCATGGAAGCCTTCTGCAGAAATTGCAGATGTATGGGATTGAGGGTGATTTAGGAAATTGGATTAGGAATTGGCTGGCGGATAGGAGACAGAGGGTGGTGGTTGATGGTAAGTATTCAACATGGAGTTCAGTTACGAGTGGTGTGCCTCAGGGATCTGTTTTGGGGCCACTGCTGTTTGTAATTTTTATTAATGATCTGGATGAGGGTATAGTTGGGTGGATTAGTAAATTTGCTGATGACACCAAAGTCGGAGGTGTGGTAGATAGTGAGGAAGGGTGTCTTAGTCTACAGGGAGACTTGGTCAAGTTGCAGAGCTGGGCCGAGAGGTGGAGGATGGAGTTTAATGCGGAAAAGTGTGAGGTAATTCACTTTGGCAGGAATAATGGATGTGTAGAGTATAGGGCTAACGGTAGGACTCTGAATAGTGTGGATGAACAGAGGGATCTAGGTGTATGTGTACATAGATCCCTGAAAGTTGGGAATCAAGTAAATAGGGTTGTTAGGAAGGCATACGGTGTCTTGGCGTTTATTGGTAGGGGGATTGAATTTAAGAGCCGCAGCGTCATGTTGCAACTGTACACAACTCTGGTGCGGCCGCACTTGGAGTACTGTGTGCAGTTCTGGTCCCCACATTACAGGAAGGATGTGGAGGCTTTGGAGAGGGTGCAGAGGAGGTTTACCAGGATGTTGCCTGGTATGGAGGGGAGGTCCTATGAGGAGAGACTGAGGGATTTGAGGTTGTTATCGTTAGAAAGAAGGCGGCTAAGAGGGGATCTTATTGAAACATATAAGATGATTAGAGGTTTAGATAGGGTGGATAGTGATAACCTTTTTCCTCGGATGGAGAAAGCTAGCACGAGGGGGCATAGCTTTAAATTAAGGGGTGGTAGTTATAGGACGGATGTCAGGGGTAGGTTCTTTACCCAGAGGGTGGTGAGGGATTGGAATGCCCTGCCTGCTGCAGTTGTAGATGCGCCTAGTTTGGGGGCGTTTAAGAGATCCGTGGATAGGTTTATGGATGAAAAGGGATTGGTTTAGGTTAGTGGGTCATTGTTTTTTAACTGGTCGGCGCAACATCGTGGGCTGAAGGGCCTGTTCTGCGCTATAATGTTCTATGTTCTATCTTTAAGACTTGAACAGCAGGTTAGGTGTGAAGATTTACATTCTAATCAGTAATCTCTAAACTGTCTGTGCTTAATATGCTCTGTCTGAGGCCCAAACTCTCCATTCACCTGACGAAGGGACAAACCCCAAAAGCTTGAGAGTTTACTATCAAATAAATCAGTTGGACATAAACCTGGTGTTGTCAGACTTTTTACTGTGTTTACCCCAGTCCAACGCCGGCATCTCCACATCATGACTGCAAGGAACACGGAGCATCGAGAGAGAGTGGGGATGAGGCCTACACTCACCCTGGGGAAGCAGACAGCTCCCGGCGAGGAACAGCTTCTCTTAAACAGTGAGCCAAGTTTGAAAAATCAAAGAGTGGCATTACAGGAAAGCGGGAAGCTAATTGGTTGGTAATTAATTGACAATAGGGTCTGCAGTAAAATAGCTAAAGCTAAAAGAAACAATACTATTTATTGGGAAAGGATTATTTATTAGCTCCAGCCTAAGGTGCTAATTTCACATTGAAGACATGGCTAGGTGAGGATGTCAGAGTGGAACGTGCAGCCTGTCCCCTGGGTGTCCTGGACACTGCCAGTCTCCTCGCTGACCACATACACAGGAAGTGTTCCCAGCTGCAGAAACTGCAGCTCTGGGTTTGGGAGCTAGGAGCGGTGGCTGGAGACACTGTGGCACTCCCACAAAGCTGAGGGTTACATTTAGAGAGGCGTTCACATTGCAACTGAAGGGACTAGAGGGAAAAGGGAATGGGTGACCAGTCTGGAAAGAACAGGCAGATAGTGCAGGAGTCCCCGGGGAGCCACTCACTGTCAGTTCTCCCAGTTTGGAGCTGGCGAGCATGCTCGTACTTCAGAGGAGTGCAGTCAGAGCCAAGCTTCTGGCACCACCCACAGCCTGACTGTATGGGGTGGGAGGAAGATCCATACTGACGGGGGATTCATTAATCAGGGGAGCAGATAGGTCAAAGACATAACTCCAGGACAGTGTGTGGTCTTCCTGGTACCAGGGTCAGGGATGTCGCTGAACAGCATCCTGAAGGTGAGGGTGACGAGTTAGAGGTCATAGTCCATGTGATATGGGAAAAGTGAGGTCTTACATCAAGAACCCCTTTGGTATGGACAGGGAGAAACATAGTCTGTAAAAGATACCCCTGAACTGGGGGAAGACAGATTTTATTAAAATAAGGCAAAATCTACGGAAAGTTGACTGGGAACAGCTCCTTGTGAGTAAGTCCACAGCAGAGCAGTGGGGGGGGCATTCAAAATGGAGCTGGGAGAGTACAGCTCCAACATGTGGATAGAGGATTGGCTGTCTAATAGGAGGCAGAGAGTGGGGGTCAATGGGTGCTATTCTGATTGGCGGATGGTGACTAGTGGAGTGCCCCAGGGGTCGGTGCTGGGGCCTCAGCTATTTACCATTTATATAGATGATCTGGAGGAGGGGGCTGAGTGTAGGGTGACGAAATTTGCTGATGACATGAAGACGAGTGGAAAAGCAAATTGTGCGGAGGGTGTGGAAAGTCTGCAGAGGGATCTGGATAGGCTGAGTGAGTGGGCGAGGACCTGGCAGATGGAGTATAATGTTAGCAAGTGTGAGGTTATCCACTTTGGCAGGAATAATAGTAGGAGGGATTACTATTTAAAAGGCGAAAAGCTGCAGCATGCTACGGTGCAGAGGGATCTGGGGGTCCTTGTGCATGAGTCGCAAAAACCCAGCTTGCAGGTGCAGCAGGTGGTCAGGAAGGCGAATGGGATGCTGGCCTTCATCGCGAGGGGGATTGAATATAAAAGTAAGGAGGTCTTGCTGCAGCTGTATAGGGCACTGGTGAGGCTGCAGCTGGAGTACTGTGTGCAGTTTTGGTCACCGCACTTGCGCAAGGATATTTTGGCCTTGGAGGGAGTGCAGAGGAGGTTCACTAGGCTGATACCGGAGATGAGGGGGTTGGACTATGAAGAGAGACTAAATAGACTGGGTCTGTACTTGTTGGAGTTGAGAAGGATGAGGGAGAATTTATACAGACTTATAAGATAATGAAGGGGATGGATAGGGTAGAGGTAGACAGATTCTTCCCTCTTAGAAAGGATAGCAGGACGAGAGGGCACAGCCTCAAGATAAGGGGAGGGGCAGTTTAGATCAGAGTTGAGGAGGAACTTCTTCACTCAAAGGGTGGTGAATCTCTGGAATTCTCTGCCTGTTGAAGTGGTGGAGGCTGCCTCGCTAAATATATTTAAGACACGGGTAGGTAGATTTCTCACAGAGAAGGGAATTAAGGGTTATGGGGAGAAAGCGGGAAAGTGGAACTGAGCCACGACAGATCAGCCATGATCTTATTGAATGGTGGGGCAGGCTCGAAGGGCTAGATGGCCTACTCCTGCTCCTATTTCTTATGTTCTTGTGTACCCAATAGGGGGAAACAGAGGGGCAATAAGTTCAGGGAACAGTGGATTTCCAGGACAATTCAGGATTAGATGAGGAAGAAGAGAAAGGCTTTTTAGTGAGTCATGAAATAACATACGCTGAGAATTAGGAAAGCAAGGAGGGGCCATGAAATGACCTTGGCAAGTGGGGTCAAAGGGAATCCCAAAGCATTTTATACAGAGATTAGAAACAAGAGGGTAACTCGGGAGAGGGTAGAACCACTCAAGGATAAAGGAGAGAACTTGTGCTTGGAGACAGGATGTGGGCGAGATCCTAACTGAGTACTTTGTGTTGGTATTCACTGAGAAGGCACATGGAGGATGTTGTTTGTTGTTGTTGTTTGTCCATGGTCATCGATGAGGACCTCGACATCATTTTGAGGCTGGTTGCAGTGTGTTTGAAGATGACTGATCAGGGCCAATTCAGGCACGGAATGTCCTGGCACATATTGGACAGACTTGTGTAGACACTGTAGTTGTTGCGCTGGTGGCTCTGGACTTGCGCAGCTCGCGTTTAAGTTGTGCTTCAGCAATACACCTTGCTTCGTGAGCTTGACAGCCTTTGTGGATGAGGCAGCGCCAGATAGGGCGGTTTTGTGCCAGCGTTTCCCAGGTGGTCGTGTCAATGTCGAGCGACTTCAGAGAGGCTTTGAGTGTGTCTTTGAAATGTTTCTTCTGCCCTCCACATGAGCGTCTTCCAGCAGAGAGTTCCCCAAAAAGGAGCTACTTGGGAATGCGCTCGTCTGACACATGGATGGCATGACCTGCCCACCGGGTCTGCGCTCTCATCAGCAGTGTGTGGACTGATGGTAGACTTGCTCTAGAGAGAACTTCAGTGTCTGGTACTTTGTCTTGCCATCTGATGTGTAATATTCTGTGAAGGCAAGTCATGTGGAAATGATTGAGCTGTCTTGCATGCCTTCGATACACAGTCCACATTTCACAGGCATACAGGAGGGTAGTGAGTACCGCGGCACTGTAGACCTTCAGTTTTGTTGCTGGGCTGATTCCTCAACGTTCCCATACAGTGGAGCGCGGTCTACCGAAAGCAGAACTTGCCTTTGCTATTCTGCAGTTAACTTCTGTATCAGTAGTCACAGCTTGGGAAAGGATGCTGCCAAGATAAGTGAACTCTTGACATGGGGGTAGTGAGATTAGTGTGCAGTGTGCTAATATGTTGGGACATCTCAACGTCAAGAAAGAACTGGTGTTGGATATCTTGAAGAGCATTAAGGTGGATAAGTCCCCAGGGCCTGATGGGATCTACCCCGAGTTATTGAGAGAGGCAAGAGAGAGGAGATTGCTGGGGCTCTGACAAAGATCTTTGTATCCTCGCTAGCCATTGGAGGAGTCCTGGAGAACTGGTGAGTTGCTAATGTCGTTCCTCTGTTCAAGAAAGGAAATAGGGATAATTCTGGAAATTGTAGACCAGTGACTCTCATAACGGTGATAATTCAAGTGCTATCCAAATATTTTTTAAAGGTTTTAAGGTTTCCAGCATCCACTCCCAGGCAGTGGAGAGGATTTTCAGGGATAGGATTTATGTATGGAAAAGCCTGGGCTAATTAGGGAAAGTTAATACTGGGACCCTCATTATTTGTTTTATACATAAATGATATCGATGAAAATGTGAGGGTAATGATCAGCATGTTTGCAGATGACCCCAAGAAGGGCAGATGTTACAGGGAGCAGAAAAGGAAACTCCCCCAAAGGGAAAAGGTAAAGCAAGCAGACTGAGAGCTTCCTGGGTGATGAAGAAGATAAACAGTAAGAAGGTGCAGAGAAAGGGTGTAGCTAACTGACATCAAACAATATAAATGAGCAGCCGGCTGAATGCTGAAAGTTTAGAGGGAATGCAAACAGAGATACAGAGTCTGAGAAGAGAATAGCAAATTATCTAAAAGAGAATTTAACAGTTTTCCATGGCCATTTAAATAGTCAAAGGATAATTAGAGGAAGGTGGGCCAATAAGGGATCAAAAAGGGGACTTCCTCGTGGTAGCAGAAGGAATAGCTGAGGTAGTAACTAATACTTTACATCTGTCATAGAAACCCAGAGGATAAGAGCTGGACGAGGCCATTTGGCCCTTCGAACCTGCTCCACCATTCATTACGATCATGGCTGATCACCCAACTCAATAGTCCAATCCTGCTTTCTCCCCATAATCTTTGATCCCATTCACCCCAAGTGCTATATCCAGCTGCCTCTTGAATACATTCAAATGTTTTGGCATCAACTACTTCCTGTGGGAATGAATTCCACAGACTCAACACTCTCTGGGTGAAGAAATGTCTCCTCACCTCCGTCCTAAATGGTTTACCCTGAATCATCAGACTGTGACCCCTGGTTCTGGACTCCCCCCACCATCAGGAATATCCTCCCTGTATCGACCCTGTCTAGTCCTGTTAGAATTTTATAAGTCTCTATGAGATCCCCCCTCATTTGTCTGAACTCCAGTGAAAACAATCCTAACCTAGTCAATCTCTCCTCATACATCAGTCCCACCATCCCCGGAATCAGCCTGGTAAACCTTCACTGCACTCCCTCGAGAGCAAGAACATCCTTCCTCAGAAAAGGAGACCAGAACTGCACACAATACTCTGGGTGTGGCCTCACCAAGTCCCGGTATAATTGTAACAACACATCCCTGCTCCTGTACTCAAAACCTCTCACAATGAAGGCCAACATACCATTTGCCTTCTTTACCGCCTGCTGTACCTGCACGCTTACCTTCAGTGACTGGTACACAAGGACACCCAGGTCCCTCTGCACACTCCCCTCTCCCATTACAGCCATTCAGGTAGTAATCTGCCTTCTTGTTTCTGCTTCCAAAGTGAATAACCTCACATTTATCCAAATTATACTGCATCTGCCATTGATTAGCCCGCTCACCCAACCTGTCCAGATCATTCTGAAGGATCTCTGTATCCTCGTCACAGTTCACCCTCCCACCCAACTTGGTACCATCTGTAACCTTTGGGATGTTACATTTTGTTCCCTCATCCAAATCATTAATATATATTGTGAATAGCTGGGTCCCAGCACCGATCCCTGTGGCACCCCACTAGTTACTGCCGGCCATTAGAAAAGCACCCATTAATTCCTACTCTTAGTTTCCTCTTTGCCAACCAGTTTTCTATCCAAATACTGCAGGCAACAGGAGACAGATACGAAGAACATTCCGGAAATGTTGAAGACCAGCCCACGTTCGATGCAGGTTCTCCTGGGGAAGAAACGTAATGAGCTGGTGAATGATTTTAAACAACAGCTGAGAATCAGTGACGCAGAGAGTGCTGGATTTGTTAATGAGTTGGAGAGGGCGTTAAAAAATGAGATTCACACTTTCACCAAGTCTCATCAGCTCATGTTCCAGAGGTCCATTGAAACACTAAAGAAGGAAAAGCTGGAAGATTTTCGAACTTACAGCAAGAAACAAGTATTTGAGAGGAAATATTCAGAATTTGGGAATGGTAGAGTGGAGCAAGAGCTTCACTCCATAAATAATGCCATGCTCTACCCACCCTCCGAGTGTTTGATGGGGGACAGTGTGGAGGGAGCTTTACTCTGTATCTAACCCCGTGCTGTACCTGTCCTGGGAGTGTTTGATGGGGACAGTGTAGAGGGAGCTTTACTCTGTATCTAACCCCGTGCTGTACCTGTCCTGGGAGTGTTTGATGGGGACAGTGTAGAGGGAGCTTTACTCTGTATCTAACCCCGTGCTGTACCTGTCCTGGGAGTGTTTGATGGGGGGACAGTGTAGAGGGAGCTTTACTCTGTATCTAACCCCGTGCTGTACCTGTCCTGGGAGTGTTTGATGGGGACAGTGTAGAGGGAGCTTTACTCTGTATCTAACCCCGTGCTGTACCTGTCCTGGGAGTGTTTGATGGGGGACAGTGTGGAGGGAGCTTTACTCTGTATCTAACCCCGTGCTGTACCTGTCCTGGGAGTGTTTGATGGGGACAGTGCAGAGGGAGCTTTACTCTGTATCTAACCCTGTGCTGTACCTGTCCTGGGAGTGTTTGATGGGGGACAGTGTAGAGGGAGGTTTACTCTGTATCTAACCCCGTGCTGTACCTGTCCTGGGAGTGTTTGATGGGGGACAGTGTAGAGGGAGCTTTGCTCTGTATCTAACCCCGTGCTGTACCTGTCCTGGGAGTGTTTGATGGGGGACAGTGTTGAGGGAGCTTTACTCTGTATCTAACCCCGTGCTGTACCTGTCCTGGGAGTGTTTGATGGGGGGACAGTGTAGAGGGAGCTTTACTCTGTATCTAACCCCGTGCTGTACCTGTCCTGGGAGTGTTTGATGGGGGGACAGTGTAGAGGGAGCTTTACTCTGTATCTAACCCCGTGCTGTACCTGTCCTGGGAGTGTTTGATGGGGGGACAGTGTAGAGGGAGCTTTACTCTGTATCTAACCCCGTGCTGTACCTGTCCTGGGAGTGTTTGATGGGGGACAGTGTAGAGGGAGCTTTACTCTGTATCTAACCCCGTGCTGTACCTGTCCTGGGAGTATTTGAAGGGGACACTATTGACGATGCTACATTGTGTCCGAGACTGCTTTAAGTTTTCAGAAGCGAGATACAGTATGGTAGAGATACAATGAAAGAGGGTGATGATCAGTCCACGTTCAATGTGGAATTTACTGGAGGAGAAAGGCAGGGCACTGATAAATGATTATCAGAAGAAAATGAGAGTGAGTGAGGAGGAGCGCACTGCACAAGGTGATGAGTTGATGGAAGTTTTGAACCATGAACTGGAGAGCTTCTGTGAGACTTATGAGCTCATGTTTATAATTGCGATTGAGGAAATCAAGAAGAGAAAACTGGTAGAATTTCGAAGCCTCTTTGAGAAACAGGTACATCAGATCAATGAGGCGTAGGACTGTAAATGTGACTGGGTCAAGGGAGCTCCGCTCGAACCCCGTGCTGTACCTGTCCTGGCAGTGTTTGATGGGGGACAGTGTGGAGGGAGCTTTACTCTGTATCTTAAGGAGAATCCTAAGGCGTTCTATAGGTATGTCAAGAACAGAAGGTTGGTTAGGGCAAGATTAGGGCCAGTTATAGACAGCAGAGGGAAGTTGTGTGTGGAACCGGAGGAGATTGGAGAGGCATTGAACCAATATTTCTCTTCGGTGTTCACGCAGGGGGACATGGATATAGCTGAGGAGGACACTGGATTGCAGGGGAGTAGAATTGACAGTGTTGCAATTGATAAGGAGGATGTGCTAGATATTCTGGAGGGTCTGAAAATAGATAAGTCCCCTGGTCCAGATGGCATTTACCCAGGATTCTCTGGGAGGCAAGAGAAGTGATTGCAGAGCCTCTGGCTCTGATCTTCAGGTCGTCGTTGGCCTCTGGTATGGTACCGGAAGATTGGAGGTGAGCGAATGTTGTCCCATTGTTTAAGAAGGGGAACAGAGACTTCCCTGGGAATTATAGACTGGTGAGTCTCACTTCTGTTGTGGGCAAGGTTTTAGAAAAAATTATTCGGGATAGGATTTATAGTTATTCGGAGAGCAATGAATTGATTGGAGATAGTCAGCATGGTTTTGTAGCAGGTAGGTCGTGCCTTACTAACCTTATTGAGTTTTTTGAGAAAGTGACCAAAGAGGTGGATGGGGGTAAGGCAGTGGACGTGGTGTATATGGATTTTAGTAAGGCGTTTGATAAGGTTCACCATGGAAGGCTTCTGCAGAAAATGCAGATGTTTGGGATTGGGGGTGATCTAGGGAATTGGATCAGGAATTGGCTAGCGGATAGGAGACAGAGGGTGGTGGTTGATGGTAATTATTCATCATGGAGTTCAGTTACGAGTGGTGTGCCTCAGGGATCTGTTTTGGGGCCACTGCTGTTTGTAATTTTTATTAATGATCTGGATGAGGGTATAGTTGGGTGGATTAGTAAATTTGCTGATGACACCAAAGTCGGAGGTGTGGTAGATAGTGAGGAAGGGTGTCATAGTTTGCAGGAAGACTTAGACAGGTTGCAGAGCTGGGCCGAGAGGTGGCGGATGGAGTTTAATGCGGAGAAGTGTGAGGTAATTCACTTTGGTAGGAATAACAGATGTGTCGAGTATAGGGCTAACGGAAGGACTTTGAATAGTGTGGATGAGCAGAGGGATCTAGGTGTATGTGTACATAGATCCCTGAAAGTTGGGAGTCAAGTAGATAAGGTTGTTAAGAAGGCATACGGTGTCTTGGCGTTTATTGGTAGGGGGATTGAATTTAGGAGTCGCAGCGTCATGTTGCAACTGTACACAACTCTGGTGCGGCCGCACTTGGAGTACTGTGTGCAGTTCTGGTCCCCACATTACAGAAAGGATGTGGAGGCTTTGGAGAGGGTGCAGAGGAGGTTTACCAGGATGTTGCCTGGTATGGAGGGGAGGTCCTATGAGGAGAGGCTGAGGGATTTGGGGTTGTTTTCACTGGAAAGAAGGCGGCTATGAGGGGATCTTATTGAAACATATAAGATGATTAGAGGTTTAGATAGGGTGGATAGTGATAGCCTTTTTCCTCTGATGGAGAAATCTAGCACGAGGGGGCACGGCTTTAAATTAAGGGGTGGTAGTTATAGGACGGATGTCAGGGGTAGGTTCTTTACCCAGAGGGTGGTGAGGGATTGGAATGCCCTGCCTGCTGCAGTTGTAAATGCGCCTAGTTTGGGGGCGTTTAAGAGATCCGTGGATAGGTTTATGGACGAAAAGGGATTTGTTTAGGTTAGTGGGTCATTGTTTTGTAACTGGTCGGTGCAACATCGTGGGCCAAAGGGCCTGTTCTGCGCTGTAATGTTCTATGTTCTATGTTCTATCTCAATACCTTTCCTCCAATCCCATGCACTTTAATCTTGCACGATAATCTCTTGTGCGGGACTTTGTCAAACGCTTTCTGAAAGTCAAAATAGGCCACATCGACTGGCTCCCCCTTGTCAACTCAACTAGTTACATCTTCAAAGAATTCCAACAGATTTATCAAGCATGATTTCCCCTTCATCAATCCATGCTGACTCTGCCTGATCCTGTCACTGCTTTCTAAATGCTCTGCTATAAAGTCCTTGATAATGGATTTGAGAATTTTCCCCACTGCCGATGTTAAGCTTACTGGTCTATAATTCCCTGTTTTCTCTCTACCTCCCTTTTTGAATATTGGAGTGAGATTCACTACTCTCCAATCTGCGGGGACTGTTCCAGAGTCTATAGAATCCTGGAAGATGCCCACCAATGCATCCACTATTTCCAGAGCCACTTCCTTAAGTATCCTGGGATGTAGATTATCAAACTGGAGATTTATCCACCTTCAATCCCATCAATTTTCCCTGTACCATTTCTCTACTAATATTGATCTCTCGAGATATTCCCTCTCACTAAATCTTACATTCTCCAACATTTCTGGTATTTGATTTGTGTCTCTTTTGTGAAGACAGAACCAAAATATGTATTCAATTTCTCGGCCATTTCTTTGTTCCCTATTATACATTCCCCCATTTCTGTCTGTAGGGGACCTACATTTGTCTTCACCAACCTCTTTCTCTTCACGTATCTATAGAAACTCTTGGTGTTAGTCTTTATGTTCCCTACAAGCTTACTTTCGTATTGTATTTTCCCCTTCTTAATCAATCCCTTGGTCCTTCTTTGCTGAATTCTAAACTGCTCCCAATCCTCAGACCGATTATTTTTCTTGGCCAATCTATATGCTTCTTCCTTAGATTGGACACTCTCTCTAATTTCCTTTGTAAGCCGTGGATGGCCCTCTTACCCATTTTACACCATGTCCTTATCAAGAAAGCTCTCTCAGTCATTATGAAAAGGCTGGTAGTTGATAAAAAATTGATAAAGAGGAGGTATTAGAAAGTTGTCACCTGAACCAGATGAGATGCCACAGGAGGAACTGAGGAAAGTAAGGGCAGAAACAGTGAAGGTATTCGCCACAATCTTCCAATCTCTTCACACACCCGGGTTGTGCCAGAGGACCAAGGCTTTAATGATTACAACTCTGCGGCGGCCCAATCATTAAGTAAGTTCAAGTCAGACAGTAATAGACTTATAAATAGGAACAAAACCACCAGCTATAGGGACAATGTGTGAAATGGCATTGAGGTAGAAGATCAGCCATGATCATGTTGAACGGTGGGCGGAGCAGGCTGGAGATGCCAAGTGGCCTATTCCTGCTCCCAGTTCCTAGCTTCACTCAGCTGGGTTCGATGAACAAGTACCTTTTTGTGCTGGCTGATTGGATTTTTTTGTTCCTTTCCCAGCTCCGGGCTTTGCTTTCACTCCTTTACGGCTGGACATATTGTTAATCACATCTAGAAAGCTCTGTCATAACCAGCGTCACTAGAACAGAGAGAATTTATCTCAAGTTAATCTGCTGCTGCCCCATTGCTCCATGCAAACTTGAAGACACTGTGACAAGTGGTGGTGCCAGGACTGAGCAAAGTGAAATGGGAGCAGGATCCAGGCCTACAGAACACGGCAGCAACCATAGAATCTCTACAATACAGAAGGAGGCCATTTGGCCCATCGAGTCTGCACCAACTCTCTGACAGAACATCCCACCCTGGCCCTTGCCCATAATACCACGTATTGAACGTGCTAATCCCCCCCAACCTTCACCCCTTGAGACATGAAGGAGTAATTTTGCACGGCCAATCAACCTAACCTGCACAACTTTGGAGAGTGGGAGGAAACCGGGGCACTCGGAGGAAACCCACATTGAAACAGGGAGAACGTGCAAACTCCACACAGTCACTCAAGGCAGGAATTGAATCCAGGAACTCATGTCCCTGGCGCTATGAGGCCAATGACCTGGCTGTATCTCTCTTTCTCTCTCTCTCTCTGTCTCACTGTGTGTCTCTCTCTCCCTCTTGCTATGTCTCACTGTGTGTCTCTCTCTCTCGCTATCCTGCGGGCAACTGGAATTAGTTAAGGGGTTTAAAAAAGGGTGGCATGGAGAAGTTGGGCTGAAAGGCCTGTTTCCATGCTGTAAACCTCTATAACTCTATAACCCTCGAGACCAGGCACCATCCTGGTGAACATTCTTTGCACTCTCTCCAAAGCTTCCACATCCTGGTAGTGTGGTGACCAGAACTGCACACAATGCTCCAAATGCAGCCTAACCAATGTTTTATATAGCTGCAACATGATTTCCCAACTCCTGTACTCAGTGCCCCGGCTGATGAAGAAAAGCATGCCATATAGCTTCTTAATCACCTTGGCCGCCTGTGTTGCCACTTTTAGGGAACTGTGGACCTGCACACCCAGATCCCTCTGTATGTTAATGTTCCGAAGGGTTCTGCCATTTATAGTATAATTTACACCTACATTTCAACCTCCAAAATGCATCACTTCACATTTGTCTGAACTAAACTCCATCTGCCATTTCTGTGCCCAAGTCTCCAATCTATCTGTGTTCTAAGAACATAAGAAATAGGAGCAGGAGTAGGCCATCTAGCCCTTCGAGCCTGCCCCCCCATTCAATAAGATCATGGCTGATCTGAAGTGGATCAGTTCCACATTCCCGCCCTCTCCCCATAACCCTTAATCCCCTGTCTATCAAAAACCTATCTACCCGTGACTTAAACATAGTCAGTGAGGTAGCCTCCACCACTTCAATGGGCAGAGAATTCCAGAGATTCACCACCCTTTGAGTGAAGAAGTTCCCCCTCAACTCCGTTCTAAACTGCACACCCCCCGCCAACTTATCTTGAGACTCTGCCCTCTAGTCCTGCTGTCCTTTCTGAGCGGGAAGAATCTCTCTACCTCTACCCTATCCATCCCCTTCATTATCTTATACGTCTCTATAAGATCCCCCCTCATCCTTCTAAACTCCGAGTACAGACCCAGTCTATTCAATCTCTCCTCATAAGCTAACCCCCTCATCTCTGGTATCAGCCTGGTGAACCTCCTCTGCACTCCCCCCAAGGCCAATATATCCTTTCACAAATGCAGGGACCAAAACTGCACACAGTACTCCAGCTGCAGCCTCACCAGTGCCCTGTACAGTTGCAGCAAGACCTCCCTACTTTTATATTCTATCCCCCTCGCTATAAAGGCCAGCATCCCATTCGCCTTCTTGATCACCTGCTGCACCTGCAGACTGGGTTTTTGCGACTCATGCACAAGGACCCCCAGGTCCCTCTGCACCGTGGCATGCTGCAGCTTTTTGCCCTTTAAATAGTAATCCCTCCTACTATTATTCCTGCCAAAGTGGATAACCTCACACTTGCTAACATTATACTCCATCTGCCAGGTCCTCGCCCACTCGCTCAGCCTATCCAGATCCCTCTGCAGACTTTCCACACCCTCCACGCAATTTGCTTTTCCACTCATCTTCGTGTCATCAGCAAATTTCGTTACCCTACACTCAGCCCTCTCCTCCAGATCATCTACATAGATGGTAAATAGTTGAGGCCCCAGCACCGATCCCTGCGGCACTCCACTCGTCGCCATCCAGAAAAGCACCCACTGATTCCAACTCTCTGCCTCCTATTAGACAACCAATCCTCTATCCACGCTAACACCCTACCCCCAACTCCATGCCCCCTAACCTTCTGAAGCAACCTTTTGTGAGGCACCTTATCAAACGCCTTCTGGAAATCTAAAAACACCACACCCACCGGTTCCCCTCTGTCTACCGCACTAGTCACATCGTCATAGAAATCCAATAAATTCGTCAAACACGACTTCCCCTTAACGATACCAGAGTTGAGGGGGTTGAGCTATGGGGAGAGGCTGAATAAACTAGGCTTGTACTCGTTAGAGTTTAGAAGAATGAGGGGAGATCTCATTGAGACGTATAAGATGATGAATGGGATGGATAGGATAGAGGTGGAGAGGCTCTTCCCGTTCAGAAAGGACAGTAGAACTAGGGGGCACAGCCTCAGGATAAAGGGGGGGCAGTTTAGAACAGAGTTGAGGAGGAACTTCTTCACTCAAAGGGTTGTGAATCTCTGGAATTCTCTGCCCGTTGAAGTGGTGGAGGCTGCCTCGCTAAATATTTTTAAGACGCGGGTTGATGGGTTTTTGATAAGCGAGGGGATTAAGGGTTATGGGGAGAGGGCAGGAATGTGGAACTGAGACACGACAGATCAGCCATGATCTTATTGAATGGCGGGGCTCCTGCTCCTATTTCTTATGTTCTTATGAATCCGTGCTGTGTCCTGTTGTATCCTCTGACAATCCCCGGCACTATCAGCAACTCCACCAATCTTCATGTCATCCACAAACTTACTAATCAGACCCCCCACATTCCCCTCCAGATCATTTATATATACTACAAACAACAGAGGTCCCAGCACTGATCCCTGTGGAACACCACTAGCTACAGATCTCCATTCTGAAAAACACCCTTCCACTGTTACTGTCTGTCTTCTATAACCAAGCCAGTTCTGTGTCCATCTGGCCAGCCCACCCCAAATCCCATGTGATTTTAGTTTCAGTGGTTAGCGCTGCTGCCTCACAGCTCCAGGGTCTTGGGTTCAATTCCCAGCTCGGGTCACCGTCTGTGTGGAGTTTGCACATTCTCCTCGTGTATGCGTGGGTTTCCTCCGGGTACTCCGGTTTCCTCCCACAGTCCAAAGATGTACGGGTTAGGTTGATTAGCCATGCTAAGATTACCCCTTAGTGTACTAGGATGCTTAGGTTGGAGGGATTATCAGGTAAAATATGTAGGGTTATGGGGGTAGGGGATTGATGGGCCGAAGGGTCTCTTTCTGCACTGTAGGGTTCTATGATTCGATGGCCCAAATTTAAAATTCTAAATTGGGGCAAGGCCAATTTTGATGGTATTAGGCAGGAACTTTCAAAGGTTAATTAGGGGAGTCTGTAGGAAGACAAAGGTACAGCTGGTAAGTGGGAGGCTTTCAAAAGTATGTTAACTAGCATTCAAGGTAAGCATATTCCTCTTAGAGTGAAGGGCAAGGCTGGTAGAGGTTGGGAACCCTGGATGACTCAGGATATTGAGGCCCTGGTCAAGAAGAAGAAGGAGGCACATGACATGCATAGGCAGCTGGGATCAAGTGAATCCCTTGAAGACTATAGTGGGTGTAGGAGTAGAGTTAAGAGAGAAATCAGGAGGGCAAAAAGGGGACATGAGATTGTTTTGGCAGGGAAGGCAAAGGAGAATCCAAAGAGCTTCTACAAATACACAAAGGGCAAAAGAGTAACAAAGGAGATAGTAGGGTCTCTAAAGAATCAACAAGACAAGAACATAAGAAATAGGAGCAGGAGTAGGCCATCTAGCCCTTCGAGCCTGCCCCACCATTCAATAAGATCATGGCTGATCTGTCGTGGCTCAGTTCCACTTTCCGGCCCTCTCCCCATAACCCTTAATCCCCTCTCTTATCAAAAACCCATCAACCCGCTTCTTGAAAATATTTAGCAAGGCAGCCTCCACCACTTCAACGGGTAGAGAATTCCAGAGATTCACCACCCTTTGAGTGAAGAAGTTCCTCCTCAACTCCGTTCTAAACCGCCCCCCCTTTATCTTGAGGCTGTGCCCCCCTAGTCCTACTGTCTTTTTTGAGCGGGAAGAGTCTCTCCACCTCTATCCTATCCATCCCATTCATCATCTTATACGTCTCAATGAAATCTCCCCTCATTCTTCTAAACTCCGAGTACAAGCCTAGTTTATTCAGCCTCTCCTCATAGCTCAACCCCCTCAACTCCGGTATTAGCCTAGTAAACCTCCTCTGCACTCCCTCCAAGGCCAAAATATCTTTGCGCAGGTGCGGCGCCCAAAACTGCACACAGTACTCCAGCTGCGGCCTCACCAATGCCCTATACAGCCGCAGCAAGACCTCCCTACTTTTATATTCAATCCCCCTCGCTATGAAGGCCAGCATCCCATTTGCCTTCCTGACCACCTGCTGCACCTGCAAGCTGGGTTTTTGCGACTCATGCACAAGGACCCCGAGGTCCCTCTGCACCGTCGCCTGCTGCAGTTTTTCGCCACGTAAGTAATAGTCCTTCCTACCATTCTTCCTACCAAAGTGGACCACCTCACACTTGCCAACATTAAATTCCATTTGCCATTTCCTGGCCCATTCACCCAGCCTATCTAGATCCTTCTGCAGACTCTCCACACCCTCCGCACAATTTGCTGTTCCCCCAATCTTGGTATCATCCGCAAATTTCGACACCCTACACTCGGTTCCCTCCTCCAGATCATCTATATAAATGGTAAAAAGCTGAGGCCCCAGCACCGACCCCTGGGGCACTCCACTAGTCACCATCCGCCAATCCGAATAGCACCCGTTGACCCCCACTCTCTGCCTCCTATTTGACAACCAATCCTCTATCCACGCTAACACCCTACCCCCAACTCCAAGTCCCCTGACCTTCTGCAATAACCTCTTATGAGGTACCTTGTCAAACGCCTTCTGAAAATCCAGAAAGACCACATCCACCGGCTCTCCTCTATCCACCGCCCTAGACACATCCTCATAGAAGTCCAGTAAATTTGTCAGACACGACTTCCCTTTAATGAAACCGTGCTGCGTCTGCTCTATCAAGCAATTCCCTTCAAGATGCCTCGCAATTTCCTCCTTAATGACGGATTCTAACATTTTACCTACAACAGACGTTAAACTAACCGGCCTATAATTCCCTGCCTTTTGCCTGGCACCCTTCTTAAACAACGGCGTAACATTAGCCGTTTTCCAATCTTCCGGCACTTCCCCGGAATCCAGCGACATCTGGAAAATAACCACCAAGGCATCCACTATCACCTCCGCCATTTCTTTCCGAACCCTTGGATGCATTCCATCCGGTCCTGGGGACTTGTCCACAATCAACCCCTCCAGTCTGTCGAGCACCGCCTCTCTAGTAACAGTAATGTCATTAAGACCCTCCAGTCCTACCACCTTTCCATCGCTAACACCCGGCAAATTATTCACGTCCTCCTCCGTGAAGACAGAAACAAAAAAGTTATTCAAGACCTTAGCCGTATCCCCATCCCCTACCACTAGGTCCCCTTTCTCATCCTCTAAAGGACCAACATTCACCCTAGCCAGCCTCTTCCTTTTTATATATTTATAAAAACTCTTGCTATCCTTTTTTATATTAAGCGCTAGCCCAGCTTCATAGCTTCTCCTACCCTTCTTTATCAACTTCTTTGTCAATCTTTGTTGACATTTAAACCTTTCCCAATCCTCTTCTCGCCCACTACTCTTAGCTACTCTAAATTCCTCCGCTTTTAGTTTAACACTTTCCTTCACCTCCTTCGTTATCCACGGCTTGTTACCTCTCCTCCTACAGTCCTTTTTGACCATCGGAATAAATTTCTGCTGAGCACCAAGAAAGATCTCCTTAAAGATCCTCCACTGCTCCTCAGCAGACCCTCCCTCCAATGCACTCCCCCAAGATCATCTATGTGCGGGTTCACAAGAGGTGGGTGAAATCCTAAATGAATATTTCTCATCAGTTTTTACTGTTGAGAAAAGCATGGATGTTAGGGAACTTGGGGAAATAAATAGTGATGTCTTGAGGAGTGTACATATTACAGAGGAGGTGGTGCTGGAAGTCTTAAAGCGCATCAAGGTAGATAAATCCCCGGGACCTGATGAAGTGTATCCCAGGACATTGCGGGAGGCTAGGGAGGAAATTGCGGGTCCCCTAGCCGAGATATTTGAATCATCGATAGTCACGGGTGAGGTGCCTGAAGATTGGAGGGCGGCAAATGTTGTGTCTTTGTTTAAAAAGGGCTGCAGGGAAAAGCCTGGAAACTACAGGCCAGTGAGTCTCACATCTGTGGTGGGGAAATTGTTGGAAGGTATTTTGAGAGACAGGATCTACAGGCATTTAGAGACACAAGGACTGATTAGGGACAGTCAGCATGGCTTTGTGAGTGGAAAATCATGTCTCACAAATTTAATTGAGTTTTTTGAAGGAGTAACCAAGAAGGTAGATGGGAGCAGTGCAGTCTCTTTTTATTCACTTGTGGGACATAGGCATCACTGTCTGGCCAGCATTTATTGCTCTTGGTGAGCAGGTGAGAGTCAACCACATTGCTGCGTCTCCGGAATCACATGTAGGCCAGACTGGGTGGAGAGTGGTGAAGAAGGCATTCAGCATGCTTGGTTTCATGTTCTGACTAATGAAACCTATTCTATTCCCAGTCTCTATCTCTTTCGGTCTCTAGATCTCTTACTTTCTATCTCTCTATTCCTCGACTCTCATTCTCTCTGTTTCTCTTTCTCTCTATTCAAAGTCTCTCATTCTCTCTGTCTACATCAACAGGGAAAGGGTCCAGACCAGAGCTTCAAGTTTTTAGGTGCCTAGGCCACCACAGCCTGTCCTGGTCCCCCCATGCTGACACTATCGTTAAGAAACCCCACCAATGCCTCTAATTTCTCAGGAAGCTAAGGAAATTTTGCATGTCAGCTATGATTGGCATAACTATAAGGTTCACGGTGGGAGATATAGGGGGGATGTCCGAGGTAGATTCTTTACTCAGAGAGTGGTTGGGGTGTGGAATACACTGCCTGCTGTGATAGTGGAGTCGGACACTTTAGGAACTTTCAAGCGGTTATTGGATAGGCACATGGAGCACACCAGAATGATAGAGAGTGGGATAGCTTGATCTTAGGTTTAGACATAGCTCGGCACAACATTGAGGGCCGAAGGGCCTGTACTGTGCTGTACTGTTCTACGTTTCTATGACTCTCACCAACTTTTACAGATGCACCATAGAAAGCATTCTTTCTGGTTGTATCACAGCTTGGTCCAGGCTCCTGCTCTGCCCAAAACCACAAGGAACTACAAGAGGTCGTGAATGAACCCCAATCCATCAGGCAAACCAGCCTCCCATCCATTGACTCTGTCTACACTTCCCGCTACCTCGGCAAAGCAGCCAGTATAATTAAGGACCCCACACACCCCGGACATTCTCTCTTCCACCTTCTTCCGTCGGGAAAAAGACACAAAAGTCTGAGGTCCCGTACCGACCGACTCAAGAACAGCTTCTTCCCTGCTGCTGTCAGACTTTTGAATGGACCTACCTCACATGACACTGATCTTTCTCTACACCCTCGCTATGACTGTAACACTACATTCTGCACCCTCTTGTTTCTTTCTCTATGAACAGTATGCGTAAGAAGCAATACTTTTCACTGTAAGTTAATACATTTGTCACTAATAAAGCAAATCAAATGGCTCACCCCAATCTCTCATTCTATCTGTCTCTATCTCTCTATTTCTCTCTCATTCTCTGTCTCTCAGTCTCTATCACTCCACCCAGTCTCTCATTTTCTCTCTCTCTTTTTGTCTCTATCACTCCATCCCAGCTCTCTCTCTGTCTCTATCACTCCATCCCAGCTCTCTCTCTGTCTCTATAACTCCATCCCAGTCTCTCATTCTCTCTATCACTCCATCCCAGTCTTTCCCTCTGTCTGTCTCTATCACTCATCACAGTCTCTCTCTCTCTCTATCACTCCATCCCAGTCTCTCTATCACTCCATCCCAGCACTCACTCTCTGTCACTCCAGCCCAGTCTCTCTTTCTATCTTTCCATCCCAATGTCTCTCTGTCTCTATCACTCCATCCCAGTCCCTCATTTTCTCTCTCCATCACTCCATCCCAGTCTCTCTCTATCACTCCATCCCAGTCTCTCTCTCACTATCACTCCATCCCAGTCTCTCTCTCACTATCACTCCATCCCAGTCTCTCACTATCACTCCATCCCAGTCTCTCTCTCACTATCGCTCCATCCCAGTCTCTCTCTCTATCACTCCATCCCAGTCTCTCTCTCACTATCACTCCATCCCAGTCTCTCACTATCACTCCATCCCAGTCTCTCACTCACTATCGCTCCATCCCAGTCTCTCTCTCTATCACTCCATCCCAGTCTCTCTCTCACTATCGCTCCATCCCAGTCTCTCTCTCTCTCTATCACTCCATCCCAGTCTCTATCACTCCATCCCAGTCTCTCTCTCTATCACTCCATCGCAGTCTCTCGCTCACTATCATTCCATCCCAGTCTCTCTCTATCACTCCATCCCAGTCTCTCTCTCTCTATCACTCCATCCCAGTCTCTCTCTCTCTATCACTCCATCCCAGTCTCTCTCTCTCTATCGCTCCATCCCAGTCTCTCTCTCACTATCGCTCCATCCCAGTCTCTCTCTCTATCACTCCATCCCAGTCTCTCTCTATCACTCCATCCCAGTCTCTCTCTCACTATCACTCCATCCCAGTCTCTCTCTCTATCACTCCATCCCAGTCTCTCTCTCTATCACTCCATCCCAGTCTCTCTCTCTATCACTCCATCCCAGTCTCTCTCTCTATCACTCCATCCCAGTCTCTCTCTCACTATCACTCCATCCCAGTCTCTCACTATCACTCCATCCCAGTCTCTCTCTCACTATCACTCCATCCCAGTCACTCTCTCTCTATCACTCCATCCCAGTCTCTCTCTATCACTCCATCCCAGTCTCTCTCTCACTATCACTCCATCCCAGTCTCTCTCTCTCTCTATCACTCCATCCCAGTCTCTCTCTCACTATCACTCCATCCCAGTCTCTCTCTCTCTATCACTCCATCCCAGTCTCTCTCTCACTATCACTCCATCCCAGTCTCTCTCTCTCTATCACTCCATCCCAGTCTCTCTCTCACTATCACTCCATCCCAGTCTCTCTCTCACTATCACTCCATCCCAGTCTCTCTCTCACTATCACTCCATCCCAGTCTCTCTCTCACTATCACTCCATCCCAGTCTCTCTCACTATCACTCCATCCCAGTCTCTCTCTCTCACTATCACTCCATTCCAGTCTCTCACTATCACTCCATCCCAGTCTCTCTCTCTATCACTCCATCCCAGTCTCTCGCTCACTATCACTCCATCCCAGTCTCTCTCTATCACTCCATCCCAGTCTCTCTCTATCACTCCATCCCAGTCTCTCTCTCACTATCACTCCATCCCAGTCTCTCTCTCACTATCGCTCCATCCCAGTCTCTCTCTCTATCACTCCATCCCACTCTCTCTCTCTATCACTCCATCCCAGTCTCTCTCTCTCTATCACTCCATCCCAGTCTCTCTCTCTCTATCACTCCATCCCAGTCGCTCTCTCTCTATCACTCCATCCCAGTCGCTCTCTCTCTCTATCACTCCATCCCAGTCTCTCTCTCTCTCTATCACTCCATCCCAGTCTCTCTCTATCACTCCATCCCAGTCTCTCTCTATCACTCCATCCCAGTCTCTCTCTATCACTCCATCCCAGTCTCTCTCTCTCTAACTCCAACCCAGTCTCTCTCTCTCTAACTCCAACCCAGTCTCTCTCTCTATCACTCCATCCCAGTCTCTCTCTCTCTCTATCACTCCATCCCACTCTCTCTCTCTCTCTCTATCACTCCATCCCAGTCTCTCACTATCACTCCATCCCAGTCTCTCTCTATCACTCCATCCCAGTCTCTCTCTATCACTCCAGCCCAGTCTCTCTCTATCACTCCAGCCCAGTCTCTCTCTATCACTCCAGCCCAGTCTCTCTCTCACTATCACTCCATCCCACTCTCTCTCTCTCTCTATCACTCCATCCCAGCCTCTCTCTATCACTCCATCCCAGCCTCTCTCTATCACTCCATCCCAGTCTCTCTCTATCACTCCATCCCAGTCTCTCTCTATCACTCCATCCCAGTCTCTCTCTATCACTCCATCCCAGTCTCTCTCTATCACTCCATCCCAGTCTCTCTCTATCACTCCATCCCAGTCTCTCTCTATCACTCCATCCCAGTCTCTCTCTATCACTCCATCCCAGTCTCTCTCTATCACTCCATCCCAGTCTCTCTCTATCACTCCATCCCAGTCTCTCTCTATCACTCCATCCCAGTCTCTCTCTATCACTCCATCCCAGTCTCTCTCTATCACTCCATCCCAGTCTCTCTCTATCACTCCATCCCAGTCTCTCTCTATCACTCCATCCCAGTCTCTCTCTATCACTCCATCCCAGTCTCTCTCTATCACTCCATCCCAGTCTCTCTCTCTCTCTCACTACATCCCAGTCTCTCTCTCACTATCACTCCATCCCAGTCTCTCTCTATCACTCCATCCCAGTCTCTCTCTCTCTCTCACTACATCCCAGTCTCTCTCTCACTATCACTCCATCCCAGTCTCTCACTATCACTCCATCCCACTCTCTCTATCTCTATCACTCCATCCTAGTCTCTCACTATCACTCCATCCCAGTCTCTCTCTCACTATCACTCCATCCCAGTCTCTCTCTCACTATCACTCCATCCCAGTCTCTCTCTCTCACTATCACTCCATCCCAGTCTCTCTCTCTCTATCACTCCATCCCAGTCTCTCTCTCTCTATCACTCCATCCCAGTCTCTCTCTCTCACTATCACGCCATCCCAGTCTCTCTCTATCACTCCATCCCAGTCTCTCACTATCACTCCATCCCAGTCTCTCTCTCTATCACTCCATCCCAGTCTCTCTCTCTATCACTCCATCCCAGTCTCTCTCTCTCTATCACTCCATCCCAGTCTCTCTCTCTTTATCACTCCATCCCAGTCTCTCTCTCTCTCTCTATCACTCCATCCCAGTCTCTCTCTCACTATCACTCCATCCCAGTCTCTCACTATCACACTATCCCAGTCTCTCTCTCACTATCACTCCATCCCAGTCTCTCTCTCTCACTATCACTCCATCCCAGTCTCTCTCACTCTCTATCACTCTATCCCAGTCTCTCACTATCACTCCATCCCAGTCTCTCACTATCACTCCATCCCAGTCTCTCTCTCTCTATCACTCCATCCCAGTCTCTCTCTCTCCCTCTATCACTCCATCCCAGTCTCTCTCTCACTATCACTCCATCCCAGTCTCTCTCTATCACTCCATCCCAGTCTCCCTCTCTCTCTCTATCACTCCATCCCACTCTCTCTCTCTCTCTCTATCACTCCATCCCAGTCTCTCTCTATCACGCCATCCCAGTCTCTCTCTGTCACTCCATTCCAGTCTCTCTCTCACTATCACTCCATCCCAGTCTCTCACTATCACTCCATCCCAGTCTCTCACTATCACTCCATCCCAGTCACTCTCTCTCTCACTCCATCCCAGTCTCTCTCTCTCTCTCTATCACTCCATCCCACTCTCTCTCTCTCTCTATCACTCCATCCCAGTCTCTCTCTATCACTCCATCCCAGTCTCTCTCTATCACTCCATCCCAGTCTCTCTCTATCACTCCATCCCCAGTCTCTCTCTATCACTCCATCCCAGTCTCTCTCTCTCTCTCTCTCTCTATCACTCCATCCCAGTCTCTCTCTATCACTCCATCCCAGTCTCTCTCTCACTATCACTCCATCCCAGTCTCTCTCTATCACTCCAACCCAGTCGCTCTCTCTCTATCACTCCATCCAGTCTCTCTCTATCACTCCATCCCAGACTCTCTCTATCACTCCATCCCAGACTCTCTCTATCACTCCATCCCAGACACTCTCTCTCTCTCTCTCTATCACTCCATCCAGTCTCTCTCAATCACTCCATCCCAGCCTCTCTCGATCACTCCATCCCAGTACCTCTCTCTCCCTCTCACTATCACTCCATCCCAGTCTCTCCTATCACTCCATCCCAGTCTCTCACTATCACTCCATCCCAGTCTCTCACTATCACTCCATCCCAGTCTCTCTCTCACTATCACTCCATCCCAGTCTCTCTCTCACTATCACTCCATCCCAGTCCCTCTCTCTCACTATCACTCCATCCCAGTCTCTCTCTCACTAACACTCCATCCCAGTCTCTCTCTCACTATCACTCCATCCCAGTCTTCTCTCTCTCTCACTATCACTCCATCCCAGTCTCTCTCTCACTATCACTCCATCCCAGTCTCTCTCTATCACTCCATCCCAGTCTCTCTCTATCACTCCATCCCAGTCTCTCTCTCTCTCTCTCTCTCTATCACTCCATCCCAGTCTCTCTCTATCACTCCATCCCAGTCTCTCTCTCACTATCACTCCATCCCAGTCTCTCTCTCTCTATCACTCCATCCCAGTCTCTATCACTCCATCCCAGTCTCTCTCTATCACTCCATCCCAGTCTTCTCTCTCTCTCTCACTATCACTACATCCCAGTCTCTCACTCACTATCACTCCATCCCAGTCTCTCCCTATCACTTCCATCCCAGTCTCTCACTAACACTCCATCCCAGTCTCTCACTATCACTCCATCCCAGTCTCTCACTATCACTCCATCCCAGTCTCTCACTATCACTCCATCCCAGTCTCTCACTATCACTATCACTCCATCCCAGTCTCCTCTATCACTCCATCCCAGTCTCTCTCTCACTATCACTCCATCCCAGTCTCTCTCTCACTATCACTCCATCCCAGTCTCTCTCTCACTATCACTCCATCCCAGTCTCTCTCTCTCACTATCACTCCATCCCAGTCTCTCTCTATCACTATCACTCCATCCCAGTCTCTCTCTCACTATCACTCCATCACAGTCTCTCTCTCACTATCACTCCATCCCAGTCTCTCTCTCACTATCACTCCATCCCAGTCTCTCTCTCTCTATCACTCCATCCCAGTCTCTCTCTCTCTATCACTCCATCCCAGTCTCTCTCTCTCTATCACTCCATCCCAGTCTCTCTCTCTCTATCACTCCATCCCAGTCTCTCTCTTCCTCTATCTCATCCCAGTCTCTCTCTCTCTATCACTCCATCCCAGTCTCTCTATATCACTCCATCCCAGTCTCTCTCTCACTATCGCTCCATCCCAGCCTCTCTCTCTCTATCGCTCCATCCAGTCTCTCTCTCACTATCACTCCATCCCAGTCTCTCTCTCTCACTATCACTCCATCCCAGTCTCTCTCTCACTATCACTCCATCCCAGTCTCTCTCTCACTATCACTCCATCCCAGTCTCTCTCTATCACTCCATCCCAGTCTCTCTCTCTCTATCACTCCATCCCAGTCTCTCTCTCACTATCACTCCATCCCAGTCTCTCTCTCGCTATCACTCCATCCCAGTCTCTCTCTCTATCACTCCATCCCAGTCTCTCTCTCTCTATCACTCCATCCCAGTCTCTCTCTCACTATCACTCCATCCCAGTCTCTCTCTCTCTATCGCTCCATCCCAGCCTCTCTCTACCACTCTATCCCAGTCTCTCTCTCACTCTCTATCACTCTAACACAGTCTCTCACTATCACTCCATCCCAGTCTCTCACCATCACTCCATCCCAGTCTCTCTCTCTCTCTATCACTCCATCCCAGTCTCTCTCTCTCACTATCACTCCATCCCAGGTCTCTCACTATCACTCCATCCCAGTCTCTCACTATCGGTCCATCCCAGTCTCTCACTATCGCTCCATCCCAGTCTCTCTCTCACTATCGCTCCATCCCAGTCTCTCTCTCTCTATCACTCCATCCCAGTCTCTCTCTCTCTATCACTCTATCCCAGTCTCTCTCTATCACTCCATCCCAGTCCTCTCACTATCGCTCCATCCCAGTCTCTCACTATCGCTCCATCCCAGTATCTCTCTCACTATCGCTCCATCCCAATCTCTCTCTCTCTATCACTCCATCCCAGTCTCTCTCTCTCTATCACTCCATCCCAGTCTCTCTCTCTCTATCACTCTATCCCAGTCTCTCTCTCTCTCTCTCTATCACTCCATCCCAGTCTCTCTCTCTCTATCACTCCATCCAAGTCTCTCTCTCTCTATCACTCCATCCCAGTCTCTCTCTCTATCACTCCATCCCAGTCTCTCTCTCTATCACTCCATCCCAGTCTCTCTCTCTATCACTCCATCCCAGTCTCTCTCTTTCACTCCATCCCAGTCTCTCTCTTTCACTCCATCCCAGTCTCTCTCTCTATCGCTCCATCCCAGTCTCTCACTATCACTCCATCCCAGTCTCTCTCTCACTATCACTCCATCCCAATCTCTCTCTCACTATCACTCCATCCCAGTCTCTCTCTATCACTCCATCCCAGTCTCTCTCTCTATCACTCCATCCCAGTCTCTCTCTCACTACCACTCCATCCCAGTCTCTCTCTCTCTATCACTCCATCCCAGTCTCTCACTATCACTCCATCCCAGTCTCTCTCTCTCTATCACTCCATCCCAGTCTCTCTCTCACTATCACTCCATCCCAGTCTCTCTCTCACTATCACTCCATCCCAGTCTCTCTCTCTCTATCACTCCATCCCAGTCTCTCTCTCACTATCACTCCATCCCAGTCTCTCTCTGTCTATCACTCCATCCCAGTCTCTCTCTCTCTATCACTCCATACCAGTCTCTCTCTCTATCACTCCATCCCAGTCTCTCTCTCTATCACTCCATCCCAGTCTCTCTCTCTATCACTCCATCCCAGTCTCTCTCTCTATCACTCCATCCCAGTCTCTCTCACTATCACTCCATCCCAGTCTCTCTCTCTCTATCACTCCATCCCAGTCTCTCTCTCACTATCACTCCATCCCAGTCTCTCTCTCACTATCACTCCATCCCAGTCTCTCTCTCTCTATCACTCCATACCAGTCTCTCTCTCTATCACTCCATCCCAGTCTCTCTCTCTATCACTCCATCCCAGTCTCTCGCTCTATCACTCCATCCCAGTCTCTCTCTCTATCACTCCATCCCAGTCTCTCTCACTATCATTCCATCCCAGTCTCTCTCTCTATCACTCCATCCCAGTCTCTCTCTCTATCACTCCATCCCACTCTCTCTCTCTATCACTCCATCCCAGTCTCTCTCTCTATCACTCCATCCCAGTCTCTCTCTCTATCACTCCATCCCAGTCTCTCTCACTATCACTCCATCCCAGTCTCTCTCTCTCTATCACTCCATCCCAGTCTCTCTCTCTATCACTCCATCCCAGTCTCTCTCTCTATCACTCCATCCCAGTCTCTCTCTCTATCACTCCATCCCAGTCTCTCTCTCTATCACTCCATTCCCAGTCTCTCTCTCTATCACTCCATCCCAGTCTCTTTCACTATCACTCCATCAGAGTCACTATCTCTCTATCACTCCATCCCAGTCTCTCTCACTATCACTCCATCCCAGTCTCTCTCACTCTCAGTCCATCCAAGTCTCTCTCTCTCTATCACTCCATCCCAGTCTCTCTCTCTATCACTCCATCCCACTCTCTCTCTCTATCACTCCATCCCACTCTCTCTCTCTATCACTCCATCCCAGTCCTCTCTCTCTATCACTCCATCCCAGTCTCTCTATCACTCCATCCCAGTCTCTCTCTCTATCACTCCATCCCAGTCTCTCTCTCTATCACTCCATCCCGCTCTCTCTCTCTCACTATCACTCCATCCCAGTCTCTCTCTCTATCACTCCATCCCAGTCTCTCTCTCTATCACTCCATCCCAGTCTCTCTCACTATCACTCCATCCCAGTCTCTCTCTCTATCACTCCATCCCAGTCTCTCTCTCTATCACTCCATCCCACTCTCTCTCTCTCACTATCACTCCATCCCAGTCTCTCTCTCTATCACTCCATCCCAGTCTCTCTCTCTCTATCACTCCATCCCAGTCTCTCTCTATCACTCCATCCCACTCTCTCTCTCTATCACTCCATCCCAGTCTCTCTCTCTATCACTCCATCCCAGTCTCTCTCTCTCTATCACTCAATCCCAGTCTCTCTCTCTATCACTCCATCCCACTCTCTCTCTCTCACTATCACTCCATCCCAGTCTCTCTCTATATCACTCCATCCCAGTCTCTCTCTCTATCACTCCATCCCAGTCTCTCTCTCTCTATCACTCCATCCCAGTCTCTCTCTCTATCACTCCATCCCGCTCTCTCTCTCACTATCACTCCATCCCAGTCTCTCTCTCTATCACTCCATCCCAGTCTCTCTCTCTATCACTCCATCCCAGTCTCTCTCACTATCACTCCATCCCAGTCTCTCTCTCTATCACTCCATCCCAGTCTCTCTCTCTATCACTCCATCCCACTCTCTCTCTCTCACTATCACTCAATCCCAGTCTCTCTCTCTATCACTCCATCCCAGTCTCTCTCTCTCTATCACTCCATCCCAGTCTCTCACTATCACTCCATCCACTCTCTCTCTCTCACTATCACTCCATCCCAGTCTCTCTCTCTATCACTCCATCCCAGTCTCTCTCTCTATCACTCCATCCCAGTCTCTCTCTCTATCACTCCATCCCAGTCTCTCTCTCTCTATCACTCCATCCCAGTCTCTCTCTATCACCCCATCCCACTCTCTCTCTCTCACTATCACTCCATTCCAGTCTCTCTCACTATCACTCCATCCCAGTCTCTCTCTCTATCACTCCATCCCAGTCTCTCTCACTATCACTCCATCCCAGTCTCTCTCTCTCTATCACTCCATCCCAGTCGCTCTCTCTCTATCACTCCAACCCAGTCTCTCTCTCACTCTCACTCCATCCCAGTCTCTCTCTCTCTATCACTCCATCCCAGTCTCTCTCTCTATCACTCCATCCCAGTCCCTCTATCACTCCATCCCAGTCTCTCTCTCTCTATCACTCCATCCCAGTCTCTCTCTCTCTATCACTCCATCCCAGTCTCTCTATCACTCCATCCCAGTCTCTCTCTCCCTATCACTCCATCCCAGTCTCTCTCTCCATAACCCCATCCCAGTCTCTCTCTCTCTATCACTCCATCCCAGTCCTCTCTCTATCAGTCCATCCCAGTCTCTCTCTCTCTCTGTATCACTCCATCCCAGTCTCTCTCTCTATCACTCCATCCCAGTCTCTCTCTCTCTATCACTCCATCCCAGTCTCTCTCTCTCTATCACTCCATCCCAGTCTCTCTCTCTCTATCACTCCATCCCAGTCTCTCTCTCTCTATCACTCCATCCCAGTCTCTCTCTCACTATCACTCCATCCCAGTCTCTCTCTCTATCACTCCATCCCAGTCTCTCTCTATCACTCCATCCCAGTCTCTCTCTCACTATCACTCCATCCCAGTCTCTCTCTCTATCACTCCATCCCAGTCTCTCTCACTATCACTCCATCCCAGTCTCTCTCTCTCTATCACTCCATCCCAGTCTCTCTCTCTATCACTCCATCCCAGTCTCTCTCACTATCACTCCATCCCAGTCTCTCTCTCTATCACTCCATCCCAGTCTCTCTATCACTCCATCCCAGTCTCTCTCTCTATCACTCCATCCCACTCTCTCTCTCTATCACTCCATCCCAGTCTCTCTCTCTATCACTCCATCCCAGTCTCTCTCTCTATCACTCCATCCCAGTCTCTCTCTCTATCACTCCATCCCACTCTCTCTCACTATCACTCCATCCCAGTCTCTCTCTCTCTATCACTCCATCCCAGTCTCTCTCTCTATCACTCCATCCCAGTCTCTCTCTCTATCACTCCATCCCAGTCTCTCTCTCTATCACTCCATCCCAGTCTCTCTCTCTATCACTCCATCCCAGTCTCTCTCTCACTATCACTCCATCCCAGTCTCTCTCTCTCTATCACTCCATCCCAGTCTCTCTCTCTATCACTCCATCCCAGTCTCTCTCTCTATCACTCCATCCCACTCTCTCTCTCTATCACTCCATCCCAGTCTCTCTCTATATCACTCCTTCCCAGTCTCTCTCTCTATCACTCCATCCCAGTCTCTCTCACTATCACTCCATCCCAGTCTCTCTCTCTCTATCACTCCATCCCAGTCTCTCTCTCTATCACTCCATCCCGCTCTCTCTCTCTCACTATCACTCCATCCCAGTCTCTCTCTCTATCACTCCATCCCAGTCTCTCTCTCTATCACCCCATCCCAGTCTCTGTCACTATCACCCCATCCCAGTCTCTCTCACTATCACTCCATCCCAGTCTCTCTATCACTCCATCCCAGTCTCTCTCTCTATCACTCCATCCCACTCTCTCTCTCTCACTATCACTCCATCCCAGTCTCTCTCTCTATCACTCCATCTCAGTCTCTCTCTCTATCACTCCATCCCACTCTCTCTCTCACTATCACTCCATCCCAGTCTCTCTCTCTATCACTCCACCCCAGTCTCTCTCTCTATCACTCCATCCCACTCTCTCTCTCTCACTATCACTCCATCCCAGTCTCTCTCTCTATCACTCCATCCCAGTCTCTCTCTCCCTATCACTCCATCCCAGTCTCTCTCTCTATCACTCCATCCCAGTCTCTCTCTCACTATCACTCCATCCCAGTCTCTCTCTCACTATCACTCCATCCCAGTCTCTCTCTCTCTATCACTCCATCCCAGTCTCTCTCTCTATCACTCCATCCCAGTCTCTCTCTCTATCACTCCATCCCAGTCTCTCACTCTATCACTCCATCCCAGTCTCTCACTCTATCACTCCATCCCAGTCTCTCTATCACTCCATCCCAGTCTCTCTCTCTGTATCACTCAATCCCAGTCTCTCTCTCTATCACTCCATCCCACTCTCTCTCTCTCACTATCACTCCATCCCAGTCTCTCTCAATATCACTCCATCCCAGTCTCTCTCTCTATCACTCCATCCCAGTCTCTCTCACTATCACTCCATCCCAGTCTCTCTCTCTCTATCACTCCATCCCAGTCTCTCTCTCTATCACTCCATCCCGCTCTCTCTCTCTCACTATCACTCCATCCCAGTCTCTCTCTCTATCACTCCATCCCAGTCTCTCTCACTATCACTCCATCCCAGTCTCTCTCTCTATCACTCCATCCCAGTCTCTCTCTCTATCACTCCATCCCACTCTCTCTCTCTCACTATCACTCCATCCCAGTCTCTCTCTATATCACTGCATCCCAGTCTCTCTCTCTATCACTCCATCCCAGTCTCTCTCACTATCACTCCATCCCAGTCTCTCTCTCTCTATCACTCCATCCCAGTGTCTCTCTCTATCACTCCATCCCGCTCTCTCTCTCTCACTATCACTCCATCCCAGTCTCTCTCTCTATCACTCCATCCCAGTCTCTCTCTCTATCACTCCATCCCAGTCTCTCTCACTATCACTCCATCCCAGTCTCTCTCTCTATCACTCCATCCCAGTCTCTCTCTCTATCACTCCATCCCACTCTCTCTCTCTCACTATCACTCCATCCCAGTCTCTCTCTCTATCACTCCATCCCAGTCTCTCTCTCTCTATCACTCCATCCCACTCTCTCTCTCACTATCACTCCATCCCAGTCTCTCTCACTATCACTCCATCCCAGTCTCTCTCACTATCACTCCATCCCAGTCTCTCTCTCTATCACTCCATCCCACTCTCTCTCTCTCACTATCACGCCATCCCAGTCTCTCTCTCTATCACTCCATCCCAGTCTCTCTCTCTCTATCACTCCATCCCAGTCTCTCTCTATCACTCCATCCCACTCTCTCTCTCTCACTATCACTCCATCCCAGTCTCTCTCTCTATCACTCCATCCCAGTCTCTCTCTATCACTCCATCCCAGTCTCTCTCTCTATCACTCCATCCCACTCTCTCTCTCACTATCACTCCATCCCAGTCTCTCTCACTATCACTCCATCCCAGTCTCTCTCACTATCACTCCATCCCAGTCTCTCTCTCTATCACTCCATCCCACTCTCTCTCTCTCACTATCACGCCATCCCAGTCTCTCTCTCTATCACTCCATCCCAGTCTCTCTCTCTCTATCACTCCATCCCAGTCTCTCTCTATCACTCCATCCCACTCTCTCTCTCTCACTATCACTCCATCCCAGTCTCTCTCTATCACTCCATCCCAGTCTCTCTCTCTATCACTCCATCCCAGTCTCTCTCTCTATCACTCCATCCCAGTCTCTCTCTCTATCACTCCATCCCAGTCTCTCTCTCTATCACTCCATCCCAGTCTCTCTCACTATCACTCCATCCCAGTCTCTCTCTCTATCACTCCATCCCAGTCTCTCTCTCTCTATCACTCCATCCCAGTCTCTCTCTATCACCCCATCCCACTCTCTCTCTATCACCCCATCCCACTCTCTCTCTATCACCCCATCCCACTCTCTCTCTCTCACTATCACTCCATCCCAGTCTCTCTCTCTATCACTCCATCCCAGTCTCTCTCTCTATCACTCCATCCCAGTCTCTCTCTCTATCACTCCATCCCAGTCTCTCTCACTATCACTCCATCCCAGTCTCTCTCTCTATCACTCCATCCCAGTCTCTCTCTCTCTATCACTCCATCCCAGTCTCTCTCTCTCTATCACTCCATCCCAGTCTCTCTCTCTCACTATCACTCCATCCCAGTCTCTCTCTCTCTCTATCACTCCATCCCAGTCTCTCTCTCTCTCTATCACTCCATCCCAGTCTCTCTCTCTATCACTCCATCCCAGTCTCTCTCTCTATCACTCCATCCCAGTCTCTCTCTCTCTATCACTCCATCCCAGTCTCTCTCTCTATCACTCCATCCCAGTCTCTCTCACTCTATCACTCCATCCCAGTCTCTCTCTCTATCACTCCATCCCAGTCTCTCTCTCTCTATCACTCAATCCCAGTCTCTCTCTCTATCACTCCATCCCACTCTCTCTCTCTATCACTCCATCCCAGTCTCTCTCTATATCACTCCATCCCAGTCTCTCTCTCTATCACTCCATCCCAGTCTCTCTCACTATCACTCCATCCCAGTCTCTCTCTCTCTATCACTCCATCCCAGTCTCTCTCTCTCTATCACTCCATCCCAGTCTCTCTCTCTATCACTCCATCCCAGTCTCTCTCACTATCACTCCATCCCAGTCTCTCTCTCTATCACTCCATCCCAGTCTCTCTCTCTATCACTCCATCCCACTCTCTCTCTCTCACTATCACTCCATCCCAGTCTCTCTCTCTATCACTCCATCCCAGTCTCTCTCTCTCTATCACTCCATCCCAGTCTCTCTCTATCACTCCATCCCACTCTCTCTCTCTCACTATCACTCCATCCCAGTCTCTCTCACTGTCACTCCATCCCAGTCTCTCTCTCTATCACTCCATCCCAGTCTCTCTCTCTATCACTCCATCCCACTCTCTCTCTCTCACTATCACTCCATCCCACTCTCTCTCTCTCACTATCACTCCATCCCAGTCTCTCTATCACTCCATCCCAGTCTCTGTCACTATCACTCCATCCCAGTCTCTCTCTCTATCACTCCATCCCAGTCTCTCTCACTATCACTCCATCCCAGTCTCTCTCTCTATCACTCCATCCCAGTCTCTCTCTCTCTATCACTCCATCCCAGTCTCTCTCTATCACCCCATCCCACTCTCTCTCTCTCACTATCACTCCATCCCAGTCTCTCTCTCTATCACTCCATCCCAGTCTCTCTCTCTCTATCACTCCATCCCAGTCTCTCTCTATCACCCCATCCCACTCTCTCTCTCTCACTATCACTCCATCCCAGTCTCTCTCTCTATCACTCCATCCCAGTCTCTCTCACTATCACTCCATCCCAGTCTCTCTCTCTCTATCACTCCATCCCAGTCTCTCTCACTATCACTCCATCCCAGTCTCTCTCTCTCTATCACTCCATCCCAGTCTCTCTCTCTATCACTCCATCCCACTCTCTCTCTCTCTCTATCACTCCATCCCAGTCTCTCTCTCTCTATCACTCCATCCCAGTCTCTCTCTATCACTCCATCCCAGTCTCTCTCTATCACTCCATCCCAGTCTCTCTCTATCACTCCATCCCAGTCTCTCTCTCTCTATCACTCCATCCCAGTCTCTCTCTCTCTATCACTCCATCCCAGTCTCTCCATGTTTCTCACCGTTTCCTGCCGTCTCCTAGCAACCGATCAATCGGAAGTGACGCATTTCGGACCCGCCTTTATTGATATTTGAATAAAGGGACCGCCCTGGGGGCGTGGCCGCACGAGCGGATCTCGCGGATTGGCTGCTGACACCTGTCGCCACCCGGAGCTCAACCAATCAACAGGGAGCTTAAAACTCGGATTTCCCCAAATCAACCAATCCCAATGGACAGTGATTCCCAATGGACAGTGATTCCCAATGGACAGTGATTCCCAATGGACAGTGACTATCCCAATGGACAGTGATTCCCAATGGACAGTGACTATCCCAATGGACAGTGATTCCCAATGGACAGTGACTATCCCAATGGACAGTGACTATCCCAATGGACAGTGACTATCCCAATGGACAGTGATTCCCAATGGACAGTGACTATCCCAATGGACAGTGATTCCCAATGGGCAGTGACTATCCCAATGGACAGTGATTCCCAATGGACAGTGAGTATCCCAGTGGACAGTGATTCCCAATGGACAGTGATTCCCAATGGACAGTGACTATCCCAATGGACAGTGATTCCCAATGGACAGTGACTATCCCAATGGACAGTGATTCCCAGTAGACAGTGACTATCCCAATGGACAGTGACTATCCCAATGGACAGTGATTCCCAATGGACAGTGACTATCCCAATGGACAGTGATTCCCAATGGACAGTGACTATCCCAATGGACAGTGACTATCCCAATGGACAGTGATTCCCAATGGACAGTGACTATCCAAATGGACAGTGATTCCCAATGGACAGTGATTATCCCAATGGACAGTGATTCCCAATGGACAGTGACTATCCAAATAGACAGTGATTATCCCAATGGACAGTGACTATCCCAATGGACAGTGATTCCCAATGGACAGTGATTATCCCAATGGACAGTGATTCCCAATGGACAGTGATTATCCCAATGGACAGTGATTATCCCAATGGACAGTGACTATCCCAATGGACAGTGATTCCCAATGGACAGTGACTATCCCAATGGACAGTGATTCCCAATGGACAGTGACTATCCCAATGGACAGTGATTATCCCAATGGACAGTGATTCCCAATGGACAGTGACTATCCAAATAGACAGTGATTATCCCAATGGACAGTGACTATCCCAATGGACAGTGATTCCCAATGGACAGTGATTATCCCAATGGACAGTGATTCCCAATGGACAGTGATTCCCAATGGACAGTGATTATCCCAATGGACAGTGATTATCCCAATGGACAGTGACTATCCCAATGGACAGTGATTCCCAATGGACAGTGACTATCCCAATGGACAGTGATTCCCAATGGACAGTGACTATCCCAATGGACAGTGACTATCCCAATGGACAGTGATTCCCAATGGACAGTGACTATCCCAATGGACAGTGATTCCCAATGGACAGTGACTATCCCAATGGACAGTGACTATCCCAATGGACAGTGATTCCCAATGGACAGTGACTATCCCAACGGACAGTGATTATCCCAATGTTCAGTGATTATCCCAATGGACAGTGATTCCCAATGGACAGTGACTATCCCAATGGACAGTGATTCCCAATGGACAGTGACTATCCCAATGGACAGTGATTCCCAATGGACAGTGACTATCCCAATGGACAGTGATTCCCAATGGACAGTGACTATCCCAATGGACAGTGATTCCCAATGGACAGTGACTTTCCCAATGGATAGTGACTATCCCAACGGACAGTGATTATCCCAATGTTGAGTGACTATCCCAATGGACAGTGATTCCCAATGGACAGTGACTATCCCAATGGACAGTGATTCCCAATGGACAGTGATTCCCAATGGACAGTGACTATCCCAATGGACAGTGATTCCCAATGGACAGTGACTATCCCAATGGACAGTGATTCCCAATGGACAGTGACTATCCCAATGGACAGTGATTCCCAATGGACAGTGACTATCCCAATGGACAGTATTTCCCAATGGACAGTGATTTTCCCAATGGACAGTGATTCCCAATGGACAGTGATTATCCCAATGGACAGTGACTATCCCAATGGACAGTGATTCCCAATGGACAGTGACTATCCCAATGGACAGTGATTCCCAATGGACAGTGACTATCCCAATGGACAGTGACTATCCCAATGGACAGTGATTCCCAATGGACAGTGACTATCCCAATGGACAGTGATTCCCAATGGACAGTGACTATCCCAATGGACAGTGATTCCCAATGGACAGTGACTATCCCAATGGACAGTGACTATCCCAATGGACAGTGATTCCCAATGGACAGTGACTATCCCAACGGACAGTGATTATCCCAATGTTCAGTGATTATCCCAATGGACAGTGATTCCCAATGGACAGTGACTATCCCAATGGACAGTGATTCCCAATGGACAGTGACTATCCCAATGGACAGTGATTCCCAATGGACAGTGACTATCCCAATGGACAGTGATTCCCAATGGACAGTGACTATCCCAATGGACAGTGATTCCCAATGGACAGTGACTATCCCAATGGACAGTGATTCCCAATGGACAGTGACTATCCCAATGGACAGTGACTATCCCAATGGACAGTGATTCCCAATGGACAGTGACTATCCCAACGGACAGTGATTATCCCAATGTTCAGTGATTATCCCAATGGACAGTGATTCCCAATGGACAGTGACTATCCCAATGGACAGTGATTCCCAATGGACAGTGACTATCCCAATGGACAGTGATTCCCAATGGACAGTGACTATCCCAATGGACAGTGACTATCCCAATGGACAGTGATTCCCAATGGACAGTGACTATCCCAACGGACAGTGATTATCCCAATGTTCAGTGATTATCCCAATGGACAGTGATTCCCAATGGACAGTGACTATCCCAATGGACAGTGATTCCCAATGGACAGTGACTATCCCAATGGACAGTGATTCCCAATGGACAGTGACTATCCCAATGGACAGTGATTCCCAATGGACAGTGACTATCCCAATGGACAGTGATTCCCAATGGACAGTGACTTTCCCAATGGATAGTGACTATCCCAACGGACAGTGATTATCCCAATGTTCAGTGACTATCCCAATGGACAGTGATTCCCAATGGACAGTGACTATCCCAATGGACAGTGATTCCCAATGGACAGTGACTATCCCAATGGACAGTGACTATCCCAATGGACAGTGATTCCCAATGGACAGTGACTATCCCAATGGACAGTGATTCCCAATGGACAGTGACTATCCCAATGGACAGTGATTCCCAATGGACAGTGACTATCCCAATGGACAGTGACTATCCAAATGGACAGTGATTCCCAATGGACAGTGACTATCCCAACGGACAGTGATTATCCCAATGTTCAGTGATTATCCCAATGGACAGTGACTATCCCAATGGACAGTGATTCCCAATGGACAGTGACTATCCCAATGGACAGTGATTCCCAATGGACAGTGACTATCCCAATGGACAGTGATTCCCAATGGATAGTGACTATCCCAATGGACAGTGATTCCCAATGGACAGTGACTATCCCAATGGACAGTGATTATCCCAATGGACAGTGACTATCCCAATGGACAGTGATTCCCAATGGACAGTGACTATCCCAATGGAATGTGATTCCCAATGGACAGTGACTATCCCAATGGACAGTGACTATCCCAATGGACTGTGATTCCCAATGGACAGTGATTCCCAATGGACAGTGACTATCCGAATGGATAGTGACTATCCCAATGGACAGTGATTCCCAATGGACAGTGATTCCCAATGGACAGTGACTATCCCAATGGACAGTGATTCCCAATGGGCAGTGACTATCCCAATGGACAGTGACTATCCCAATGGACAGTGATTCCCAATGGACAGTGAGTATCCCAGTGGACAGTGATTCCCAATGGACAGTGATACCCAATGGACAGTGACTATCCCAATGGACAGTGATTCCCAATGGACACTGACTATCCCAATGGACAGTGATTCCCAGTAGACAGTGACTATCCCAATGGACAGTGACTATCCCAATGGACAGTGATTCCCAATGGACAGTGACTATCCCAATGGACAGTGATTCCCAATGGACAGTGACTATCCCAATGGACAGTGACTATCCCAATGGACAGTGATTCCCAATGGACAGTGACTATCCCAATGGACAGTGATTCCCAATGGACAGTGACTATCCCAATGGACAGTGATTCCCAATGGACAGTGACTATCCCAATGGACAGTGTCTATCCCAATGGACAGTGATTCCCAATGGACAGTGACTATCCCAACGGACAGTGATTATCCCAATGTTCAGTGATTATCCCAATGGACAGTGATTCCCAATGGACAGTGACTATCCCAATGGACAGTGATTCCCAATGGACAGTGACTATCCCAATGGACAGTGATTCCCAATGGACAGTGACTATCCCAATGGACAGTGATTCCCAATGGACAGTGACTTTCCCAATGGATAGTGACTATCCCAACGGACAGTGATTATCCCAATGTTCAGTGACTATCCCAATGGACAGTGATTCCCAATGGACAGTGACTATCCCAATGGACAGTGATTCCCAATGGACAGTGATTCCCAATGGACAGTGACTATCCCAATGGACAGTGATTCCCAATGGACAGTGACTATCCCAATGGACAGTGATTCCCAATGGACAGTGACTATCCCAATGGACAGTGATTCCCAATGGACAGTGATTATCCCAATGGACAGTGATTCCCAATGGACAGTGATTATCCCAATGGACAGTGATTATCCCAATGGACAGTGACTATCCCAATGGACAGTGATTCCCAATGGACAGTGACTATCCCAATGGACAGTGATTCCCAATGGACAGTGACTATCCCAATGGACAGTGACTATCCCAATGGACAGTGATTCCCAATGGACAGTGACTATCCCAATGGACAGTGATTCCCAATGGACAGTGACTATCCCAATGGACAGTGATTCCCAATGGACAGTGACTATCCCAATGGACAGTGATTCCCAATGGACAGTGACTATCCCAACGGACAGTGATTATCCCAATGGACAGTGACTATCCCAATGTTCAGTGATTATCCCAATGGACAGTGATTCCCAATGGACAGTGACTATCCCAATGGACAGTGATTCCCAATGGACAGTGACTATCCCAATGGACAGTGATTATCCCAATGTTCAGTGACTATCCCAATGGACAGTGATTCCCAATGGACAGTGACTATCCCAATGGACAGTGATTCCCAATGGACAGTGACTATCCCAATGGACAGTGATTCCCAATGGACAGTGACTATCCCAATGGACAGTGACTATCCCAATGGACAGTGATTCCCAATGGACAGTGACTATCCCAACGGACAGTGATTATCCCAATGTTCAGTGATTATCCCAATGGACAGTGATTCCCAATGGACAGTGACTATCCCAATGGACAGTGATTCCCAATGGACAGTGACTATCCCAATGGACAGTGATTCCCAATGCACAGTGACTATCCCAATGGACAGTGATTCCCAATGGACAGTGACTATCCCAATGGACAGTGATTCCCAATGGACAGTGACTTTCCCAATGGATAGTGACTATCCCAACGGACAGTGATTATCCCAATGTTCAGTGACTATCCCAATGGACAGTGATTCCCAATGGACAGTGACTATCCCAATGGACAGTGATTCCCAATGGACAGTGACTATCCCAATGGACAGTGACTATCCCAATGGACAGTGATTCCCAATGGACAGTGACTATCCCAATGGACAGTGATTCCCAATGGACAGTGACTATCCCAATGGACAGTGATTCCCAATGGACAGTGACTATCCCAATGGACAGTGACTATCCCAATGGACAGTGATTCCCAATGGACAGTGACTATCCCAACGGACAGGGATTATCCCAATGTTCAGTGATTATCCCAATGGACAGTGATTCCCAATGGACAGTGACTATCCCAATGGACAGTGATTCCCAATGGACAGTGATTATCCCAATGGACAGTGATTCCCAATGGACAGTGACTATCCCAATGGACAGTGATTCCCAATGGACAGTGACTATCCCAATGGACAGTGATTCCCAATGTACAGTGACTTTCCCAATGGATAGTGACTATCCCAACGGACAGTGATTATCCCAATGTTCAGTGACTATCCCAATGGACAGTGATTCCCAATGGACAGTGACTCTCCCAATGGACAGTGATTCCCAATTGACAGTGATTCCCAATGGACAGTGACTATCCCAATGGACAGTGATTCCCAATGGACAGTGACTATCCCAATGGACAGTGATTCCCAATGGACAGTGACTATCCCAATGGACAGTGATTCCCAATGGACAGTGACTATCCCAATGGACAGTGATTCCCAATGGACAGTGATTATCCCAATGGACAGTGATTCCCAATGGACAGTGATTATCCCAATGGACAGTGACTATCCCAATGGACAGTGATTCCCAATGGACAGTGACTATCCCAATGGACAGTGATTCCCAATGGACAGTGACTATCCCAATGGACAGTGACTATCCCAATGGACAGTGATTCCCAATGGACAGTGACTATCCCAATGGACAGTGATTCCCAATGGACAGTGACTATCCCAATGGACAGTGATTCCCAATGGACAGTGACTATCCCAATGGACAGTGACTATCCCAATGGACAGTGATTCCCAATGGACAGTGACTATCCCAACGGACAGTGATTATCCCAATGTTCAGTGATTATCCCAATGGACAGTGATTCCCAATGGACAGTGACTATCCCAATGGACAGTGATTCCCAATGGACAGTGACTATCCCAATGGACAGTGATTCCCAATGGATAGTGACTATCCCAACGGACAGTGATTATCCCAATGTTCAGTGACTATCCCAATGGACAGTGATTCCCAATGGACAGTGACTATCCCAATGGACAGTGATTCCCAATGGACAGTGACTATCCCAATGGACAGTGATTCCCAATGGACAGTGACTTTCCTAATGGATAGTGACTATCCCAACGGACAGTGATTATCCCAATGTTCAGTGACTATCCCAATGGACAGTGATTCCCAATGGACAGTGACTATCCCAATGGACAGTGATTCCCAATGGACAGTGATTCCCAATGGACAGTGACTATCCCAATGGACAGTGATTCCCAATGGACAGTGACTATCCCAATGGACAGTGATTCCCAATGGACAGTGACTATCCCAATGGACAGTGACTATCCCAATGGACAGTGATTCCCAATGGACAGTGACTATCCCAACGGACAGTGATTATCCCAATGTTCAGTGATTATCCCAATGGACAGTGATTCCCAATGGACAGTGACTATCCCAATGGACAGTGATTCCCAATGGACAGTGACTATCCCAACGGACAGTGATTCCCAATGGACTGTGACTATCCCAATGGACAGGGATTCCCAATGGACAGTGACTATCCCAATGGACAGTGACTATCCCAATGGACAGTGATTCCCAATGGACAGTGACTATCCCAATGGACAGTGATTCCCAATGGACAGTGACTATCCCAATGGACAGTGATTCCCAATGGACAGTGACTATCCCAATGGACAGTGACTATCCCAATGGACAGTGACTATCCCAATGGACAGTGATTCCCAATGGACAGTGACTATCCCAACGGACAGGGATTATCCCAATGTTCAGTGATTATCCCAATGGACAGTGATTCCCAATGGACAGTGACTATCCCAATGGACAGTGATTCCCAATGGACAGTGATTCCCAATGGACAGTGACTATCCCAATGGACAGTGATTCCCAATGGACAGTGACTATCCCAATGGACAGTGATTCCCAATGGACAGTGACTATCCCAATGGACAGTGATTCCCAATGGATAGTGACTATCCCAACGGACAGTGATTATCCCAATGTTCAGTGACTATCCCAATGGACAGTGATTCCCAATGGACAGTGACTATCCCAATGGACAGTGATTCCCAATGGACAGTGACTATCCCAATGGACAGTGATTCCCAATGGACAGTGACTTTCCCAATGGATAGTGACTATCCCAACGGACAGTGATTATCCCAATGTTCAGTGACTATCCCAATGGACAGTGATTCCCAATGGACAGTGACTATCCCAATGGACAGTGATTCCCAATGGACAGTGATTCCCAATGGACAGTGACTATCCCAATGGACAGTGATTCCCAATGGACAGTGACTATCCCAATGGACAGTGATTCCCAATGGACAGTGACTATCCGAATGGACAGTGACTATCCCAATGGACAGTGATTCCCAATGGACAGTGACTATCCCAACGGACAGTGATTATCCCAATGTTCAGTGATTATCCCAATGGACAGTGATTCCCAATGGACAGTGACTATCCCAATGGACAGTGATTCCCAATGGACAGTGACTATCCCAACGGACAGTGATTCCCAATGGACTGTGACTATCCCAATGGACAGTGATTCCCAATGGACAGTGACTATCCCAATGGACAGTGACTATCCCAATGGACAGTGATTCCCAATGGACAGTGACTATCCCAATGGACAGTGATTCCCAATGGACAGTGACTATCCCAATGGACAGTGATTCCCAATGGACAGTGACTATCCCAATGGACAGTGACTATCCCAATGGACAGTGACTATCCCAATGGACAGTGATTCCCAATGGACAGTGACTATCCCAACGGACAGGGATTATCCCAATGTTCAGTGATTATCCCAATGGACAGTGATTCCCAATGGACAGTGACTATCCCAATGGACAGTGATTCCCAATGGACAGTGATTCCCAATGGACAGTGACTATCCCAATGGACAGTGATTCCCAATGGACAGTGACTATCCCAATGGACAGTGATTCCCAATGGACAGTGACTATCCCAATGGACAGTGATTCCCAATGGATAGTGACTATCCCAACGGACAGTGATTATCCCAATGTTCAGTGACTATCCCAATGGACAGTGATTCCCAATGGACAGTGACTATCCCAATGGACAGTGATTCCCAATGGACAGTGACTATCCCAATGGACAGTGATTCCCAATGGACAGTGACTTTCCCAATGGATAGTGACTATCCCAACGGACAGTGATTATCCCAATGTTCAGTGACTATCCCAATGGACAGTGATTCCCAATGGACAGTGACTATCCCAATGGACAGTGATTCCCAATGGACAGTGATTCCCAATGGACAGTGACTATCCCAATGGACAGTGATTCCCAATGGACAGTGACTATCCCAATGGACAGTGATTCCCAATGGACAGTGACTATCCCAATGGACAGTGATTCCCAATGGACAGTGACTATCCCAATGGACAGTGACTATCCCAATGGACAGTGATTCCCAATGGACAGTGACTTTCCCAATGGACAGTGACTATCCCAATGGACAGTGACTATCCCAATGGACAGTGATTCCCAATGGAAAGTGATTCCCAATGGACAGTGACTATCCCAATGGACAGTGATTATCCCAATGGACAGTGACTATCCCAATGGACAGTGATTCCCAATGGACAGTGACTATCCCAATGGGATGTGATTCCCAATGGACAGTGACTATCCCCATGGACAGTGACTATCCCAATGGACAGTGATTCCCAATGGACAGTGACTATCCCAATGGACAGTGATTCCCAATGGACAGTGACTATCCCAATGGACAGTGATTCCCAATGGACAGTGATTCCCAATGGACAGTGCCAATCCAATGGACAGTGATTCCCAATGGACAGTGACTATCCCAATGGACAGTGATTCCCAATGGACAGTGACTATCCCAGTGGACAGTGATTCCCAATGGACAGTGATTCCCAATGGACAGTGACTATCCCAATGGACAGTGATTCCCAATGGACTGTGACTATCCCAATGGACAGTGATTCCCAATGGACAGTGACTATCCCAATGGACAGTGATTCCCAATGGACAGTGATTCCCAATGGACAGTAACTATCCCAATGGACAGTGATTCCCAATGGACAGTGATTCCCAATGGACAGTGACTATCCCAATGGACAGTGATTCCCAATGGACAGTGACTATCCCAATGGACAGTGACTATCCCAATGGACAGTGATTCCCAATGGACAGTGACTATCCCAACGGACAGGGATTATCCCAATGTTCAGTGATTATCCCAATGGACAGTGATTCCCAATGGACAGTGACTATCCCAATGGACAGTGATTCCCAATGGACAGTGATTCCCAATGGACAGTGACTATCCCAATGGACAGTGATTCCCAATGGACAGTGACTATCCCAATGGACAGTGATTCCCAATGGACAGTGACTATCCCAATGGACAGTGATTCCCAATGGATAGTGACTATCCCAACGGACAGTGATTATCCCAATGTTCAGTGACTATCCCAATGGACAGTGATTCCCAATGGACAGTGACTATCCCAATGGACAGTGATTCCCAATGGACAGTGACTATCCCAATGGACAGTGATTCCCAATGGACAGTGATTCCCAATGGACAGTGACTTTCCCAATGGATAGTGACTATCCCAACGGACAGTGATTATCCCAATGTTCAGTGACTATCCCAATGGACAGTGATTCCCAATGGACAGTGACTATCCCAATGGACAGTGATTCCCAATGGACAGTGATTCCCAATGGACAGTGACTATCCCAATGGACAGTGATTCCCAATGGACAGTGACTATCCCAATGGACAGTGATTCCCAATGGACAGTGACTATCCCAATGGACAGTGATTCCCAATGGACAGTGACTATCCCAATGGACAGTGACTATCCCAATGGACAGTGATTCCCAATGGACAGTGACTTTCCCAATGGACAGTGACTATCCCAATGGACAGTGACTATCCCAATGGACAGTGATTCCCAATGGAAAGTGATTCCCAATGGACAGTGACTATCCCAATGGACAGTGATTATCCCAATGGACAGTGACTATCCCAATGGACAGTGATTCCCAATGGACAGTGACTATCCCAATGGGATGTGATTCCCAATGGACAGTGACTATCCCCATGGACAGTGACTATCCCAATGGACAGTGATTCCCAATGGACAGTGACTATCCCAATGGACAGTGACTATCCCAATGGACAGTGATTCCCAATGGACAGTGATTCCCAATGGACAGTGCCAATCCAATGGACAGTGATTCCCAATGGACAGTGACTATCCCAATGGACAGTGATTCCCAATGGACAGTGACTATCCCAGTGGACAGTGATTCCCAATGGACAGTGATTCCCAATGGACAGTGACTATCCCAATGGACAGTGATTCCCAATGGACTGTGACTATCCCAATGGACAGTGATTCCCAATGGACAGTGACTATCCCAATGGACAGTGATTCCCAATGGACAGTGATTCCCAATGGACAGTAACTATCCCAATGGACAGTGATTCCCAATGGACAGTGATTCCCAATGGACAGTGACTATCCCAATGGACAGTGATTCCCAATGGACAGTGATTCCCAATGGACAGTGACTATCCCAATGGACAGTGACTATCCCAATGGACAGTGGCTATCCCAATGGACAATGATTCCCAATGGACAGTGACTATCCCAATGGACAGTGATTATCCCAATGTTCAGTGACTATCCCAATGGACAGTGATTCCCAATGGACAGTGACTATCCCAATGGACAGTGATTCCCAATGGACAGTGACTATCCCAATGGACAGTGATTCCCAATGGACAGTGACTATCCCAACGGACAGTGATTATCCCAATGGACAGTGACTATCCCAATGTTCAGTGATTATCCCAATGGACAGTGATTCCCAATGGACAGTGACTATCCCAATGGACAGTGATTCCCAATGGACAGTGACTATCCCAATGGACAGTGATTATCCCAATGTTCAGTGACTATCCCAATGGACAGTGATTCCCAATGGACAGTGACTATCCCAATGGACAGTGATTCCCAATGGACAGTGACTATCCCAATGGACAGTGATTCCCAATGGACAGTGACTATCCCAATGGACAGTGACTATCCCAATGGACAGTGATTCCCAATGGACAGTGACTATCCCAACGGACAGTGATTATCCCAATGTTCAGTGATTATCCCAATGGACAGTGATTCCCAATGGACAGTGACTATCCCAATGGACAGTGATTCCCAATGGACAGTGACTATCCCAATGGACAGTGATTCCCAATGCACAGTGACTATCCCAATGGACAGTGATTCCCAATGGACAGTGACTATCCCAATGGACAGTGATTCCCAATGGACAGTGACTTTCCCAATGGATAGTGACTATCCCAACGGACAGTGATTATCCCAATGTTCAGTGACTATCCCAATGGACAGTGATTCCCAATGGACAGTGACTATCCCAATGGACAGTGATTCCCAATGGACAGTGACTATCCCAATGGACAGTGACTATCCCAATGGACAGTGATTCCCAATGGACAGTGACTATCCCAATGGACAGTGATTCCCAATGGACAGTGACTATCCCAATGGACAGTGATTCCCAATGGACAGTGACTATCCCAATGGACAGTGACTATCCCAATGGACAGTGATTCCCAATGGACAGTGACTATCCCAACGGACAGGGATTATCCCAATGTTCAGTGATTATCCCAATGGACAGTGATTCCCAATGGACAGTGACTATCCCAATGGACAGTGATTCCCAATGGACAGTGATTATCCCAATGGACAGTGATTCCCAATGGACAGTGACTATCCCAATGGACAGTGATTCCCAATGGACAGTGACTATCCCAATGGACAGTGATTCCCAATGTACAGTGACTTTCCCAATGGATAGTGACTATCCCAACGGACAGTGATTATCCCAATGTTCAGTGACTATCCCAATGGACAGTGATTCCCAATGGACAGTGACTCTCCCAATGGACAGTGATTCCCAATTGACAGTGATTCCCAATGGACAGTGACTATCCCAATGGACAGTGATTCCCAATGGACAGTGACTATCCCAATGGACAGTGATTCCCAATGGACAGTGACTATCCCAATGGACAGTGATTCCCAATGGACAGTGACTATCCCAATGGACAGTGATTCCCAATGGACAGTGATTATCCCAATGGACAGTGATTCCCAATGGACAGTGATTATCCCAATGGACAGTGACTATCCCAATGGACAGTGATTCCCAATGGACAGTGACTATCCCAATGGACAGTGATTCCCAATGGACAGTGACTATCCCAATGGACAGTGACTATCCCAATGGACAGTGATTCCCAATGGACAGTGACTATCCCAATGGACAGTGATTCCCAATGGACAGTGACTATCCCAATGGACAGTGATTCCCAATGGACAGTGACTATCCCAATGGACAGTGACTATCCCAATGGACAGTGATTCCCAATGGACAGTGACTATCCCAACGGACAGTGATTATCCCAATGTTCAGTGATTATCCCAATGGACAGTGATTCCCAATGGACAGTGACTATCCCAATGGACAGTGATTCCCAATGGACAGTGACTATCCCAATGGACAGTGATTCCCAATGGATAGTGACTATCCCAACGGACAGTGATTATCCCAATGTTCAGTGACTATCCCAATGGACAGTGATTCCCAATGGACAGTGACTATCCCAATGGACAGTGATTCCCAATGGACAGTGACTATCCCAATGGACAGTGATTCCCAATGGACAGTGACTTTCCTAATGGATAGTGACTATCCCAACGGACAGTGATTATCCCAATGTTCAGTGACTATCCCAATGGACAGTGATTCCCAATGGACAGTGACTATCCCAATGGACAGTGATTCCCAATGGACAGTGATTCCCAATGGACAGTGACTATCCCAATGGACAGTGATTCCCAATGGACAGTGACTATCCCAATGGACAGTGATTCCCAATGGACAGTGACTATCCCAATGGACAGTGACTATCCCAATGGACAGTGATTCCCAATGGACAGTGACTATCCCAACGGACAGTGATTATCCCAATGTTCAGTGATTATCCCAATGGACAGTGATTCCCAATGGACAGTGACTATCCCAATGGACAGTGATTCCCAATGGACAGTGACTATCCCAACGGACAGTGATTCCCAATGGACTGTGACTATCCCAATGGACAGGGATTCCCAATGGACAGTGACTATCCCAATGGACAGTGACTATCCCAATGGACAGTGATTCCCAATGGACAGTGACTATCCCAATGGACAGTGATTCCCAATGGACAGTGACTATCCCAATGGACAGTGATTCCCAATGGACAGTGACTATCCCAATGGACAGTGACTATCCCAATGGACAGTGACTATCCCAATGGACAGTGATTCCCAATGGACAGTGACTATCCCAACGGACAGGGATTATCCCAATGTTCAGTGATTATCCCAATGGACAGTGATTCCCAATGGACAGTGACTATCCCAATGGACAGTGATTCCCAATGGACAGTGATTCCCAATGGACAGTGACTATCCCAATGGACAGTGATTCCCAATGGACAGTGACTATCCCAATGGACAGTGATTCCCAATGGACAGTGACTATCCCAATGGACAGTGATTCCCAATGGATAGTGACTATCCCAACGGACAGTGATTATCCCAATGTTCAGTGACTATCCCAATGGACAGTGATTCCCAATGGACAGTGACTATCCCAATGGACAGTGATTCCCAATGGACAGTGACTATCCCAATGGACAGTGATTCCCAATGGACAGTGACTTTCCCAATGGATAGTGACTATCCCAACGGACAGTGATTATCCCAATGTTCAGTGACTATCCCAATGGACAGTGATTCCCAATGGACAGTGACTATCCCAATGGACAGTGATTCCCAATGGACAGTGATTCCCAATGGACAGTGACTATCCCAATGGACAGTGATTCCCAATGGACAGTGACTATCCCAATGGACAGTGATTCCCAATGGACAGTGACTATCCGAATGGACAGTGACTATCCCAATGGACAGTGATTCCCAATGGACAGTGACTATCCCAACGGACAGTGATTATCCCAATGTTCAGTGATTATCCCAATGGACAGTGATTCCCAATGGACAGTGACTATCCCAATGGACAGTGATTCCCAATGGACAGTGACTATCCCAACGGACAGTGATTCCCAATGGACTGTGACTATCCCAATGGACAGTGATTCCCAATGGACAGTGACTATCCCAATGGACAGTGACTATCCCAATGGACAGTGATTCCCAATGGACAGTGACTATCCCAATGGACAGTGATTCCCAATGGACAGTGACTATCCCAATGGACAGTGATTCCCAATGGACAGTGACTATCCCAATGGACAGTGACTATCCCAATGGACAGTGACTATCCCAATGGACAGTGATTCCCAATGGACAGTGACTATCCCAACGGACAGGGATTATCCCAATGTTCAGTGATTATCCCAATGGACAGTGATTCCCAATGGACAGTGACTATCCCAATGGACAGTGATTCCCAATGGACAGTGATTCCCAATGGACAGTGACTATCCCAATGGACAGTGATTCCCAATGGACAGTGACTATCCCAATGGACAGTGATTCCCAATGGACAGTGACTATCCCAATGGACAGTGATTCCCAATGGATAGTGACTATCCCAACGGACAGTGATTATCCCAATGTTCAGTGACTATCCCAATGGACAGTGATTCCCAATGGACAGTGACTATCCCAATGGACAGTGATTCCCAATGGACAGTGACTATCCCAATGGACAGTGATTCCCAATGGACAGTGACTTTCCCAATGGATAGTGACTATCCCAACGGACAGTGATTATCCCAATGTTCAGTGACTATCCCAATGGACAGTGATTCCCAATGGACATTGACTATCCCAATGGACAGTGATTCCCAATGGACAGTGATTCCCAATGGACAGTGACTATCCCAATGGACAGTGATTCCCAATGGACAGTGACTATCCCAATGGACAGTGATTCCCAATGGACAGTGACTATCCCAATGGACAGTGATTCCCAATGGACAGTGACTATCCCAATGGACAGTGACTATCCCAATGGACAGTGATTCCCAATGGACAGTGACTTTCCCAATGGACAGTGACTATCCCAATGGACAGTGACTATCCCAATGGACAGTGATTCCCAATGGAAAGTGATTCCCAATGGACAGTGACTATCCCAATGGACAGTGATTATCCCAATGGACAGTGACTATCCCAATGGACAGTGATTCCCAATGGACAGTGACTATCCCAATGGGATGTGATTCCCAATGGACAGTGACTATCCCCATGGACAGTGACTATCCCAATGGACAGTGATTCCCAATGGACAGTGACTATCCCAATGGACAGTGATTCCCAATGGACAGTGACTATCCCAATGGACAGTGATTCCCAATGGACAGTGATTCCCAATGGACAGTGCCAATCCAATGGACAGTGATTCCCAATGGACAGTGACTATCCCAATGGACAGTGATTCCCAATGGACAGTGACTATCCCAGTGGACAGTGATTCCCAATGGACAGTGATTCCCAATGGACAGTGACTATCCCAATGGACAGTGATTCCCAATGGACTGTGACTATCCCAATGGACAGTGATTCCCAATGGACAGTGACTATCCCAATGGACAGTGATTCCCAATGGACAGTGATTCCCAATGGACAGTAACTATCCCAATGGACAGTGATTCCCAATGGACAGTGATTCCCAATGGACAGTGACTATCCCAATGGACAGTGATTCCCAATGGACAGTGACTATCCCAATGGACAGTGACTATCCCAATGGACAGTGATTCCCAATGGACAGTGACTATCCCAACGGACAGGGATTATCCCAATGTTCAGTGATTATCCCAATGGACAGTGATTCCCAATGGACAGTGACTATCCCAATGGACAGTGATTCCCAATGGACAGTGATTCCCAATGGACAGTGACTATCCCAATGGACAGTGATTCCCAATGGACAGTGACTATCCCAATGGACAGTGATTCCCAATGGACAGTGACTATCCCAATGGACAGTGATTCCCAATGGATAGTGACTATCCCAACGGACAGTGATTATCCCAATGTTCAGTGACTATCCCAATGGACAGTGATTCCCAATGGACAGTGACTATCCCAATGGACAGTGATTCCCAATGGACAGTGACTATCCCAATGGACAGTGATTCCCAATGGACAGTGATTCCCAATGGACAGTGACTTTCCCAATGGATAGTGACTATCCCAACGGACAGTGATTATCCCAATGTTCAGTGACTATCCCAATGGACAGTGATTCCCAATGGACAGTGACTATCCCAATGGACAGTGATTCCCAATGGACAGTGATTCCCAATGGACAGTGACTATCCCAATGGACAGTGATTCCCAATGGACAGTGACTATCCCAATGGACAGTGATTCCCAATGGACAGTGACTATCCCAATGGACAGTGATTCCCAATGGACAGTGACTATCCCAATGGACAGTGACTATCCCAATGGACAGTGATTCCCAATGGACAGTGACTTTCCCAATGGACAGTGACTATCCCAATGGACAGTGACTATCCCAATGGACAGTGATTCCCAATGGAAAGTGATTCCCAATGGACAGTGACTATCCCAATGGACAGTGATTATCCCAATGGACAGTGACTATCCCAATGGACAGTGATTCCCAATGGACAGTGACTATCCCAATGGGATGTGATTCCCAATGGACAGTGACTATCCCCATGGACAGTGACTATCCCAATGGACAGTGATTCCCAATGGACAGTGACTATCCCAATGGACAGTGACTATCCCAATGGACAGTGATTCCCAATGGACAGTGATTCCCAATGGACAGTGCCAATCCAATGGACAGTGATTCCCAATGGACAGTGACTATCCCAATGGACAGTGATTCCCAATGGACAGTGACTATCCCAGTGGACAGTGATTCCCAATGGACAGTGATTCCCAATGGACAGTGACTATCCCAATGGACAGTGATTCCCAATGGACTGTGACTATCCCAATGGACAGTGATTCCCAATGGACAGTGACTATCCCAATGGACAGTGATTCCCAATGGACAGTGATTCCCAATGGACAGTAACTATCCCAATGGACAGTGATTCCCAATGGACAGTGATTCCCAATGGACAGTGACTATCCCAATGGACAGTGATTCCCAATGGACAGTGATTCCCAATGGACAGTGACTATCCCAATGGACAGTGACTATCCCAATGGACAGTGGCTATCCCAATGGACAATGATTCCCAATGGACAGTGACTATCCCAATGGACAGTGACTATCCCAATGGACAGTGATTATCCCAATGGACAGTGACTATCCCAATGGACAGTGATTCCCAATGGACAGTGACTATCCCAATGGACAGTGATTCCCAATGGACAGTGACTATCCCAATGGACAGTGACTATCCCAATGGACAGTGATTCCCAATGGACAGTGACTATCCCAATGGACAGTGACTATCCCAATGGACAGTGATTCCCAATGGACAGTGACTATCCCAATGGACAGTGACTATCCCAATGGACAGTGATTCCCAATGGACAGTGACTATCCCAATGGACAGTGATTCGCAATGGACAGTGACTCCCAATGGACAGTGATTCCCAATGGACAGTGACTATCCCAATGGACAGTGATTATCCCAATGGACAGTGACTATCCCAATGGACAGTGACTATCCCAATGGACAGTGATTCCCAATGGACAGTGACTATCCCAATGGACAGTGATTCGCAATGGACAGTGACTCCCAATGGACAGTGATTCCCAATGGACAGTGACTATCCCAATGGACAGTGATTATCCCAATGGACAGTGATTATCCCAATGGACAGTGACTACCCCAATGGACAGTGATTCCAAATGGACAGTGACTATCCCAATGGACAGTGATTCCCAATGGACAGTGATTCCCAATGGACAGTGATTCCCAATGGACAGTGATTATCCCAATGGACAGTGATTCCCAATGGACAGTGACTATCCCAATGGACAGTGATTCCCAATGGACAGTGACTATCCTAATGGATAGTGATTCCTAATGGACAGTGACTATCCTAATGGACAGTGATTATCCCAATGGACAGTGACTATCCCAATGGACAGTGACTATCCCAATGGACAGTGATTCCCAATGGACAGTGACTATCCCAATGGACAGTGATTCCCAATGGACAGTGACTATCCTAATGGATAGTGATTCCCAATGCACAGTGACTATCCCAATGGACAGTGATTCCCAATGGACAGTGATTCCCAATGGACAGTGATTTCCAATGGACAGTGACTATCCCAATGGACAGTGACTATGTTAATGGTAGTGATTCCCAATGGACAGCGATTCCCAATGGACAGTGATTATCCCAATGGACTGTGATTATCCCAATGGACATTGACTATCCTAATGAACAGTGATTCCCAATGGACAGTGATTATCCCAATGGACAGTTATTATCCGAATGGATAGTGATTCCCAATGGACAGTGATTATCCCAATGGATAGTGATTATCCCAATGGACAGTGATTCCCAATGGACAGTGATTCCCAATGGATAGTGATTATTCCAATGGATAGTTATTATCCCAGTGGACAGTGATTCCCAATGCACAGTCCATTGGGATAATCACTGTCCATTGGGAGAATCACTATCCATTGGGATAATCACTGTCCATTATCCCAATGGACAGTGATTATCCCAATGGATAGTGATTCCCAATGGATCGTGATTATCCCAATGGATAGTGATTATCCCAATGGACAATGATTATCCCAATGGATAGTGATTATCCCAATGGACAGTGATTATCCCAATGGATAGTGATTCCCAATGGATAGTGATTATAAGAACATAAGAACATAAGAAATAGGAGCAGGAGTAGGCAAACTAGCCCTTCGAGCCTGCCCCGCCATTCAATAAGATCATGGCTGATCTGTCGTGGCTCAGTTCTACATTCCTGCCCTCTCCCCATAACCCTTAATCCCCTCTCTCATCAAAAACCCATCAACCCGCGTCTTAAAAATATTTAGAGAGGCAGCCTCCACCACTCCAACGGGCAGAGAATTCCAGAGATTCACCACCCTTTGAGTGAAGAAGTTCCTCCTCAACTCTGTTCTAAACCACCCCCCCCTTTATCTTGAGGCTATGCCCCCTAGTCCTACTATCCTTTCTGAGCGGGAAGAGTCTCTCCACCTCTATCCTATCCATCCCATTCATCATCTTATTCGTCTCAATGAGATCTCCCCTCATTCTTCTAAACTCTAACGAGTACAAGCCTAATCTATTCAGCCTATCCTCATAGCTCAATCCCCTCAACTCCGGCATCAGCCTAGTAAACCTCCTCTGCACTCCCTCCAAGGCCAAAATATCCTTGAGTAAGTACGGCGCCCAAAACTGCACACAGTACTCCAGCTGCGGCCTCACCAATGCCCTATACAGCCGCAGCAAGACCTCCCTGCTTTTATATTCAATCCCCCTCGCTATGAAGGCCAGCATCCCATTCGCCTTCCTGACCACCTGCTGCACCTGCAAGCTGGGTTTTTGCGATTCATGCACAAGGACCCCGAGGTCCCTCTGCACCGTCGCCTGCTGCAGTTTTTCTCCACGTAAGTAATAATCCTTCCTACCATTATTCCTACCAAAGTGGACCACCTCGCACTTGCCAACATTAAATTCCATTTGCCATTTCCTGGCCCATTCGCCCAGCCTATCTAGATCCTTCTGTAGACTCTCCACACCCTCCGCACAATTTGCCGTTCCCCCAATCTTGGTGTCATCAGCAAATTTCGACACCCTACACTCGGTTCCCTCCTCCAGATCATCTATATAAATGGTAAATAGCTGAGGCCCCAGCACCGACCCCTGCGGCACTCCACTAGTCACCATCCTCCAATCCGAATAGCACCCATTGACCCCCACTCTCTGCCTCCTATTTGACAACCAGTCCTCTAACCACGCTAACACCCTACCCCCAACTCCATGGCCCCTGACCTTCTGCAATAACCTCTTGTGAGGTACCTTGTCAAACGCCTTCTGAAAATCCAGAAAGACCACATCCACCGGCTCTCCTCTATCCACCGCCCTAGACACATCCTCATAGAACTCCAGTAAATTTGTCAGACACGACTTCCCTTTAACGAAACCGTGCTGCGTCTGCTCTATCAAGCAGTTCCCCTCAAGATGCCTCGCTATTTCCTCCTTGATGACGGATTCTAACATTTTACCTACAACAGACGTTAAACTAACTGGCCTATAATTCCCTGCCTTTTGCCTGGCACCCTTCTTAAACAATGGCGTAACATTAGCCGTTTTCCAATCTTCCGGCACTTCCCCGGAATCCAGCGACGTCTGGAAAATAACCACCAAGGCATCCACTATCACCTCCGCCATTTCTTTCAGGACCCTCGGATGCATTCTATCCGGTCGTGGGGACTTGTCCACAATCAGCCCCTCCAGTCTGTCAAGCACCACCTCTCTAGTAACAGTAATGTCATCGAGACCCTCCAGTCCTACCACCTTTATCCCAATGGACAGTGATTCCCAATGGATAGTGATTATCCCAATGCACCCTGATTATCCCAATGGACAGTGACTATCCCAATGGACAGTGACTATCCCAATGGATAGTGATTCCCAATGGACAGTGATTCCCAATGGACAGTGACTATCCCAATGGAGAGTGACTATCCCAATGGACAGTGATTCCCAATGGACAGTGACTATCCCAATGGAGAGTGATTCCCAATGGACAGTGACTATCCCAATGGATAGTGATTCCCAATGGACAGTGACTATCCCAATGGACAGTGATTCCCAATGGACAGTGATTCCCAATGGACAGTGACTATCCCAATGGATAGTGATTCCCAATGGACAGTGACTATCCCAATGGATAGTGATTCCCAATGGACCGTGATTCCCAATGGACAGTGACTATCCCAATGGATAGTGATTATCCCAATGGACAGTGATTATCCCAATGGACAGTGATTATCCCAATGGACAGTGACTATCCCAATGGATAGTGATTCCCAATGGACAGTGATTCCCAATGGACAGTGATTATCCCAATGGATAGTGACTATCCCAATGGACAGCGATTATCCCGATGAACAGTGATTCCCATTGGACAGTGATTATCTCGATGGACAGTGATTATCCCAATGGACAGTGATTCCGGATGGTCAGTGATTCCGTTGTGCAGTGGAGAATGGGGAACCTGTGGATGTGGTGTATCTGGATTTCCAGAAGGCATTTGACGAGGTGCCGTACCAAAGACTGCTGCATAAGAAAAAGGTGCACAGTGTTACGGGTAATGTATTAGCATGGATAGAGGATTGGTTAACTAACAGAAAGCAAAGCATGGGGGTAAATGGGTGTTTTTCTGGTTGGTGATCAGTGACTAATGGTGTGCCTCAGGGATCAGTGTTGGGACTGCAACTGTTTACGATTTACACAGATGATTTGGAGTGGGGGACCTAGTGTAGTGTGTCAAAATTCACAGATGACACTAAGATAAGTGAAAGAGAAAAGTGTGCAGAGGACGCAGTAAGTCTACAAAGGGATATGGATAGCCTAAGTGTGTGGGCGAGGGTCTGGCAGATGGAGTACAATGTTGGTAAACGTGAGGTCATCCATTTTTGTAGGAATAACAGCAAAATGGACTATTATTTAAATGGTAAAAAATTGCAGCATGCTGCTGTGCAGAGGGACCTGGGTGTCCTTGTGCAGGAATCTCAAGGAGTTGGTTTGCAGATGCAGCAGGTAATTAAGAAGGCAAATGGAATTTTGTCCTTCATTGCTAGAGGGATGGAGTTTAAAAACAGTGAGGTTATGTTGCAGCTGTATAAGGTGCTGGTGAGGCCACACCTGGAGTACTGTGTACAGTTTTGGTCTCCTTACTTGAGAAAGGATATACTGGCACTGGAGGGGGTGCAGAGGAGATTCACTAGGTTGATTCCGGAGTTGAGAGGGTTGGCTTATGAAGAGAGACTGAGTAGACTGGGGCTATATTCATTGGAATTCAGAAGAATGAGGGGAAATCTTATCGAAACGTATAAGATAATGAAGGGAATGGATAAGATAGAAGCAGGGAAGTTGTTTCCACTGGCGGGTGAAACTAGAACTAGGGGGAATAGCCTCAAAATAAGGGGGAGCAGATTTAGGACTGAGTTGAGGAGGAACTTCTTCACACAAAGGGTTGTGAATCTGTGGAATTCCCTGCCCAGTGAAGCAGTTGAGGCTCCCTCATTGAATGTTTTTAAGGCAAGGATAGATACATTTTTGAACAGTAAAGGAATTAAGGGTTATGGTGAGCGGGCGGGTAAGTGGAGCTGAGTCCACAGAAGATCAGCCATGATCTTATTGAATGGTGGGGCAGGCTCGAGAGGCCAGATGGCCCACTCCTGCTCCTAGTTCTTATGTTCTTATGGAGAGTGCTGATTGGTCAGTAAGAGGGAGTGCTGATTGGTCAGTAATGGAGAGTGAGGATTGGTCAGTAATGGAGAGTGATGATTGGTCAGTAACAGAGAGTGATGATTGGTCAGTAACAGAGAGTGATGATTGGTCAGTAAGGGAGAGTGAGTGGTGTTGTTTGATTGGCTAACAGGTAGCTGTGCTAAATTTGAAAATCCATTTAAATTACTGGTTAGAAATTGCATTGAGACTGCGGTATTGAGGAGATATGTAAAGAAAGTTTAAATAAAAAACTAATTAAATAAAATAGAGGTGGGGGGGTGGTCAGCTGATGTGTTGTTCATGCTTGATGTGGGAGCTGGTGGACTCCATTGTGGTTCCCAGTGAGCATGTCTGTACAGAGTATTGGAACTCCGGCTCAGGGTGGATGAGCTGGATCCTGAGCTTCAGACACTGCGACACATTAGGGGGAGGGAGGGATACCTGGACACTGTCTTCCAGGAGGCAGTCACACCCCTTAGATTAAATACCTTGAATTCGGCTAGTGGTGAGGGACAGGAGGGTGTGGCTGCGAGTGAGGCAGGTAGAGGGATCCAGTAGGTAAGATTGCAGGAGCCTCAGTCCCTGAACTTCTCTAACAAGTTTGAGATTCTTGTTCCCTGTGTGGACAGGAACTGCAGAGAGGATGAGCAAACTGACCTCGGCACCGTGGTACAGGGAGTGTTGCTTTGAAGGTGATGTGAGGTGATTTGCTGGTGTTTTGGCTGATATCTTCCTCTAACATTGCAATCACACACCATCTGGTTGCATATCACATTGTTATCGCTGTTTGCTATGTTGACATTGGCAGCTATATTTTGTGCATCACAGCAGTAACTTTCCCTGGAAAATATCTCCACTAGCTCCATTACTCTTTTCGACAAACAAAACCTTTTGAAAGGCACCATACAAATTTACGTTTTTCTATTTTTTCTGTGGCTAAAATAGCAGTCTGACTTATCTGAGTCACCTGGTGAGTAAGCTCACATTAACAGGTACACAGAACAGGGGTTGGACCAACCAGCACTCACATGGAGCTGATGTAGGTGAGCAACATGTTTGGACAACAGTCTGCCTTCTGCATTGAAGCACTCTGTGATCTTAAAAGTTTGATGAGGATTTTTTTTCAAAGACTCCCCCGTTCCAAAGGAATTTGGGGCTTACTGCTTTATCTGCTTCAGTAACCTGGGGCTTGTCTTTGGCCTTCATCCAGCGTTCTACATTCTTTTCCCAACTCCACCTTGCAAATACTTGTCAATGGCACACCCAGCTATTAAATTGCAGCTCATTCGGTTTCCAATAACCAAAACAGAGCTGAATGTTCCCCTCTCCCACATTTGCATCTTTTCTCTCCAAGTGCATGAAGAATTTAACTGAAAATGACTGGAACAACAAAGAGCAAGTCAGACACGTTCTGCTTTGTACTGCAGCCATGACATCAGTAGCCAAAGGCAAGAACATAATGCAAAGGATTCTCTGATAGCTCCCATTGAACCTTGGCTACAGACAGTGAATTAAGAGCGTATACGCAAAGCATTTGCACAGAAGAAGGTAACAATATCACACAATCAGGGACAGTGTATAATAACCAGGGATATACACAACCTGGAACTGTGTATACACAGCCAGGTTCAACATCTAAATAGGATAGATTTCTAACAGAGGGTCTATACCGGAGTTGAGGGGATTGAGCTATGAGGAGAGGCTGAATAAACTAGGCTTGTACTCGTTAGAGTTTAGAAGAATGAGGGGAGATCTCATTGAGACGTATAAGATGATGAATGGGATGGATAGGATAGAGGTGGAGAGACTCTTCCCGCTCAGAAAAGACAGTAGGACTAGGGGGCACAGCCTCAAGATAAAGGAGGGGCGGTTTAGAACGGAGTTGAGGAGGAACTTCTTCACTCAAAGGGTGGTGAATCTCTGGAATTCTCTGCCCGTTGAAGTGGTGGAGGCTGCCTCGCTAAATATTTTTAAGAAGCGGGTTGATGGGTTTTTGATAAGCGAGGGGATTAAGGGTTATGGGGAGAGGGCGGGAAAGTGGAACTAAGCCACGACAGATCAGCCATGATCTTATTGAATGGCGGGGCAGGCTCGAAGGGCTAGATGGCCTACTCCTGCTCCTATTTCTTATGTTCTTATGTCTATTAATTCACAAGTGTATGTGCAGACATATATATACATAACATACAAAATATATTGTCAAAGAGGTACATACAATAACACAAAAACATCCAATTCGTGTCCAAACTCTTGTCTCTGCTTATCTCCCTCACAGTAAAAAGTCTCACAATCACCAGGTTAAAGTCCAACAGGTTTATTTGGTAGCACGAGCTTTCAGAGCGCTGCCCCTTCATCAGGTAAGTGATATCCCCCTCATTCCAGCTGAATGAAATGCTGCAGTCAACCCTAATTCCTTTTTAAACAATCTCATTAAAGAGATGGTGTGGGAACAGTACCTGGCACAAATCTGGAACAAAATACTCTTTCAAACCCTGCCAACTGTCCATGTGACACAAAGTAGGAAATGAACAGTGCCAGTTGATTTCAGCATTGGTGCTCATACTTATGTCATGGTTTACATTATAGCACATTTCAGCAAAGCTGCTCTGTATCGTGCAGCAGGATGGAAAGGCCACGGAGGTAGCATTTAGGTGGCAGGGAGAGGCCACCGGGGACAGGAAGGGGGTGTAGGTAAGATCTTTTGAACCTATCTTTCAAAAGATTCTGGAACCTAAACAATGGTTCACAACTCCTGTGAGGGACCTTGAGTCATGAAGAGCTGGCCAACTCCATAAAAATTGTGGAGTGTTAGACTGAGTCATAGAATAACAGTGATATACAACATGGTGACACAGTGGTTAGTACTGCTGCCTCACAGCGCCAAGGACCAAGGTTCAATTCCCAACATCAAGTCTGTGTGGAGTTTGTACTTTTGTCCCATGTATGTGTGAGTGTCATAGAGTCATAGAGGTTTACAGCATTGGAACAGGTCCTTCAGCCCAACTTATCCATGCTATCTTTTTTATAACCATTATAACCAGTGGCTGTCGATAATACAAATATCTTGGTTACGGGCCCCACAATTTCTTCCCTAGCTTCCCTCAATATCCTGGGATACACCTGATGAAGTCTCAGGAATTTATCTACCTTTATGCATTTTAAGACCTTTAACACCTAGATAGAACATAGAACATAGAACATTACAGCGCAGAACAGGCCCTTCGGCCCACGATGTTGCGCCGACCAGTTAAAAAACAATGACCCACTAACCTAAACCAATCCCTTTTCGTCCATAAACCTATCCACGGATCTCTTAAACGCCCCCAAACTAGGCGCATTTACAACTGCAGCAGGCAGGGCATTCCAATCCCTCACCACCCTCTGGGTAAAGAACCTACCCCTGACATCCGTCCTATAACTACCCCCCCTTAATTTAAAGCCATGCCCCCTCGTGCTAGCTTTCTCCATCCGAGGAAAAAGGCTATCACCGTCCACCCTATCTAAACCTCTAATCATCTTATATGTTTCAATAAGATCCCCTCTTAGCCGCCTTCTTTCCAGCGAAAACAACCCCAAATCCCTCAGTCTCTCCTCATAGGACCTCCCCTCCATACCAGGCAACATCCTGGTAAACCTCCTCTGCACCCTCTCCAAAGCCTCCACATCCTTCCTGTAATGTGGGGACCAGAACTGCACACAGTACTCCAAGTGCGGCCGCACCAGAGTTGTGTACAGTTGCAACATGACGCTGCGACTCCTAAATTCAATCCCCCTACCAATAAACGCCAAGACACCGTATGCCTTCTTAACAATAGTCAATATCTTTTCCTAAAGGTAGGAGAGTCTAAAACTAGAGGGTATAGGTTTAAGGTGAGAGGAGAGAGATACAAAAGTGTCCAGCGGGGCAATTTTTTCACACAGAGGGTGGTGAGTATCTGGAACAAGAGGTCAGAGGCAGTAGTAGAGGTGGGTACAATTTTGTCTTTTAAAACGTATTTCAACAGTTACATGAATAAGATGGGTTTTGCGGGATATGGGCCTCATTAAGGACTTTAAATGGTCATTGGATAAACATATGGATGATATTGGAATAGTGTAGGTTAGATGGGCTTTAGATTGATTTCACAGGTCGGCGCAACATCGAGGGGCCGAAGGGCCTGGACTGTGCTGTAACGTTCTACATTCTACATGCAGGCAATTAGGATGAACTTCGGGGTTTTAAAATAAAAGGGCAGCATGGACAAGTTGGGCTGAAGGGCCTGTTTCCATGCTGTAAACCTCTACGACTTTACGAAACCTCCTCTTTGTAATGTGGATGCTTTTTAAGACATCACCATTTACTTCCCCAAGTTCCCAAGCTTCCTTGTCTCTCTGTGCGGAAAATACTGAGGAGAAGTCTTCCTTTAGAATCTCACCCATCTCCTGTGGCTCCACACATAGACAACCTTGTTGATCTTTAGGGGGTTCCACTCTTTCCCTAGTTACTCCTTTACCCTTAATATACTTGTAGAATCTCTTTGGATTCTCCTTTACCTTATCTGCCAAAGATATCTCCTGTCCCCTTTTTGCTTCCTTATTTCTTTCTTAAGTGTACTCCTGCACCCCACTATACTTTTCAAGGGATTCACCTGATCTCAGCTGCCTATATCTGACATATGCTTCCTCCTTTTTATTGACCAGGACCCCGATATCTCTAATATCACTGATAAATATCTCCCTTTCTCTGCCTTTTTAGCTTTGACAAAGGGTCACCTGGACTTGAAACGTCAGCTCTTTACCCTCCTCACAGATGCTGCCAGACCTGCTGAGATTCTCCAGCATTTTCTGTTTTGGTCTCAGATTCCTGCATCTGCAGTAATTTGTTTTTTCCCTACACCTGCCAGCCTTACCCTTGGGGTTGTTTTCGTTAGAAAGAAGGCGGCTAAGAGGGGATCTTATTGAAACATATAAGATGATTAGAGGTTTAGATAGGGTGGACAGTGATAGCCTTTTTCCTCGGATGGAGAAAGCTAGCACGAGGGGGCATAGCTTTAAATTAAGGGGTGGTAGTTATAGGACGGATGTCAGGGGTAGGTTCTTTACCCAGAGGGTGGTGAGGGATTGGAATGCCCTGCCTGCTGCAGTTGTAAATGCGCCTAGTTTGGGGGCGTTTAAGAGATCCGTGGATAGGTTTATGGACGAAAAGGGATTGGTTTAGGTTAGTGGGTCATTGTTTTTTAACTGGTCGGCGCAACATCGTGGGCCGAAGGGCCTGTTCTGCGCTGTAATGTTCTATGTTCTATGTTCACACTAACAGGAACATCCCTGAATTCTCATTGCCTTGCTTTTGAAAACGTTCCACATGCCAGGCCTTCCCTCACCTGCGAACAGCCTCCCCCAATCAACTTTTGAAAGTTGCTGGGAGCAATCTTACCAAAAATATTCTAACCTCAGAGTGAAGGGACCCTCCTATAAAGCAGAGATGAGGAGGAATTTCTTCAGCCAGAGAGTGGGGAATCTGTGGAACTTTTTGCCTCAGAAGGCTGTGGAGGCCGGGACATTGAATGTCTTTAAGACAGAGATAGATAGGTTCTTGATTAATAAGGGGATCAGGGGTTATGGGGAAAAGGCAGCAGATTGGGGATGAGAATCATATCAACCATGATTGAATGGTGGAGCAGACATGATGGGCCAAATGGCCTAATTCAGCTCCTATATCTCATGGTCTTATGGAGTAAGTCCTACCCTGGTTCAATCTACTAAAATGCATCACTTCACATTCATCTAAATTAAACTCCATCTGCCATTCATCAACACCTAACCAGCACGTCTTTCAGAATGTGGGAGGAAACCCCTGCAGACACGGGGAGAACATGCAAACTGCACATAGACAGGGACCGGCAATCGAACCCTGGTCCCTGGCTCTACGAGGCAGCAGTGCTAACTACTCTGCCGCCGTGCCACCCCAGGTCGCTGGCACTGTGAGGTGGCAGTGCTAACCACTGTGCCACCCGAGCAGAACATGAGCATGTAAACAAGAAAGTTTCAGATCTCTTATTTCCGCGAGGTCACCACTTGCGTCTTATGCACTCTGTGGGAATCTGGAAAGCGCTGCCTGGGAAGGGGGTGGAGGCTGGAAACTTTACAAACTTTAAAAAAGATTTGGATGAGCACTGGAAATATCAGAACATTCAAGGATATAGGACAAGTGCAGGAAAATGGGATTAGTGTCTTTAGTGGTAGTTATTGTAGGTGCAGACTCACCTTCTCTGCATTGTATGATTTTATGTAGTGAAATTAGGAATAAATTTGCTGTAATAGTTTACCAGTCCGAGCAAGGACCTCAGTTATGCCACACTTGCGGCGCTTCTAAATAGTGACAATCAGCGAATCTTGGAATCCTACAGTGCAGAAAGAGGCCATTCAGCCCATTGAGTCTGCACCAACCACAATCCCACACAGGCCCTATCCCTATTTACCCTAGCTAGTCTCCCTGATACTAAGGGACAATTCAGCACGGCCAATCAACCTATCTTTGGACTGTGGGAGGAAACCGGAGCACCCGGAGGAAACCCACGCAGACACGGGGAGAAGGTGCAAACTCCACACAGACAGTGACCCAAGCGAGGAATCGAACCCGCTGTCCCTGGCACTGTGAGGCAGCAGCACTAACCACTGTGGCACCGTGTCACTCCCACATGTTAAGTGCTTTATCTAGGCATGGTGGCACAGTGGTTCGCACTGCTGTCTCACAGCACCAGGGACCCAGGTTCACTTTCCAGCTTGGGTCACTGTCTGTGTGGAAACTGTACATTCTCCCCATGTCTGCATGGGTTTCCTCCAGGTGCTCTGGTTTCCCCCCACAGTCTGAAAGACGTGCTGGTGAATGGCAGATAGAGTTTAATTTAGATAAATGCAAAGTGATGCATTTCAGAGTAGGACTTACTCCATAAGACCATAAGATATAGGAGCAGAATTAGGCCATTCGGCCCATCGAATCTACTCTGCTATTCAATCATGGCTCTGAGCTTATTTAGCAGCCTCTGGAAGGCACCTTGTCAAAGGCTTTCTGGAAATCTGAATAAATCACATCCACTGGCTCTCCTTTGTCTAACTTCTTCATTATCTCCTCAAAGAATTCTAACAGATTTGTCAGACATGACCTCCCTTTGATGAAGCCATGCTGACTCCATTTCCAATTACTCCACAATTTCATCCTTAATAATGGACTCCAAGATCTTACCCACGGCCAAGGTCAGGCTAAGCGGTCTATCATTTCCCATCTTCTGCCTCCCTTCCTTCTTATACAGGGGTGTTACATTAGCCTTTTCCAGTTCTCTAGTACCCTCCCTGCCTCCAGTGATTCCTGAAAGCTCACCACCTTCACAATCTCCTCAGCTATCTCCTTCACTTAATAGCAGAGTGTTGGGGAGAGTTACAGAACAAAGAGATCTAGGGGTACAGGGTTCATAGCTCCTTGAAAGTGGAGTCACAGGTGGACAGAGTGGTGAAGAAGACATTCAGCATGCTTGGTTTCATTGGTCAGAACATTGAATACAGGAGTTGGGACGTCTTGTTGAAGTTGTACAAGACATTGGTAAGGCTACACTTGGAATACTGTGTGCAATTCTGGTCACCCTATTATAGAAAGGATATTATTAAACTAGAAAGAGTGCAGAAAAGATTTACTTGGATGCTACCGAGACTTGATGGATTGAGTTATAAGGAGAGGCTGGATAGACTGGAACTTTTTCCTCTGGAGTGTAGGAGGCTGAGAGGTGATTTTATAGAGGTCTATAAAATAATGAGGGGCACAGATCAGCTAGATAGTCAATATCTTTTCCCCAAAGGTAGGGGAGTCTAAAACTAGAGGATATAGGTTTAAGGTGAGAGGGGAGAGATACAAAAGTGTCCAGAGGGGCAATTTTTTCACACAGAGGGTGGTGAGTGTCTGGAATAAGCGGCCAGAGGCAGTAGTAGAGGTGGGTACAATTTTATCTTTCAAAAAACATTTAGACAGTTACATGGGTACGATGGGTATAGAGGGATATGGGCCAAATGTGGGCAATTGGGATTAGCTTAGTGGTAAAAATTGGGTGGCATGGAGAAGTTGGGCCGAATGGCCTTTTTCCATGCTGTAAATCTCTATGGTTCCTCTGTGCCTCTAGTTCGGGAACCGCAGCAGGAAATTGGGATTGGATGGAATAGTGACAGGTTGGATTGGAATTTGGTTTCCTACAGGACTGAGCAAGGTGCTGGATGATTGAGTTTACATTCCTGCCACTGTGCCAGGCAGGTAACAACAGGCACCTTGGCAAAAACAGTTTGGGGAGCTTTAGAAAAACTTACTGCTGGTTTCTTGGAGTGTTGGAAACCTGCATGTCCCAGAAAACACACTCCCAATTCCCATTAAATTTCCTTAAATAATCAACATGTAAATGAAATGACACATTGTACAAAAATGTCTCCTCACCGTCCCGACAGCTCAGCACAGAGCCTGCAACCTGAATGTGAGATTACAGCCTAATCCCCAGCAGGATTGGTAAGGGTTTAATTCAGGCAGCAATGAAAGCTGGAAGAGGGGTTTTATTTGCTGTAATTTTTCAGGCAGTGGTTGTGGAGTTCCAGCAGCTTTGTATTGGGTGAAAGTTTGTTCAGAGTGAGTCCACCCTCCACACCCTTCTGGGAGGGACCAGCTCCCTGTACCGGATGTGAAGTTACAGGTTCCTCTGGAGTGGAGGCAGCTTTCCCTGGCTCTGAGTGGTGAAGGTAGGTGAGAACATTCCCTGTCGGATGTGAGCGCTGGAGTTTTGGAGCCGGGAAGCGACCCTGCGGCAGGTAGACAGACCGTGCGGCTCCCTCAGGAACAGGGGGGGCTCTCTGCAACTACCTGCACAGGAGCTACTGACCAGCGCAAAATCGAAACTTGCCACAGGGTAGAGCCGAGGGGTGGGTAAGTGACCCAGCTGTGTCTCTGTGACTGTCACTAATTCAGGGGGTTTGTGTACAGGAAAGTTCCTATCACTGCCTCTTGTTTATACAGGTCGGTGTCTCTGTTACTGTGACTTTTTATTGTTCATTTTACGGGACATGGACGTTGCTGGTAGGGCCAGTATTAATTACCCATCCCGAGCTCCCCCTTCACACAAAACACTGAAATGTTAACCACATTACTGTGAATCTGCAGAGACCTGTCAGACAGGATAAGGAGGGCAGGTTTCATTCTCTAAAGGACATTATTTGATTGGATTTATTAGTGTCACATGTATTAACACACAGTGAAGAGTATTGTTTTTTGCACGCTATACAGACAAAGCATACCGTTCATAGAGAGGGAAATGAGAATGCAGAATGTAGTGTTACAGTCATAGCTAGGGTGTAGAGAAAGATCAACTTAACACAAGTTAGACCCATTCAAAAGTCTGACAGCAGCAGGGAAGAAGTTCTTGATAGAATAGAATGATAGAACCCTACAGTGCAGAAAGAGGCCCTTCGGCCCATTGAGTCTGCACTGAACACAATCCCACCCAGGTCCTACCCTCATATTCCTATATATTTTACCCACTAATCCCTCTAACCTAAGCATCTTAGGACACTAAGGGGCAATTTTAGCATAGCCAATCAACCTAACCCACACATCTTTGGACTGTGGGAGGAAACCCACGCAGACACGAGGAGAATGTGCAAACTCCACACAGACAGTGACCCGAGCCGGGAATCGAACCCTGGAGCTGTGAAGCAACAGTGCTAACCACTGTGCTACTGTGTCGCCCAAATGTTCTTGAGTCAGTTGGTACGTGACCTCAGACTTTTGTATCTTTTTCCCAACGGAAGAAGGTGGAAGAGAGAATGTCCGGGGTGTGTGGGGTCCTTAACTCTGCTGGCTGCTTTGCTGAGGCAGCAGGAAGTGTAGACAGAGTCAATGGATGGGAGGCTGGTTTGTGTGATGGATTGGGCTACATTCACAACCTTTTGTAGTTCCTTGTGGTCTTGGGCAGAGCAGGAGCCCAGACCAAGCTGTGATACAACCAGAAAGAATGCTTTCTGTGGCGCATCTGTAAAAGTTGGTGAGAGTCGTAGCTGACATGCCAAATTTCCTTAGTCATCTGAGAAAATAACGATGTTGGTGAACCACAGGGGAGACAATGGCCTAGTGGTATTATCGCTAGACTATTAATCCAGAAACTCAGCTAATGTTCTGGGGACCTGGGTTCGAATCTCGCCACGGCAATGTTGAAATTTGAATTCAATAAGTATCTGGAATTAAGAATCGACTGATGATCATGAAACCATTGTGGATTGTCAGAAAAACCCATCTGGTTCGCTAATGTCCTTTAGGGAAGGAAATCTGCTGTCCTTATCTGGCCTGGCCTACGTGTGATTCCATGTTGCAATATAGTTGACTCTCAACTGCCCTCAGGCAACTAGGGAGGGGCAATGAATTCCAGCCCAGCCAGCGATAACACTTGAACAAACAAAAACAAAGATGGGTTTTGATGACAATCAGCAGTGGTTTCATGGTCATTCTTCAGACTTCCAGTTCCTACTATTTTTTATTGAATTCAAGTTTCACCATCGACCATGGTGGGATTTGAACTCAGTTCCCTAGAGTATTACCTTGGCTGTCTGGATTACTAGTCCAGTGAGAATACCACCACACCACTGCCTCCCCTGAGTGTCACTGATGCAAGGCTGTGTGTGTAGGAAAGTCCCTGTCAGTGTCACTGAGATGAAAATTACTTGCACTTGTGTTGTTCCTTTTACATCATGAGACAGGATTGGATGTGTGGTATGCTATCCTGCAGGTACAGCAGGTCATTCAGGAGGGAAATGGAATGTGGCTGGGATAGGGGGTTTTATAGAACAGTACAACACAGGAAACAGGCCCTTCGGCCCTCCAAGCCTGCGCCGCTCATTGGTCCAACTAGACCATTCTTCTGTATCCCTCCATTCCCAGTCTGCTCATGTGACTATCCAGATAAGTTTTAAACGATCCCAGCGTGTCCACCTCCACCACTCTGTTTGGCAGTGCATTCCAGTCCCCCACCACCTCTGTGTAAAATACATCCCTCTGATATCTGAGTTAAACCTCGCCCCTCTCACCTTGAACCTGTGACCACTCGTGATCGTCACCTCCGACCTGGGAAAAAGCTTCCCACTGTTCACCCTATCCATACCCCTCATAATTTTATACACCTCTATTAGGTCTCCCCTCATTCTCTGTCTTTCCAGGGAGAACAACCCCAGTTTACCCAATCTCTCCTCATAGCTAAGACCCTCCATACCAGGCAACATCCTGGTAAATCTTCTCTGCACTCGCTCCAAAGCCTCCACGTCCTTCTGGTAGTGCGGTGACCAGAACTGGACACAGTACTCCAAATGTGGCCTAACCAACATTCTATACAGCTGTAACATCAGACTCCAGTTTTTATGTTGGGGGGGGAGGAGTGGTTAGTGTATAAAAGTAGGGAAGCCATGTTACAAATGTAGAGAACATTGGGGAGAGCACGCCTGGAGTACTGTGTACAGTTTTGGTCACCTTACTCAAGGAGGGATGAAGCTGCATTGGAAGCAAGTTCAGAGAAAGTTCACTAGTCTGATAGCTGGGATGAGGAGATAGTTTTATGCAGAATGCCTGAGCAGGTTGGGCCTATCCTCATTGGTGTTTAGAAGAGTTAAAGGGGATTTCTGGTTCTGAGGGGGCTCCCAGTGTGGATGCTGGGAGGATGATTCTTATCCTGGGGAAATTACAGGGGACGAAAGTTTAAGTGTCAGGGGTCTGCCATTTAAGATGGACACGAGGGCTCGATGAGCTGATAGGCCTTCTCTGCCCTGTATGACTGCGAGGCAGTTTGTTCTCCAAGGGTCATTAACCTTTGGAATACTCTGTCCCAGTGAGCAGTGGGGGCTGTGGCTCATTTAAGGCAGATTTTGAGGGAGCTGAGGATTATGAGGGGACAGGCAGTAAAGTGGAAATAAAGCCTCTGTCTGATCAACCATGATCTTATTGAACATGCTCGAGGGGCCGAATGGTCTACTGCTCCTGCTTCTTATGATGCTATGAGCCAGGAAAGGTGACGTGAGCAGTCAGAGATCAGATACTCATGAGGAAAGGACGCACAAGAGACCAGTGTCAGTAGAATGCAGAGTTAATGGGGAAGGAAAGGATGTTACAGAATTACAATGGGACAAAACACCAGGCTGTAAATTTTAAATAGGAACAGGTGCCAGGAACAGATGCAAGGATAGGTGGTGAGGCTGGTCTTGGAAAGAGATAGGAGCTATCGTTGAAAGCACAGAAACCAAGACAGCGTTGGAACAGCTGGGTCTGCCAATGACGGTGTGAGCCACAGGGCAGCAACTGGACTGAGATCGGGACAATGTAGAGGTGCAAGTACACAAGCCTTGATGGAGGGAACATGGGGTCAAACTCTGATTTGGTTTGAGGAGGATGAAGTGGATGCAGATGCTCTTGTTCAGCCCCTGGCGGTGGAGAGCAGAGTGGAGATTCTTCAGAGCGGCTTCTCAGTCCCAACGATCTGTATCTCAATCAATAATACCCTTTCTTCCATCAGAAGATGGAAGAAAGAGAAGTGGCCGATGGACTTCAACACAGATAAATGTGTAGTGGTCCATTTTGGCAGGACCAATGGGATGAAGGAATACAATATCAAGGGTAGGAGTCTTAGTAGTGTTGAAGAGCAGAAGGATCTTGGGGTCCGGGTCCACAGGACTCTTAAATCGGCCTCGCAGGTGGAGGATGTGGTCAAGAAGGCATATGGTGTACTGGCCTTCGTTAATCGAGGGATTGAGTTTAGGAGTCAGGAGGTAATGCTGCAACTTTATAAGACCCTTGTCAGACCCCACTTGGAGTACTGTGCGCAGTTCTGGTCGCCTCACTACAGGAAGGATGTGGAAGCTATTGAAAGGGTGCAGAGGAGACTTACAAGGATGTTGCCTGGATTGGGAGGCATGCCTTATGAGGATAGGTTGAGGGAGCTGGGACTCTTCTCCCTGGAGAGACGAAGGTTGAGAGGCGACCTGATAGAGGTTTATAAAATGTTGAGAGGAATAGATAGGGTGGATTCTCAGAGGCTATTTCCCCAGGTTGAAATGGTCGCTACGAGAGGACACAGGTTTAAGGTGCTGGGAGGCAAGTACAGAGGAGATGTTAGGGGTAAGTTTTTCACTCAGAGGGTGGTGAGTGAGTGGAATCGGCTGCCGTCAGTGGTGGTGGAGGCGAACTTGCTGGGGTCTTTTAAGAGACTTCTGGATGAGTATATGGGATTTAATGGGATTGGGGGTTATAGATAGGTCTGGTAGGTATTGATGTGATCGGTGCAACTTGTGGGCCGAAGGGCCTGTTTGTGCTGTAGTGTTCTATGTTCTGTGTTCATAAGGTCAGAGCTGTCTGATGATGTCTGCACAATGTTCTATACCATCAATAATGAAGCAGTCAGTGCCTGCAGATAGCAAATAACCAGCTGGATTGAGGAGTGTGTGAGAGGGGGGACACTGGGACAGACAGCACATAGAACATTCCAGCGCAGTACAGGCCCTTTGGCCCTCGATGTTGCGCCGACCAGTGGAACCAATCTAATGACCCTCTAACCTAAACTATTCCAATGTTATCCATATGCCTATCCACTGACCATTTGAACGCCCTTAAAGTTGGCGAGTCCACAACTGCTGCAGGCAGGGCATTCCACGCCCTTACTAACCTCTGAGTAAAGAACCAACCTCTGACATCCGTCCTATAATTACCACCCCTTAATTTAAAGCTATGTCCCCTTGTGTTAGCCATCACCATCTGAGGTAAAAGGCTCTCACTGTCCACCCTATCTAACCCTCTGATCATCTTGTATGCCTCAATCAGGTCACCTCGTAACCTTCTTCTCTCCAATGAAAATAACCTCAAGTCCCTCAGCCTTTCCTCATAAGACCTTCCCACCATACCAGGCAACATCCTGGTAAACCTCCTCTGTACCCTTTCCAATGCCTCCACATCTTTCTTATAATGCAGCGACCAGAACTGTACGCAATACTCCAAGTGCGGCTGCACCAGAGTTTTGTACAGTTGTAACATGACCTCACGGCTCCGAAATTCAATCCCTCTACCAATAAAAGCTAACACACCATACACCTTCTTAACAACTTTATCAACCTGGGTGCCAACTTTCAGGGATCTATGAACATGTACCCCAAGATCTCTCTGCTCGTCAACACTACCAAGAGCCCTTCCATTAGCCCTATATTCTGTACTCCTGTTACTCTTACCAAAGTGAATCACCTCACACTTTTCCGTATTAAACTCCATCTGCCACCTCTCAGCCCAGCTCTGCAGCTTATCTATGTCCCTCTGCAAACTGTAACATCCATCCTCACTGTCTACAACTCCTCTGACTTTGGTGTCATCAGAAATTTACTAATCCATCCTTCTACACCCTCATCTAGGTCATTTATAAAAATGACAAACAACAGTGTCCCCAAAACAGATCCCTGAGGAACACCACTTGTAACTGAACTCCAGGTTGAATATTTCCCATCAACCACCACCCTCTGTCTTCTATCAGCTAGCCAATTCCTGATCCAAACTGCTAAATCACCCTCAATCCCATGCATCTGCATTTTCTGCAGTAGCCTACCATGGGGAACCTTATCAAACGCTTTGCTAAAATCCATATACACCACGTCAACTGCCTTACCCTTATCCACCTCTTTGGTCACCTTTTCAAAAAACTCGATAAGGTTTGTGAGGCACCACCTACCCTTCACAAAACCACATAGGGGAGAGCGTGAGAGGGAGACACTGGGGCAGACAGACAGCACCAAGGTGGGGACACTGGGACTCTCAGTGGCACCCAGAGGTGAGTGCGAGAGGAGGGGTGCTGCAGAGAGCAGTTTCAGATTCCAGCGCACAATGAGTTTTAGAGGGAAAGAAAGTCAAACAGTTTCCTTATAGGAAAACCATCCGTTGATTGGTTGGTGAGTGACTGATATTTGGGACCCATCTGAAAAGATCTGGAATTTAGGAAAACCTTACCAGCAGGAGCTCAGCCCTGTTCCTGTCTCCTCAGATACTGAAACAATCCGTGTGGAAATGCAGGAAGATCCGGACAATATCCAGGTTTGGGCTGACAAATATCAGTAACATTCCTGCCACACACATACCAGGCAATGACCATCACCAATAAGAGACACTCTAACCACCACCTCTTGACATTCAATGGTGTAACCATCACTGAATCTCCCACTGTCAACATCCCTGGGGTTACTGTAGGGACTAATCATATAAACACTGTGTCTACAGAGACCAGGACCTATGTGGAGAGTAACTCACCTCCTGACTCCCCAGGACTTGTCCAAGGTACAAGCCAGCAGTGTGATGGAACACTCCCCATTTGCCTGGATGGGTGCAGCTCCAACATTCCAGAAGCTCAACACCATCCAGGATAAAGCTTGATTGGAACCCCATCCACCACCTTCAAAGTTTGCTCCCTCAGGATTGAGACACAATGGTAGCCATGTCTACCATCAGCAAGATGCAGAAGATCCTTTGACAGCATCTTCCAAACTCTGACTAGTTCAGAGGTATTTGACAATTCATCCTGTTAATAAGAGCTATGATCAAAACATTAGTTTGGGAGGATTTTAGATCAGAAAATCAAAGATTTGGAGGAAAATGGACTGGTTGATGACAGGCAGCATGGTTTTGAATGGGGAAGGTCATGTCTTCGAATTTTTTGAAGAGGTGACAAAAGAAAATTGATGAAGGGAAGGCTGTGGATGTAGTTTATCTGGACTTTAGTAAGGCATTTGACAAGGTTCTCCATGGCAGACTGGTACAAAAACTGAAATCACATGGGATTTGGGGTGGGCTGGCCAGATGGATACAGAACTGGCTTGGTTATAGGAAGTAAAAAGTCTGACAACACCAGGTTTTAGTCCAACCTAAAACCTGGTGTTGTCAGACTTCTAACTGTGTTTACGCCAGTGCAACGCCGGCATACCCACATCTTGGTTATAGAAGACAGACAGTAGCAGTGGAAAGGTGTTTTTCAGAATGGAGACCTGTAGCTGGTGGTGTTCCACAGGGATCAGTGCTGGGACCTCTGTTGTTTGTTGTATACATAAATGATCTGGAGGGGAATGAGGGGGGTCTGATTAGTAAGTTTGTGGATGACACGAAGATTGGTGGAGTTGCTGATAGTGCTGGGGATTGCCAGAGGATACAACAGGATATCAATAGATTGGAGACTTGGGCACAGAAATGACAGATGGAGTTTAATCCAGACAAATGTGAGGTGATGCATTTTGGAGGATCAAATTAAGGTGTAAATTATACTATAAATGGCAGAACCCTTCGGAACATTAACATACTGAGGGATCTGGGCGTGCAGGTCCACAGTTCCCTAAAAGTGGCAACACAGGCGGCCAAGGTGATTAAGAAGGTATATGGCATGCTTTTCTTCATCAGCCGGGGCACTGAGTACAGGAGTTGGGAAATCATGTTGCAGCTATATAAAACATTGGTTAGGCTGCATTTGGAGCATTGTGTGCAGTTCTGGTCACCACACTACCAGGATGTGGAAGCTTTGGAGAGAGTGCAAAGAAGGTTCACCAGGTTGGTGCCTGGTCTCGAGGGTATTGGCTCTGAGGAGAGGTTGAATAAACGGGGATTGTTTTTACTGGAAAGACAGAGGCTGAGGGGAGACCTGATAGAGGTCTACAAAATGGTGAGAGGCACCGACAGGGTGGATAGTCAGAGGTTTCTTCCCAGAATGGAAGTGTCAATTACACAGGGGGACACAGGTTCAAGGTGAGGGGGGGGGAGTTTAAGGGAGATGTGCGGGGGAAGTTTTCACACAGAGAGTGGTGGGTGCCTGGAACGCAGGAGGCGGTAGAAGCAGGAACATTAGCAACGTTTAAGAGTTATCTGGATGGGTACATAAATAGGGAGGGAATAGAGGGATACAGGCTGAGTTAGGACAGAAGGGGTTTTTTTTAGCTTAGTTAGGACATCACGATTGGCACAGGTTTGGAGGGCCGAAGGGCCTGTTCCTATACTGTGATTTGTTCTTTGTTCTAAGATGTAGAATCATAACATAAGAACATAAGAAATAGGAGCAGGAGTAGGCCATCTAGCCCTTCGAGCCTGCCCCGCCATTCAGTAAGATCATGGCTGATCTGTCGTGGCTCAGTTCCACTTTCCCGCCCTCTCCCCATAACCCTTAATCCCCTCTCTTATCAAAAACCCATCAACCCGATTCACCACCCTTTGAGTGAAGAAGTTCCTCCTCAACTCCGTTCTAAACCGCCCCCCCCTTTATCTTGAGGCTGTGCCCCCTAGTCCTACTGTCCTTTCTGAGTGGGAAGAGTCTCTCCACCTCTATCCTATCCATCCCATTCATCATCTTATACGTCTCAATGAGATCTCCCCTCGTTCTTCTAAACTCTAACGAGTACAAGCCTAGTTTATTCAGCCTCTCCTCATAGCTCAACCCCCTCAACTCCGGGAGCAGCCTAGTAAACCTCCTCTGCACTCCCTCCAAGGCCAAAATATCCTTGCGTAAGTACGGCGCCCAAAACTGCACACAGTACTCCAGCTGCAGCCTCACCAATGCCCTATACAGCTGCAGCAAGACCTCCCTACTTTTATATTCAATCCCCCTCACTATGAAGGCCAGCATCCCATTCGCCTTCCTGACCACCTGCTGCACCTGCAGGCTGGGTTTTTGTGACTCATGCACAAGGACCCCGAGGTCCCTCTGCACCGCCGCCTGCTGCAGTTTTTCGCCACGTAAGTAATAGTCCTTCCTACCATTCTTCCTACCAAAGTGGACCACCTCACACTTGCCAACATTAAATTCCATTTGCCATTTCCTGGCCCATTTGCCCAGCCTATCTAGATCCTTCTGCATCACATTTAAAGAGACAATTCAGAATTATTAAAAACCTGACAACCGCGTCAAGTTGCAACAAATGTCACTAATTTGGTGACTGACTGCTGCCACAAAAAACTTCAGCCAGCGAATAAAACTAGTTTTCATTCTTCGAGAACAATAGCACACCAAAACAACAAAGTGTCAGGATGTGGCTCTTAGTCTCGTTATTTTGTCAATCTTGACTAAAGTTTGGGTGAACCTAAGAAACAGTGCAAACAATTTTGGGAGAAGCTGTTTACAAGTTACCAGATAACTGGCACCACTGGATAAATGTCAGGCACGATCTCAATCAGGAAATGTGAGAGACATGGTTTTAAAGTTGAGTTATTAGTGTCATAAGTAAGCTTGCATTAACGCTGCAATGACGTTATGTGAATATCTCCTACTTGCTACACTCCGGTTCACTGAGGGAGAATTTAGCACGGCCAATGCACCCTAACCAGCACATCTTTCAGACTGTGGGAGGAAATCAGAGCACCCGGAGGAAACCCACACAAACACGGGGAGAATGTGCAAACTCCACACAGTCACTCGAGGTTGAAATTGAACCCAGGTCTCTGGCGCCGTGAGGCAGCAGTGCTAACCGCTGTGCTGCCTGGTAATGAGGGTAATCCAGTAATCATGGTGTGTCTCAGAGTATAGACTGGGTAATTGTACATTCTGATGGATGAACTGGAGAAGGCCACTTGGCCCCTCGATCCTGCTCTTAATGAGGTCATAGCTGATCTGATCTTAACATCAACTTCGCATTCCTGCTTCTTTCAGTTTCCTTATCAAGAATTTATCTACCTCTATCTTAAAGATATTCAAAGAATCTGCCTGAACCACATTCTGAGAAAGAGAATCCCAAACACTCTCACTCTTCCGAGAGAATTTCTTCCCTCAACTCTCCTAAATGGGCGACCACTTAGTTTTGATAAGTGACTCTGAATTCTAAATTCTGTCAAATCCTCTCACAGCTTCTTCATGTAGAGATGTGGGCATCACTGATTGCCCTGGAACTGAGTGACATGTGTCAACCAGAACAGGTAACAATGACAGATTTCCTTCTCTAAAGGAACAATAATGAACTACATGAGTTTTTGTGACTTGTAATTCCAGATTTTTCCCCAGAGTTTAACTCACGGTGTCTGGATTACAATCCATTTTTTTTTATTCATTCCTGGGACATGGGTGTGGCTGGCTGGGCCAGTATTTACTGTCCATCCCTAGTTGCATGAGGACATTTGAGAGTCAACCACATTGCTGTGGCTCTGGATTCACATGTAGGCCAGACCGGGTAAGGACGGCAGATTTCCTTCTCTAAAGGATGTTAGTGACCCAGATGGGTTTTTCCGACAATGGTTTCACGGTCATCAGGAGACTCTTAATTCCAGATTTTTTAAATGAATTCAAATTCCACCATCTTCCGTGGCGGGATTCGAACCCGGGTCCCCAAAACATCAGCTGGGTTTCTGGATTAATGGTCTTGCAATAATACCGCTAGGTAGTTGTCACCCCATAAAGGTGTTATCACGGGGAGGCGATTGCCAAGTGGTATTACTGCCACACTAAGCACAAGAAAGCAGCAAAACTGGTCGTGATGCAGGCCAAGAGGGCAAAATTAAACCTCAGTACGGTTCTACTGGAGAGAGATGGCAAGAATGGCCAAACACTATCCACAGCTATCCTGGATGTGGAACAAACGGGAGCTGAATGAACCCCAGCTCGACCTGAATTTGACCTACAGCAGCTTCAGACGAAAACGGACCTGGGGCACCAGGGAGGGACCACAAGAGGAATGATCAGGATAAAGAGGAGTAGAACAAGAGCCCAGAACACCAAACTATTCCCCGAAATGGATGTGGGAGACCAACGGGTGAACCAGGACAGGGATGTGGGGGACCAGTGGAGAAACGGAAAAGGGGAAATACAAGGACAATAGGTCAGAGCAGGGGGATCTCCATGTTTACACTGAGAATAGCATCAGCAGGGAGAATCCAGGGGAAACACAGAAGGAGAAGGCAGCCAACAACCCAATCATATGGGGGCAAGGGAACACCGAAACATGGGGGGAGGAAAGTGAAGGGGGGGACGCGTTTACTCAGTATATTGGGAATTGGGGAGCACAGACAGGGCAGGGTGCGTTTCTGAATGGAGGGCTGTGACAAGTGGTGTTCCTCAGGGATCAGTGCTGGGACCTTTGCTGTTTGTAATATATATAAATGATTTGGAGGGAAATGTAACTGATTTGATTCGTAAGTTTGCAGATGACACAAAGGTTGGTGGATTTGTGGATAGCGATGAGGACCATCAGAGGATACAGCAGGATATAGATCAGTTGGAGACTTGGGCAGAGAGATGGCAGATGGAGTTTAATCCGGACAAATGTGAGGTAATGCATTTTGGAAGGTCTAATACAGATAAGAAATAAACAGTAAATGGCAGAACCCTTAAGAGTATTGATAGGCAGAGGGATCTGGGTGTACAGATACACAGGTCACTGAAAGTGGCAATGCAGGTGGAGAAGGTAGTCAAGAAGGCATACGGCATGCTTGCCTTCATCAGCCGGGCACTGAGTTTAAAAATTGGCAAGTCATATTGCAGCTTTATAGAACCTTAGTGAGGCCGCACTTGGAATATAGTGTTCAATTCTGGTCACCGCACTACCAGAAGGATGTGGAGGCTTTGGAGAGGGTACAGAAAAGATTTACCAGGATGTTGCCTGGTATGGAGGGTATTAGCTATGAGGAGAGGTTGGAGAAACTTGGTTTGTTCTCACTGGAGTGACGGAGGTTGAGGAGGGACCTGATAGAAGTCTACAAGATTGTGAGAGACATGGACAGAGTGGATAGTCAGAAGCTTTTTCCCAGGGTGGAAGAGTCAATTACTAGGGGGCACAGGTTTAAGGTGCGAGGGGCAAGGTTTAAAAGAGATGTACGAGGCAGATTTTTTACACAGAGGGTGGTGGGTGCCTGGAACTCGTTGCTGGGGGAGGGAGTGGAAGTGGATACGGTAGTGAGTTTTAAGGGGCGTCTTGACAAATCCATGAATAGGATGGGAATAGAGGGATATGGTCCCCAGAAGGGTAGGGGGTTTTAGTTCAGTCGGGCAGCATGGTCAGTGCAGGCTTGGAGGGCCGAAGGGCCTGTTCCTGTGCTGGAATTTTCTTTGTTCTTTGGAACACCCAAAAGTCAGGGGAGGAATTAAGGGACACGGGATGCCCTATTAGACAGCCTGGAATTCTGGGGAGACACAAATACAAGCTCCACGGGAACAGGGGGAACAAGATACAGATCTCCAGGGAAACATAACAGATCACAAAACCTATACAGCTCACACAGGGAAAGACCCCCCCATGGACACACGCAACCCCCAGTAGAAGACTAACCATCACAGGCCACGGGGAGGGAACACAAGAAACAAAATGGGGTAAAGATGGCTTTGGAACAGCAGTAAAAATAGCTTTCAAAATGACCCAGGCAGCACACCACCTAGTGCACCTTGAGTCGGAACCAGAGGGTCCCAGGGGAATCAGAAAATATCTAATGACACTAACTAAACCAGCAGACATAACAAGGGACGCAGAGAAACAGTGACAAGTAAATGCAGAAAATTGGACAAGATGCACAATGGAGATCCTAAAATCCGACTATGAAAATAATCGGGAAAGATGGAGCAAAGATTGGGAAGGGAGAGTATTTACAGATCGCACTGAGGGGGTCTTAGACACACCATTTAAGTGGAATAGAAAAAACATGGGGGACAGGGCGACACACACAACACTACAGAGAATCAGGGAACACATCCAACAGATTAAAAAAAATAATAATTGGATCAACGCAACACAAGAAGACACATGGGGGGAGACACTGAGAGTAACACAGTACATAACAGGGAGACAGAACAGAACGCGGCAAGGACATAGAAATCACGGTTAACACGGAGAGGGACACAACACAGGGTAACACTGACAAAATGGGACACGCCAACAACGTGGCGAAATGGGTATACAGAGAGAGGGGATGAAAATATTCCATCACTGACCATCCCACCAAACCAAAAACACCCCAATAACCCACTAACAAAAACAAACAGAACAACAACACGCGACTAGGAAAACACGGAACCCACCCCACTCAGCCCTCTGAGATACGGTCACAACGCCCCCCCCCCCCAAAAAAAAAGACCCCCGATAGAACAGGGAAACAACCAAGATAGAGACCAAAATTACAGGAACCCACAAAGGAGAAAACAGGCTTTAGGGAAATCCCAACCACCACAGGGAGAAAGAGAAGGGACACATTGAGAAAGGCAAACTCCCAATCTCACCAGGAATGGACGATTTAAGGCGATGATAAAAGAAAAATTACCGACAAATCAGAACGAAGGAAAGGGAAGAGATGAGGGAAACAGATGACTGGACAGAGGAGGAACAGGAAAGGGAATAGATAGATGGGAATTCAACAGCACGGAGCTGAAACAGGGATACCCTCACCCAGAAATCCATAACCAAACAGAAGCAAAACAGCAACACACTGACCCCTAGGAGGGAAAACAGGGACACGTGTAACACCACATGGGGCACCAACACCAGACCCGAAACACAATGGAGAACAAAAACTAGGAGGGTTAGGAGTATAGTGCAAAACACAACTCCAAATCTACATAGGGGCAGGGAGGCTTCTAGACATATAGAAAATCAGAATAATACCCCCTCCGCCCACCTCCGTGTAGGTCATAACCCAACACCCTCCAAGGAGGACTCTCAGGGAAGGAACCAGGGGGAGAGGACAGAAGAGAACCACAGCAGCCCACTCCAGCAGGGGAAGAACAGGGGGGGAGCAAACAATACAGGGATAGAGGGAAAATATATAGATAGGACCCTCCCACTACAGGGGAACAGCTCATAGAGGGAACACCAACACACAATCAAAGAAGAATGCTCAGAATGCCCAATGCAATAATAATAAGTCACCCAAACACAGACCGGAAAAACAGAGACTGGACCCTCTCACCAATAACATGGAGTCAAGATGGAGGTTTGATGTGCGGAGACCATATGATGGTTGTGGAGAGGAGAGTAAATCCAGAAGTTGCTTTGAGTTAACCTTGTGGTGGATAGCTTTTAGAACATAGAACATAGAACATTTTTGACAGAGGTTTGTCAGGAGACCATAGAACATAGAACACTACAGCACAAACAGGCCCTTCGGCCCACAAGTTGCGCCAATCACATCTATACCTATCAAGCCATAGAACTATCTGTAACTCCCAATCCCATTAGATCCCATATACTCATCCAGAAGTCTTTTAAAAGACCCCAGCGAGTTCACCTCCACCACCACTGACGGCAGCCGATTCCACTCACTCACCACCCTCTGAGTGAAAAACTTACCCCTAACATCACTTCTGTACTTTCCTCCCCACACCTTAAATCTGTGTCCTCTCGTAGCGACCATTTCAACCCGGGGAAATAGCCTCTGAGAATCCACCCTATCTATTCCTCTCAACATTTTATAAACCTCTATCAGGTCGCCTCTCAACCTTCGTCTCTCCAGGGAGAAGAGTCCCAGCTCCCTCAACCTATCTTCATAAGGCATGCCTCCCAATCCAGGCAACATCCTTGTAAATCTCCTCTGTACCCTTTCAATAGCTTCCACATCCTTCCTGTAGTGATTCTGTCTGAAATTGTCTAGCAAGTCACTTAGTTGTACCAAACTGCTACAGGAAAGTCATACCAGATGGATTACTGCAGTTCAAGAAGGTGGTTGACCAGCATCGACTAAAGGGCAATTAGGGATGGGCAATAAATGCTGGACTTTCCAGCAATGCCCAGATCACATGAAATGAATTTAATAAATAAATAACTCTTGCCTTAACCTTCTCTGCTCTGAGAACAATCCCAGCTTCTTCTTCCTATCCGTGTGATGAATCTTAGTATTATCTGGGTTAGGCCTTGTGGCACAGTGAGTAGATACCCCTGGTAAATTCTGTGTCCTTGGCATCCTTCCTAAATTGTCAATAATGCTCCAACTGGGGTCCAGTGAACGATTAGTGACTAATAAAGGAAATGCATGGCTTTCTTGTTTTTGAACTCAATATCTGTATTTACAAGGTCGTTTTCCACATTGTAATCATCTTCTCAACCTGAACCGCCACCTTCAGAGAGTTATAAATATGCACCCTGCCTGCTCCCTGAGGCACACCTCTGGTTACAGGTCTCCAGTTTGAAAAACAACTCTCTACAACCACCCTCTGGCTCTGTCAAAAAGCCAATTTTGTATCCATTTAGATACCTCCCCCTGGATCCTGTGAGATTTAACTTTATGCAACAACCTACCATGTGGTACCTTGTCAAAGGCCTTGCTAAAGTCCATGTAGGCAACATCAACTGCACTGCCCTCATCTACCTTCTTGGTTACCCCTTCAAAAAACTCAATCAAATTTGTGAGACATGATTTTCCACTCACAAAGCCATGCTGACTGTCCCTAATCAGTCCTTGTGTCTCTAAATGCCTGTAGATCCTGTCTCTCAAAATACGTTCCAACAATTTCCCCACCACAGATGTGAGGCTCACTGGCCTGTAGTTCCCAGGCTTTTCCCTGCAGCCCTTTTTAAACAAAGGCACAGCATTCACCACCCTCCAATCTTCAGGCACCTCACCCGTGACTATCGATGATTCAAATATCTCGGCTAGGGGACCCGCAATTTCCTCACTCACCTCCCACAACGTCCTGGGATACACTTCATCAGGTCCCGGGGATTTATCTACCTTGATGCACTTTAAGACTTCCAGCACCTCCTTCTCTGTAATGTGTACACTCCTCAAAACATCACTATTTATTTCCCCAAGTTCCCTAACATCCATAAGTTTCTCAACAGTAAAAACTGATGAGAAATATTCATTTAGGATCTCACCCATCTCTTGTGGATCCCTACATAGATGACCTTGTTGATCTTTAAGAGGCCCTCCTCTCTCCCTTGTTACTAATGCTAATTACTAATCAAAAGCTAATGTGCAAAATATGAGCTCATGGTCTGGGATAATCTATCAGCATGGATAGAGGATTGGCAGTCCGACAGGGCCATGATGTGAAGATATCGGCTTTGGACTTGGGTAAACACAGTAAGAAATCTCAGGACATAACCTGGTGTTCTGAGACTTCTTATCTGACAGGGAGCAGAGAGATGGGATTAATGGTTTTTTTCCAGGTGGCAACCCTGAGCCACAGGAATCAGCCACTGTGACCTCAACTATTTATAATCTACAACGGCAGGGTTCTGAGGAATGTGGAGGAACAGAGACATCTTGGGATTCATATCCACAGATCTCTGAAAGTTGCCACTCAAGTGGATAGAGCCGTGAAGAAGGCTTATAGTGTGTTAGTGTTTATTAACAGGGGGTTTGAGTTTAAGAGCCGTGGGATTATGCTGCAACTATACAGGACCTTGGTGAGAACACATTTGGAATATTGTGTCCAGTTCTGGTCACCTCACTATAAGAAGGATGTGGAAGCGTTGGAGAGAGTGCAGAGGAGATTTACCAGGATGCTGCCTGGTTTGGAGGGTAGGTCTTATGAGGAAAGGTTGAGGGAGCTGGGGCTTTTCTCTTTAGAGCGGAGGAGGATGAGAGGTGACTTAATAGAGGTTTATAGAGGATAGATATGAGTGGACGTTCAGAGACTATTTCCTCGGGTGGATGTAGCTGTTACTAGGGGGCATACCATGGTGGGAGATATAGGAGGGATGTCCGAGGTAGATTCTTTACTCAGAGAGTGGTTGGAGTGTGGAATACACTGCCTGCTGTGATAGTGGAGTCGGACACTTCAGGAACTTTCAAGTGGTTATTGGATAGGCACACGGAGCACACCAGAATGATAGGGAGTGGGATAGCTTGATCTTGGGTTTGGATAAAGCTCGGCACAACATTGAGGGCCGAAGGGCCTGTACTGTGCTGTACTGTTCTATGTTCTATATCAATGAATTAGATGCTGGGAATGAGTGAACAGCAGCTAAATTTTCTGATGACATAAAGATAGATAGAAGATTGAGTTGTGACAAGGACATGAGTTGTCTGTGAAGGGATATAGATACATCAAGTAAGTGGGAAAAATTTGGGAGCTGGGTGAATGTGTCCACTTTGACGAAAAGAATAGAAAAACAGCTGCTTATTAAAAATGGGAAGGGATTTCAGAAACCTGTGGTACAAAGGGATCTAGATAGGCTGGTTCATTCATCACAAAAGGTTAGTTTGCAGATATAGCAGATGGTCCAAGAAGGCAAATTGAATATTGGTGTTCATTGCAAGGGGAATGGAATAAAAAAGGCGGGAAATGTTGTTACAGTTGCTCCAGACGTTGGTCAAACCACATCTGGAATACTATTGGTCTCCTGATTTAAGAAAGGATGCAAGTGATCCAGGAACATAGAAGGTGAATTGTCTGATTCCCGGAATGAGGGGCACATTACAGTTTAGATGAATGAGAGGTGATCTTATGGAAACATATCTGATCTCGAGGGCACTTGACAGGTGGATGCTGAAAAAATGTTTCTCCTAATGAGAGAAATGACAACTAGGAGACAAAGCTTAAAAATAAGAGGTCTTTTTTCAAGGCAGGGATGAGGAGAGTTTATTTTCCCTGAGGATCATGAACCTGTGGATTTTTCTTCCCCAGAGAGTGGTGCAGGCAGGATTATTGAATATCTTTAAGGCTGAGTTGGGTAGGTTGTTGGCTGAGATGCAGTTAAAGGGTATGGGGGGTAGACAGGAGAATAGAGGTCAAGATCAGCCTTAATGTTATCGAGTGTTGGGCAGGATCAAGAGGCATGAACCTGAGTATTTCATTAACTGTATGGATATTTGTGTGCCATGCAAGTGGAATTTTGTAATGTTTTGTCCTTCTGTCTACTTGTGCTCCAATCTGTGTGTGTGTGTGTGTGTGTGTGTGTGTGTGTGTGTGTGTGTGTGTGTGTGTGTGTGTGTACATACACACAGGTCCTTCTATTCCCGGTTTCACTAAGTTAGCTGCATATTTACAGGTCCCTGTGTCACCCTGTGTATGTGTGTGCCTGCGTGTGGCTTTGTGTCTCCGACTGTTGCTAATTCCCTTGTGTATGAACAAGTCTCTGTGTGAGTAATTTGTATCCAGGTTGTTTTGTCCCTCAATATCTCTAACTGTGAGTTGTATCTGCAGGTTTGCTGCGGCAGTGAGTGTGAGATGGCACACCGTTCTCAATCTTCATCCTTGGGCAATGTGGACAATGACCCCAGCCATGTCCCTCCTCACTATAAGGAATATTACCGCATTGCCATTGACATCCTGACTGAGGAGGGAATCGATGCCTACTACCAATTCCTGGCAGATGAAAAGGAGGTGGATTTTCTCAGCAGCACTGAGATTGAGCACATTAATAAGCACATGAAAAAACCCGCCATAGCCATTGATGAGCTGGAGTTTATGCAAGGTGATTACACTGAATCAGACTCATCAGGAACCTACTGGCCGGTTCACACAGACATTGCTGCCCCAGCACTCGATCTTGGCTGGCCTGATGGTCACATGTGTTGGGGACCCTCTGATGTTACAATCTTTGTCCATCCACCAGCCCCGGACACTCTCAGCATCAAGGAAGAGGTCAGGAGACTCATCAGGTCAGCCACCCAGGTAAGAATATTAATGATAAAAGTGAATTACTGTGGCTGCTGGAACCTGAACAAAAACAGGAAATGGGGAAAGTTCTCAGCAGGTCTGACAGCCTCATTGGAGAGAACCAGAGCCAATGTTTCAAGTATGGATGGTAGTTCTGATGAAGGATCACCCAGACTCAAAACATTGGCTCTATTCTCTCCCCACAGATACTGTCAGAGTGGCTGAAATTTTACAGTATTTTCTGTTCTTGTTTTTTGAACAGTGAGAAGTCTCAACACCAGGGTGGCACAGTGGTTAGCGCTGCTGCCTCACAGCACCAGGGACCCAGTTTTGATTCCTGGCTTGGGTCACTGTCTGTGTGGAGTTTGCACATTCTCCCTGTGTCTGTGTGGGTTTCCTCCGGCTTCTCCAGTTTCCTCCCACAGTCCAAAGATGTGCGGGTTTTAGGGGGTTGGCCATGCTGAACTGTCCCTTAGTGTCAGGAAGACTAGCTAAGGTAAGTGCATGTAGTTATGGAGATAAAGTCTGGGTGGGATTGTGGTTGGTGCAGACTCAAGGGGCCGAATGGCCTCCTGCACTGTAGGGATTCTACGACCAGGTTAAAGTCTGTAAGAAGTCTCACAACACCAGGTTAAAATCCAACAGGTTTATTTGGTAGCAAAAGCCACTAGCTTTCGGAGCACTGTTCCTTCATCAGGTGAGTGGGAGTTGTGTTCACAAACATAGAACATAGAACACTACAGCACAAACAGGCCCTTCGGCCCACGAGTTGCGCCGATCACATCAACACCTACCAACCTACAGACCTATCTATAACCCTCAATCTCATTAAACCCCATATACTCATCCAGAAGTCTTTTAAAAGACCCCAGCGAGTTCGCCTCCACCACCACTGACGGCAGCCGATTCCATTCACTCACCACCCTCTGAGTGAAAAACTTACCCCTAACATCTCCTCTGAACTTCCCTCCCCGCACCTTAAATCTGTGTCCTCTTGTAGCAACCATTTCAACCCGGGGAAATAGCCTCTGAGAGTCCACCCTATCTATTCCTCTCAACATTTTGTAAACTTCTATCAGGTCGCCTCTCAACCTTCGTCTCTCCAGGGAAAAGAGTCCCAGCTCCCTCAACCTAACTTCATAAGGCATGCCTCCCAGTCCAGGCAACATCCTTGTAAATCTCCTCTGTACCCTCTCAATAGCTTCTACATCTTTCCTATAGTGAGGCGACCAGAACTGCGCACAATACTCTAAATGAGGCCTGACAAGGGTCTTATAAAGTTGCAGCATTACCTCCCGACTCCTAAACTCAATCCCTCGATTAATGAAGGCCAGTACACCATATGCCTTCTTGACCACCTCCTCCACCTGCGAGGCCGATTTAAGAGTCCTGTGGACCCGGACCCCAAGATCCTTCTGCTCTTCAACACTACTCAGACTTCTGCCCTTGATAGTGTACTCGTTCATCCCATTGGTTCTGCCAAAATGGACGACTACACATTTATCTGCGTTGAAGTCCATCTGCCACTTCTCTGCCCAGTCCTGCATCCTATCTAAGTCCTGCTGCAACTTTTGCCATCCTTCCAGACCATCCACAACACGATCGACCTTCGTGTCATCAGCGAACTTACTTACCCATCCCTCCACTTCCTCATCCAGGTCATTTATGAAAATGACAAACAACAAGGGTCCCAGAACAGATCCTTGAGGCACTCTGTGTTGTGAACTGTTCCCTTCCTGTTGGCGAACACTTCAGTGGTCACGGGCATTCAGCCTCTGACCTTCGGGTAAGCATTCTCCAAGGCGGCCTTCACGACACACGACAGCGCAGAGTCGCTGAACAGAGACTGATAGCCAAGTTCCGCGCACATGAGGACGGTCTCAACAGGGATCTTGGGTTCATGTCGCACTATCTGTAACCCCCGTGACTTGCCTGGGTTTGTAAAACCTCACTTACTGTCCTGTCTGGAGACAATACACATCTCTTTAACCTGTGCTTAACCCTCTCTCCACTCACATTGTCTGTATCTTTAAGACTTGATTACCTGTAAAGACTCACATTCCAACCATTATCTTGTAAATTGAGTTTGTGTCTTTATATATCCTGTTTGTGAACACAACTCCCACTCACCTGGCGAAGAGGCAGTGCTCCGAAAGCTAGGGGGTTTTACTACCAAATAAACCTGTTGGAATTTAACCTGGTGTTGTGAGACTTCTTACTGTGCTTACCCCAGTCCAACGCCAGCATCTCCACATCAGGTTGAAGTCCAACAGGTCAGTCACTTACCTGATGAAGGAACAGTGCTCGAAAGCTCATGATACCAAATTGAAGTCCTCCAGCTTTTACCTGGTGTCATGAGACTTTTTACTGAGCTTACCCGAGTTCAATGCTGGCATCTTAGAACAAAGAAAATTACAGCACAGGAACAGGCCCTTCGGCCCCTCCAAGCCTGCACCAACTGAACTAAAACCCCCTACCCTTCCGGGTACCATATCCCTCTATTCCCATCCTGTTCATGGATTTGTCAAGACGCCCCTTAAAACTCACTACCGTATCCCCTTCCACTCCCTCCCTCGGCAGCGAGTTCCAGGCACCCACCACCCTCTGTGTAAAAAATCTGCCTCATACATCTCCTTTAAACCTTGTCCCTCGCACCTTAAACCTGTGCCCCCTAGTAATTGACTCTTCCATCCTGGGAAAAAGCTTCTGACTATCCACTCTGTCCGTGCCTCTCATAATCTTGTAGACTTCTATCAGGTCTCCCCTCAACCTCCGTCGCTCCAGTGAGAACAAACCAAGTCTCTCCAATCTCTCCTCATAGCTAATGCCCTCCACACCAGGCAACACCCTGGTAAATCTTTTCTGTACCCTCTCCAAAGCCTCCACATCCTTCTGGTAGTGTGGTGACCAGAACTGAACACTATATTCCAAGTGCAGCCTCACTAAGGTTCTATAAAGCTGCAACATGACTTGCCAATTTTTAAACTCAATACCCCAGTCGATGAAGGCAAACATGCCGTATGCCTTCTTGACTACCTTCTCCGCCTGCATTGCCACTTTCAGTGACCTGTGTACCTGTACACCCAGATCCCTCTGCCTATCAATACTCTTAAGGATCCTGCCATTTACTGTACATTTCCTATCTGTATTAGACCTTCCAAAATGCATTACCTCACATTTGTCCGGATTAAACTCCGTCTGCCTAAAAGTCCTTTTTTGAAAGTCTTTATATCAGTATGTTATCCTCATCAGTCCTTCATTAAAGCACTTAATCAGGTGAGTTGATCATGATTTGTCTTCAATAAATGTGGCTGTAATTTATTAATCTACAGGTCTGTAAAGTTAATTTTCTGTCTGGTTGTTAAGTTTCCATACCATCACTGGCTGGCCTGTAGTTTCTGGCTTTCTGCCTCTTGCCTTTTATAAACAAGGTGTAACATTTACAATCTCCCATTGCTCTGTTGTGACTCTGATGCGCTCACATTGACCCACGAGAATTAATTTGCGACTTGGCATGTGATAGAATGTTGTAAGGTTAACCCTTCGCTATCCAGCGTTGTCTCCTCTTGTTGCCTCCTCTCTGCTGAGGAATGATGAATTTATGATTTGTTTTGGGTGTCTTTCTCCCACAGGTTATTGCGATTGTAATGGATGTTTTCACTGATATTGACCTGTTTGCTGAGGTGTTGGAAGCTGCGAGTCGTGGCATTCCTGTCTACCTCCTCCTTGATGAACTGTTCTCTCATCACTTTCTGGAGATGGTTAAGAAATGTAAAGTGAATCTGAGCTACATACAGGTAAGAACCAGTTAATTTTGGCTTGGTTTGTGATGGAGCGATGATGAACCTGGTTTTAAAGATCAGGGGATTGGCTGATGTACTGGTTTAGACGTGAATCTTTCACCTCAAATGAACCCAAATTTATGGGACGGTAGGCAAGTTGGAACAGCTCAGTTGGGAGTGAATTAGACTGAAGATTTAAAGGTTCCTGTTTCAGACCTGTGTTTAGGCATGAGCTCACATTTCTTTTGGGTGGCACACTGGTTACCACTGCTGCCTCACAGCGCCAGGGACCCAGGTTCAATTCCTGGCTTGGGTCACTGTCTGTGCAGAGTCTGCACATTCTCCCCATGTCTGTGTGGGTTTCCAATTTCCCCCCTCACTCCAAAGATGTGTGGGTTAAATCAGTTGGCCGTGTTAAATTGTCCGGGGCCGTGTAGGTTAAAGAGATTAGCCAGGCAAATGTGTGGGACTGCGGCCGGTGCTGACCCAGGGCAGGGGGGTGGGGCTGCGGCCAGCGCTGATTGTGGGGGGGGGGGGGCGGGGGTGGCTGCGGCCGGCACTGACCGGGGGAGGGGGGGGTGGTGCAGGGCTGCGGCCGGCACTGACCGGGGGGGGGGGCGGGTGGTGCAGGGCTGCGGCCGGCACTGACCGGGGGGGGGGTGGGGGGGGGCGGGTGGTGCAGGGCTGCGGCCGGCACTGACCGGGGGGGGGGGGGCGGGTGGTGCAGGGCTGCGGCCGGCACTGACCGGGGGGGGGGGGGGGGCGGGTGGTGCAGGGCTGCGGCCGGCACTGACCGGGGGAGGGGGGGGGTGGTGCAGGGCTGCGGCCGGCACTGACCGGGGGGCGGGGCTGCTGACCGGGGGCACACACACTTATCCTCCAGATTCAACGAAGCCTTTTGACAAATAGTCAGCAATAGTTGAGTCAATTGAGTTTTTTTTATTGTCACAAGTCGGCTTGTATTAACACTGCAATGAAGTTACTGTGAAAATCCCCTAGCCGTCACACTCTGGTGCCTGTTCGGGTTACACTGAGGGAGAATTTAGCACAGCCAATGCACCCTAACCAGCACAGCTTTCAGACTGTGGGAGGGGAAGACTTATAGTGTGTTAGTGTTTATTAACAGGGGGTTTGAGTTTAAGAGCCGTGGGGATATGCTGCAACGATACGGGACCTTGGTGAGACCACATTTGGAATATTGTGTTCAGTTCTGGTCACCTCACTATAAGAAGGATGTGGAAGCATTGGAGAGAGTGCAGAGGAGATTTACCAGGATGCTGCCTGGTTTGGAGGGTAGGTCTTATGGGGAAAGGTTGAGGGAGCTGGAGCTTTTCTCTTTAGAGCGGAGGAGGATGAGAGGCGACTTAATAGAGGTTTATAAGATGATGAGGGGGATTGATAGAGTGGACATTCAGAGACTATTTCCTCAGGTGGATGTAGCTGTTACTAGGGGGCATAACTATAAGGTTGATGGTGGGAGATATAGGAGGGATGTCCGAGGTAGATTCTTTACTCAGAGAGTGGTTGGAGTGTGGAATACACTGCCTGCTGTGATAGTGGAGTCGGACACTTTAGGAACTTTCAAGCTGTTATTGGATAGGCACATGGAGCACACCAGAATGATAGGGAGTGGGATAGACTGATCTTGGGTTTGGACATAGCTCGGCACAATATTGAGGGCCGAAGGGCCTGTACTGCTCTATGTTCTATGAAACCAGAGCCCCCTGAGGAAACCCAAGCAGACACAGGGAGAATGCGCAAACTCCACACAGACAGCGATCCAAATAGAGAATCAAACCCGGGTCCCTGGCGCTGTGAGACAGCAGTGCTAACCCACTGAAGTCAGCAGGCAATGGATTCAGTCCCTTCAGTTGAGTCTATACTCTAGGCTGATGTTGTGTGACAGTGCTAATGGAGCGATTGCTTAGGACTCTATGACAGTGCTAATGGGCTTGCCAGAGGTGCTGTCTTTGGATGGTGAAAATTCTGTTGTGTTGTTCTAGCAGTGCCTTGGCCTCCTTCCCCAGCAGCATCACAATAACTTGTTTATTCATCTCACTGTGTGAGCTGCCTGTGTGAAAATTGGGCCTGCGTGCTAACAGTACCTGATCGATAATCAATTCATTGCATGTTTGAGAATTTCCCTGATTTGTGAATAAGCTCCATTTAAATAATTTACATTGGCCGTAAAGGGCAAAAGAGTAACAAGGGAGAGAGTAGGGCCTCTTAAAGATCAACAAGATCATCTATGTGCAGATCCACAAGAGATGGTGAGATCCTAAATGAATATTTCTCATCAGTTTTTACTGTTGAGAAAAGCATGGGTGTTAAGGAACTTGGGGAAATAAATAGTAATGTCTTGAGGAGTGTACATATTACAGAGAAGGAGGTGCTGGAAGTCTTAAAGTGCGTCAAGGTAGATAAATCCCCAGGACCTGATGAAGTGTATCCCAAGACATTGTGGGAGGCTAGGGAGGAAATTGCGGGTCCCCTAGCTGAGATATTTGAATCATCGATAGTCACGGGTGAGGTGCCTGAAGAATGGAGAGTGGTGAATGTTGTGCCTTTGTTTAAAAAGGGCTGCAGGGAAAAGCCTGGGAACTACAGGCCAGTGAGTCTCACATCTGTGGTGGGGAAATTGTTGGAAGGTATTTTGAGAGACAGGATCTACAGGCATTTAGAGATGCAAGGACTGATTAGGGACAGTCAGCATGGCTTTGTGAGTGGAAAATCATGTCTCACAAATTTAATTGAGTTTTTTGAAGGGGTAACCAAGAAGGTAGATGAGGGCAGTGCAGTTGATGTTGTCTACATGGATTTTAATACGGAAAAGTGTAGAGTGATTCACTTTGGAAGGAGTAACAGGAATACAAAGGACTGGGCTAATGGTAAGTTACTTGGTAGTGTGGATGAGCAGAGAGATCTCGGGGTACATGTGCATAGATCCCTGAAAGTTGGCACCCAGGTTGATAAGGTTGTTAAGAAGGCGTACGGTGTGTTAGCTTTTATTGGTAGAGGGATTGAGTTTCGGAGCCGCGAGGTCATGTTACAACTGTACAAAACTCTGGTGCAGCCGCACTTGGAGTATTGTGTACAGTTCTGGTCGCCACATTATAAGAAAGATGTGGAGGCATTGGAAAGGGTGCAGAGGAGGTTTACCAGGATGTTGCCTGGCATGGGGGGAAGGTCTTATGAGGAAAGGCTGAGGGACTTGAGGTTATTTTCATTAGAGAGAAGAAGGTTAAGAGGTGACTTAACAGAGGCATATAAGATGATCAGAGGGTTAGATAGGGTGGACAGTGAGAGCCTTTTTCCTCGGATGGTGATGGCTAGCATGAGGTGACATACCTTTAAATTGAGGGGTGATAAATATAGGAGAGATGTCAGAGGTAGGTTCTTTACTCAGAGGACGTGGAATGCCCTGCCTGCAGCAGTTGTGGACTCGCCAACATTAAGGGCATTTAAATGGTCATTGGATAAACATATGGATGATACTGGAATTGTGTAGGTTAGATGGGCTTTAGATTGGTTCCACAGGTCGGCGCAACATCGAGGGCCAAAGGGCCTGTACTGCGCTGTAATGTTCTATGTTCTGAATGTGAGGTGATGCATTTTGGTAGGTTGAACCAGGGCAGGACTTACTCAGTTAATGGTAGGGTGTTGGGGAGAGTTACCGAACAAAGAGATCTGGGGGTACATAGCACATAGAACATTACCGCACAAACAGGCCCTTCGGCCCACAAGTTGCGCCGATCATATCCATACCCACCAGGCCTATCTATAACCCCCAATCCCATTAGATCCCATATACTCATCTAGAAGTCTCTTAAAAGACCCCAGCGAGTTCGCCTCCACCACCACCGAAGGCAGCCGATTCCATTCACTCACCACCCTCTGAGTGAATAACTTACCCCTAACATCACTTCTGTACTTTCCTCCCCAGCACCTTAAACCTGTGTCCTCTCGTAGTGACCATTTCAGCCCTGGGAAATAGCCTCTGAGAATCCACCCTATCTATTCCTCTCAACATTTTATAAACCTCTATCAGGTCGCCTCTCAACCTTCGCCTCTCCAGGGAGAAGAGACAGAGCTCCCTCAACCTATCCTCATAAGGCATGCCTCCCAGTCCAGGCAACATCCTTGTAAATCTCCTCTGCACCATTTCAATAGAGTTCGTGTTCATAGAGCTTGAATGTCAAGTCACAGGTGGACAGAGTGGTGAAGAAGGCGTTCGGCATGCTTGGTTTCATTGGTCAGAATATTGAATACAGGAGTTGGGACGTCTTGTTGAAGTTGTACAAGACATTGGTAAGGACACACTTGGAATACTGTGTACAATTCTGGTCACTCTCTATTATAGAAAGGATATTATTAAACTAGAAAGAGTGCAGAAAAGATTTACTAGGATGCTACCGGGACTTGATGGATTGAGTTATAAGGAGAGGTTGAATAGACTGGGACTTTTTTCTCTGGAGTGTAGGAGGCTGAGGGGTGACCTTATAGAGATCTATAAAATAATGAGGGACACAGATCAGCTAGATAGTCAATATCTTTTCCCAAAGGTAGGGGTGTCTAAAACTAGAGGGTATAGGTTTAAGGTGAGAGGGGAGAGATACAAAAGTGTCCAGAGGGGCAATTTTTTCACACAGAGGGTGGTGAGTGTCTGGAACAAGCTGCCAGAGGTAGTAGTAGAGGCGGGTACAATTTTGTCTTTTAAAAAGCATTTAGATAGTTACATGGGTAAGATGGGTATAGAGGGATATGGGCCAAATGTGGGCAATTGGGATTAGTTTAGGGGTTTAAAAAAAAGGGCAGCATGGAGAAGTTGGGCCGAAGGGCCTGTTTCCATGCTGTAAACTTCTATGACTCTATTCTTTAACATTGTTAGAGTGAGGGCTTTTCCCTGCGTGGTTTTGTGTTCTGGAACATTGTCATTATCATTTTGTGGGAATTAAAACAGCAAATTTTCAAATTCTAAATAGCTACAGTTTCTTGGAAGTAATGAATCACTCTGTGTGACACCTAAAATGATAAAAACACCCCAAACAAGCCTTATAAATAGGAACCCCACAAGGCAGTGTCACTAGGATTATTGACACACCTCTAGGAAACTCTGTAAATAATCTGTCACTCGGGAAATTTAAATAAACATGCAGATTCTCCGGGAGTTCCTCGTGTATCCCTTTGGGTTTGCAGCTCCTGTGTTGAAATGAGAAGGTAGACTATGAGCTGTTGTTAGTAAATGGAGGTGCTGTGTTATTATAAATTGCTTTGTAGAAATTCAGCCAGTGATCAGAGTGATGACTCACCACCTGCATTGGCCCTCCAGCTATTCCCTCCACCCAAGGTGTGTTCCCTGTCAGGGTAATTCAGTTTTAGGTGTAGCTGTTCTTCGATGAACAAGTGCTGGCACAGATTAGACCAGGAACATGCCTTTCTCATGAGAAGCAGGAAATAATTTTTGTGATACAGATGAGGTTAAATAAAAATTTCTAGAGTGAAGAAGAATCAGTTTCTAATGGAAACGAGGAATTGGACATAAAAGTAAGGGTGTTTTCCTTGAGATATACAGACTGCATCTTGAATACTGTGTGCAGTTTAGGTCTCCTTTAACAGAGGGGGTAAATGCATTCGAGTGGTTCAGAGGTGGTTTACTCGACTGATGTCTGGATTAAGCAGGTTATCTCATAGGTTGAACATAGGTTAAAGAGTTAGGCGGTGTCTTGATCGAAGTATATAAAATCCTGACCAGCGCTAACCAGCCAAACGTGGAAAGGATGTTTCCCCTGTGGTGGGGCTGGGGCGGGGGGGTGGGGGTGGGGGGGCGCTCTGTTTTAAAATTAGGGGTTGCTCTTTTAGGACTGAGATGTGGAGAAATTGTCCCATTGCTCTCTCAGAAGGTTGTGCGACTTTGGAACTCTGTTTCAGGGGGAGCTGGAAGCGGGGACTGATTATTTTCAAGGCCAGGTGGATAGATTCTTGTTAGGGAGGAAAATTTGAAGGTTACAGAATGAAATAATGTGACCAGAAGGAATGCCACATGTGCCTTTGATTCTGTCTCCATTCATAAACACAAGTTATTTTCACACTTTCCCCATCCCTTGAGTTTGTGCGTGTTAAGGCTACTTTGATACAGCTCCATTAGGGGAAGCCCAACACAGTTAGAGATTGCCATTTTAACATTCACTTACGGACTGTGGGCATTGCTGACAAGACTAACATTTATGACCCATCTCTCATTATCCTTCAGGTAGTGGAGGTTATTTGATTAAAGTGAGCAGGTTGTTGCTGAATAAGTGCCTGATGACCCTTTCCATCACTTTACTGAGAGGAGAACTGGGCAGTAATTGGCTGGGTTGGATTAGTCCTGCTTTTTGTGTACAGGACATACCTGGGCAATTGCCCACATTGTCAGGTAGATGCCAGTGTTGTAACCGTACTGGAACAGCTTAGCTACGAGTGCAGGAAATATGGAAGCACAATGACCCCGACCTCCACAGCCTTCAGTGGCAAAGAATTCCACAGATTCACCACCCTCTGGCTGAAGAAATTCCTCCTCATCGTGGTTCTAAAGGGCTTTACCTTTATTCTGAGGCTGTGCCCTCGGATCCCAGTCTCTCCCACTAATGGAGACATCTTCCCCATGTCCACTTTATCCAGCCCCTTCAGTATTCTGTTTCAAAACCAGCACAACACTTACAAGTTTATAATTAAAGTGATTTGCAGCACAGTCTGATTCATTGGTGTGTTTTTGGTTGCTATTAAGTATAGACACCTCTTCAATTCTAATTGATTTTAGTTGGTGGGGTGTGTTGGGGATGGGCTGCAAAAAGAGTGGCCCAGACGGTGAAACCCCACCAAGGTGGGGGCACTGGGAAGATCTTATTGATCAAGATTAATGTATAATAGATAGTTAATTTATAATGAAGAGGTCAGTGGGTGAAGTGAGCATGTCAGAGTGTTGTGTCTGCAGTTTGGGTAGGAGACAGGGTGATTAATCCGGATTTCAGTGTGGTGAGGAAGTTGGGAAGAGGACTGAGGTCAGGGGTAATGAGGAGCAGTTTCAGAACTGCACGCTGTTAGCCGTGGCATTTAATAAATGTTGGAAGTGGTGCAGGAACTGCCCGTCAGCTCTATTGCTTGCAGTTGGAAATCCCCTTTGATGATAAATGGTTTTTCTTTGGGGTTTTACTTCTCAGGAGTCAATGGGAATATTAGCGACACTGACTGGTTCAGTGAAACCTGGTTCCATTGAATTCTTTTTGTATGTTTGTGTTTAGATTTTCGAGGCTAAGATTACGTTGCTAGGTAACTCAGCACTGTTTAAATAGTAAACGGTTGACACAATCCCACTCTGACTAAATGTTAATCTTTAATGAGGATTCCTTTAAGGAGCCAATAGAAAGGCCACTTCCTGTGTGTAATACTTCACTTTGCAACTTCTTGGCCTCTGCCTCCTCACTATTTATCCATGGACTGTGTGACAGAGCACTTATACACAGTAAAGTCTTTATAGACGCTTGGTCAATAGTGTTATTACTCAATTCAATCTGTCTACTATTGGAACACAGGGCTTAGAAATTCTGAGTTGAAATAATATATATTGAGCCTGTTTGGCTCAACTTTAGGAAGTCAGAGATACCTCTCGATCTGGGAAAGCATCAGTATTTACAGGTTCTATTTTTTCATTAATTAACGGCATGTGGGTGTCACTGCCTCGACCAGCATTTGTTACTCAACTCCAATTACACTGGAAAAAGCACTGCTGAGCTGCCTTCACTGCCCATCCCTAATTGCCCCTTCAGAAGGTGCTGCTGAGCTGCCTTCACTGCCCATCCCTAATTGCCCCTTCAGAAGGTGCTGGGGAGCTGCCTTCACTGCCCATCCCTAATTGCCCCTTCAGAAGGTGCTGCTGAGCTGCCTTCTTGAGCCGCTGCAGTCCCTGAGGTGTAGGTACACCCACAGTGCTGTTAGGGAGGGAGTTCCAGGATTCTGACCCAGTGACAGTGAAGGAACGGCCGATATATTTCCAAATCAGGATAGTGAGTGACTCGGAGGGGAATCTCCAGGTGGGGGGTGTTCCCAGGTATCTGCTGCTCCTGTCCTTCTAGATGGAAGTGGTGGTGGGTTTGGAAGGTGCTGCCTAAGGAGCCTTGGTGAGTTGCTGCGGTGCATCTTGTAGATGGTACACACGGCTGTCACTGTGTGTCGGTGGATGGGGTGCCAATCGAGTGCCTGTTTTGTCCTGGATGGTATTGAGCTTCCTGAGTGTTAATGAAGCTGCGTTTATCCAGGCAGGTGAGACTATTCCATCGCTCTCCCGACTTATGCCTTGCAGGTGGTGGGAGCTGTGAGGGGGGCAGGAGGTAAAAATGTTCCTCAGGATTTTCAGCCTCCGTGACCTGCTCTTGTAGCCACCTTCTTTATTTTTAAAAATTCTTTCCTGGGATGTGGGTGTCACTGATAAGTATTTGTTGCTCCTCACTAACTGACCTTGATATGAATGGCCATTTCAGAGAACATTTACATACCTCATATATTTAGAAACCTGCCTCTGGGCTTTTCCATTATCTTCTCTGCCAATGATATTTTGTTGCCCTCCTTATTTCTTTTTAAGCGCCTCCCCCCCCCCCACCCCACCCACCTCCCCCCGCCCCCCCCCCCACCCCACACACCCCACCCCTGAAGGGCCTCCCCTGTTTTTAGACCTGCTGTAAGCCTTGAGCTTGGCGAAGGGCCTGTTTGTGTGCTGTACAACTCTGACTATAAAGCTGGAATTAAAAACTCATCTCGTTCGCTAATGTCCGTTAGGGAAGGGAATCTGCCGTCCTTACCCGGTCTGGCCTACATGTGACTCCAGAGTCACAGCAATGTGGATACCTGTTAATTGCCCTATCGAGCTGGTTGGGCAGGAAATGCCAGCCCAATCAGTGACGTGACATTAAAAAAAATAAAAATGGATGGGCTTAGGACGAGAATTCCTGCGGGTACAAACCTCGAACAACCTCAACGATCTTCCTCTGTTCCACCCGGTGGAGAATTTTCCCTTATTTCCATTGACTAGAATTTTCCTAGGACGCTTTGATGCCACTCTGTCAAATACTGCCCTAATGGCAAGAACGCTCACTCTTACTGCACCTCCTGGAGTTTAGCTCCACCAAGAACGTTTGAACCAAGGTTGTAAAGAAGTCAGGAGCTCAGTGACCCTGGTGGAACCCAGGATGTCCTTCCTATAGAGGGAGCACAGTGAAGGTTTACCAGGCTGATTCCTGGGGTGGCAGGTCTGTCATATGAGGAGAGACTGAGTCAGTTAGGATTATATTCACTGGAGTTCAGAGTGAGAGGGGATCTCATAGAAACGTGTAAAATTCTAACAGGGTTAGACTGGGTAGATTCAGAAAGAATGTTCCCAATGGTGGGGAGTCCAGAACTAGGGGTCATAGTTTGAGGATAAGGGATAAACCTTTTAGAACTGAGGTGAGGAGAAATTTCTTCACCCAGAGGGTGGTGAATGGGTGGAATTCACTCCCACAGAAAGTAGTTGAGGCCAAAACATTGTCTGATTTCAAGAAGAAATTCGATTTTGCTCTTGGGGCTAAAGGGATGGAGGGATATGGGGGGGTGGAATCAGGATATTGAATTTGATTATCAAAATAAATGGTGAAGTAGGCTTCTAGTTTCTAGAAACTGAGCGTGAATGGGTAGTTATTACTGAGTAGGTACTGCTTGGTAATGGTCTTAATGACTGCTTCCGACTTTACTTTAGGTAAGAAGAGTGATGAGATCCTGCAGCAGCAGCTTAGGGAGTTAGGTAGAAAGTTGAAAAGCAGGATCTCTCGGGTTATAATCTCAGGATTACTCCCTGTGCCACGTACCAGTGAGGCTAAGAATAGGAAGATGGTGCAGCTCAACATGTGGCAAAACAGCTGGTGTAGGAGGGAGGGTTTCAGATATCCGGACCACTGGGGTCTCTTCCGGGGCAGGTGGGACCTGTACAAGAAGGACGGGTTGCATCTAAACTGGAAGGGTATAAATATTCTGGCCGGGAGATTTGCTAGTGTCACACGGGGGGATTTAAACTAGTTTGGCCGGAGGATGGGAACCAGAGTAAAGGTGAATTAGCTGAAGGGGAACCAGAGAGTACATAGAACATAGAACACTACAGCACAAACAGGCCCTTCGGCCCACAAGTTGCGCCGATCACATCACCTACCAACCTACAGACCTATCTATAACCCTCAATCTCATTAAACCCCATATACTCATCCAGAAGTCTTTTAAAAGACCCCAGCGAGTTCGCCTCCACCACCACTGACGGCAGCCGATTCCATTCACTCACCACCCTCTGAGTGAAAAACTTACCCCTAACATCACTTCTGAACCTCCCTCCCCGCACCTTAAATCTGTGTCCTCTCGTAGCGACCATTTCAAACCGGGGAAATAGCCTCTGAGAGTCCACCCTATCCATTCCTTTCAACATTTTGTAAACTTCTATCAGGTCGCCTCTCAACCTTCGTCTCTCCAGGGAAAAGAGTCCCAGCTCCCTCAACCTAACTTCATAAGGCATGCCTCCCAGTCCAGGCAACATCCTTGTAAATCTCCTCTGCACCCTTTCAATAGCTTCTACATCTTTCCTATAGTGAGGCGACCAGAACTGCGCACAATACTCTAAATGAGGCCTGACAAGGGTCTTATAAAGTTCCAGCATTACCTCCCGACTCCTAAACTCAATCCCTCGATTAATGAAGGCCAGTACACCATACGCCTTCTTGACCACCTCCTCCACCTGCGAGGCCGATTTAAGAGTCCTGTGGACCCGGACCCCAAGATCCTTCTGCTCCTCAACACTACTCAGACTTCTGCCCTTGATAGTGTACTCGTTCATCCCGTTGGTTCTGCCAAAATGGACGACTACACATTTATCCGCGTTGAAGTCCATCTGCCACTTCTCCGCCCAGTCCTGCATCCTATCTATGTCCTGCTGCAACTTTTGCCATCCTTCCAGATCATCCACAACACCACCGACCTTCGTGTCATCAGCGAACTTACTTACCCATCCCTCCACTTCCTCATCCAGGTCATTTATGAAAATGACAAACAACAAGGGTCCCAGAACAGATCCTTGAGGCACTCCGCTGGTGACTGACCTCCATTCAGAAAAAGCCCCATCCACAACCACTCTCTGCCTTCTGCAGGCAAGCCAGTTCTGGATCCACAAGGCCAAAGGCCCTTGGATCCCATGCCCTCTCACCTTCTCAAGAAGTCTTGCATGGGGGACCTTATCAAACGCCTTGCTGAAGTCCATGTACACTACGTCCACGGCACTTCCTTCGTCAATGTGTGCAGTCACATTATCGAAGAACTCAACTAGGCTTGTAAGGCACGACCTGCCCTTGACAAATCCATGCTGACTATTCCTGATCATGTCAAACCTCTCCAAATGTTCGTAAATCTTGTCCCTCAGAAGCCTCTCCATCAGCTTACCAACCACTGAGGTCAGACTCACCGGTCGGTAATTTCCCGGGCTATCTCTGTTCCCTTTCTTAAAAATAGGAACTACATCCGCAATCCTCCAATCCTCTGGAACCTCTCCCGTCTCCATTGACGACGCAAAGATCATCGCCAGGGGCTCTGCAATCTCTTCCCTCGCCTCCCACAGTATCCTGGGGTACATCCCATCTGGTCCCGGCGACTTATCTACCTTGATAGAATTAAAGTAGGGGCAGTAAGATTCAGAGAAACAGCAGGCAGGGTGGGATTGCTAATCAGAGAGAGTCTGGTGGACTGAAGTGTATTTGTTTCAATGTGAGAAGTGAACAGGTAAGGCAGATGAACTTAGAGCTTGGATTAGTACTAGGAACTATGATGTTGTTGCCATTACAGAGACTTGGTTAAGGGAAGGACAGATTGACAGCTAAACATTCCAGGATACAGATGTTTCAGGTGGGATAGAGGGGGATGTAAAAGGGGTGAGGGAGTTACACTACTGGTTAAGGAGAATATCACAGCTTTACTCCGGGAGGACACCTCGGGTTCATACAGTGAAGCAATATGGATAGAGCTCAGGAATAGGAAGGGTGCAGTCACAATGTTGGGGGTTTACTATAGACCACCCGAGAGCCAGCGGGAGATAGAGGAACAGATATGTAGGCAGATTTTGGCAAAGTGTAAAAGTAACAGGGTTGTTGTGGTGGGAGATTTTAACTTCCCCGATATTGACTGGGACTCAGAGCTGGGGGTGTGGATGGGGCAGAGATTGTAAGGAGCATCCAGGAGGGCTCCCTGAAACAGTATGTAGATAGTCCAACGAGGGAAAGGGCCATACTGGACCTGGTATTGGGGAATGAGCCCGGCCAGGTGGTCGATGTTTCAGTAGGGGAGCAGCTTGGGAACAGTGACCACAATTCAGTAAGATTTAAGGTGCTGATGGATAAAGATAAGTGTAGACATAGAACATAGAACACTACAGCACAAACAGGCCCTTCGGCCCACAAGTTGCGCCGATCACATCATCACCTACCAACCTACAGACCTATCTATAACCCCCAATCTCATTAAACCCCATATACTCATCCAGAAGTCTTTTAAAAGACCCCAGCGAGTTCGCCTCCACCACCACTGACGGCAGCCGATTCCATTCACTCACCACCCTCTGAGTGAAAAACTTACCCCTAAACTTAGTCCTCAAGTGAAGGTGCTAAACTGGGGGAAGGATAATTACAACAATATTGGGCAGGAACTGAAGAATGTTGATTGGGGGCAGATGTCTGAGGGTGAATCAACATCTGGCATGTGGGAGGCTTTCAAGTGTAAGTTGATAGGGATTCAGGACTGGCACATTCCTGTAGGGATGAAGGATAAATATGACAAGTTTCAGGAACCTTGGATAATGAGAGATATTATGAGCCTAGTCAAAGAGAAAAAGGAAGCATTTGTCAAAACTAGGAGGCTGGGAACACACGAAGCAAGTGTGGAATACAAGGAAAGTAGAAAGAAACTTAAGCAAGGAGTAAGGAGGGCTAAAAGGGGTCATGAAAAAGCATTGGCCAGCAGGATTAAGGAAAATCCCAAGGCTTTTTACACATATATAAAGAGCAAGAGGGTAGCCAGGGAGAGGGTTGGCCCACTGAAGGACAAGGGAGAGAATCTGTGTGAAGCCAGAGGAAATGGGCGAGGTATTAAAGAAAGAACAAAGAACAATACAACACAGGAACAGGCCCTTCGGCCCTCCAAGCCTGCGCTGCTCACACGCCCAACTAGACCATTCTTCTGTATGCCTCCATTCCCAGTCTGTTCATGTAACTATCCAGAGAAGTCTTAAACGATCCCAGCGTGTCTGCCTTCACCACCCTGTTTGGCAGTGCATTCCAGGCCCCCACCACCCTCTGTGTAAAATAAATCCCTCTGATATCTGAGTTAAACCTCGCCCCTCTCACCTTGAACCTCTGACCCCTCGTGATCGTCACCTCCAACCTGGGAAAAAGCTTCCCACTGTTCACCCTATCTATACCCCTCATAATTTTGTACACCTCTATTAGGTCTCCCCTCATTCTCCATCTTTCCAGGGAGAACAACCCCAGTTTGCCCAATCTCTCATCATAGCTAAGACCCTCCATACCAGGCAACATCGTGGTAAACCTTCTCTGTACTCTCTCCAAAGCCTCCATGTCCTTCTGGTAGTGTGGCGACCAGAACTGGGTCCAGATGTATTCCAAATGTGGCCTAACCAACATTCTGTACAGTTGCAACATCAGATACCAATTTTTATACTCTATACCCTGTCCAATAAAGGCAAGCATGCCATATGCCTTCTTCACCACCTTCTCCACCTGTGCTGCCACCTTTAGGGATCTGTGGAGTGTGAGTACTTTGTGACAGTATTCACCAAAGAGAAGGACTTGGTGGATGATGCTTGAATCTATCATCAAGGAAGAAATAGCGAGACATCTGGTTATAAATTGTCCCATTGGTAAGACGCAGCATGGGTTCATGAAGGGCAGGTCATATTTGACTAATCTGGTGGGATTCTTTGAGAACATTACATTGTGCAGTGGAGAATGGGGAATCTGTGGATGTGGTGTATCTGGATTTCCAGAAGGCATTTGATGAGGTGCCACACCAAAGACTGTTACATAAGATAAAGGTGCACAGTGTTATGGGTAATGTATTAGCATGGATAGAGGATTGGTTAACTAACAGAAAGCAAAGAGTGGGGGCAAATGGGTGTTTTTCTGGTTGGTGATCAGTGACAAGTGGTGTGCCTCAGGGATCAGTGTTGGGACTGCAATTGTTTACGATTTACATAGATGATTTGGAGTTGGGGACCAAGTATAGTGTGTCAAAATTTGCAGATCACACTGAGATGAGTGGCAGAGCAAAGTGTGCAGAGGACGCTGAAAGTCTGCAAAGGGATATAGATAGTCTAAGTGAGTGGGCAAGGGTCTGACAGATGGAGTACAATGTTGGTAAATGTGAGGTCATCCATTTTGGTCAGAATAACAGCAAAATGGACGATTATTTAAATGATAAAAAATTGCAGCATGCTGCTGTGCAGAGGGACCTGGGTGTCCTTGTGCAGGAATCTCAAGGAGTTGGTTTGCAGATGCAGCAGGTAATTAAAAAGGCAAATGGAATTTTGTCCTTCATTGCTAGAGGGATGGAGTTTAAAAACAGGGAGGTTATGTTGCAGCTGTATAAGGTGCTGGTGAGGTCACACCTGGAGTACTGTGTACGGTTTTGGTCTCCTTACTTGAGAAAGGATATACTGGCACTGGAGGGGGTGCAGAGGAGATTCACTAGGTTGATTCCAGAGTTGAGAGAGTTGGTTTATGAGGAGAGACTGAGTAGACTGGGGCTATACTCATTAGAATTCAGAAGAATGAGGGGAGATCTTACAGAAAGATATAAGATTATGAAGGGAATGGATAAGATAGAAGCAAGGAAGTTGTTTCCACTGGCGGGTGAAACTAGAACTAGGGGGCATAGTCTCAAAATAAGGGGGAGCAGATTTGGGACTGAGTTGAGGAGGAACTTCTTAAAAAATTGTTGGGGGTAGGGTGTTAGCGTGGATAGAGGATTGGCTGTCAAATAGGAGGCAGAGAGTGGGGGTCAATGGGTGCTATTCGGATTGGCGGATGGTGACTAGTGGAGTGCCCCAGGGGTCGGTGCTGGGGCCTCAGCTTTTTACCATTTATATAGATGATCTGGAGGAGGGAACCGAGTGTAGAGTGTCGAAATTTGCTGATGACACCAAGATTGGGGGAACGGCAAATTGTGCGGAGGGTGTGGAGAGTCTGCAGAAGGATCTAGATAGGCTGGGCGAATGGGCCAGGAAATGGCAAATGGAATTTAATGTTGGCAAGTGTGAGATGGTCCACTTTGGTAGGAAAAATGGTAGAAAGGACTATTACTTACGAGGCGAAAAACTGCAGCAGGCGACGGTGCAGAGGGACCTCGGGGTCCTTGTGCATGAGTCGCAAAAACCCAGCTTGCAGGTGCAGCAGGTGGTCAGGAAGGCGAATGGGATGCTGGCCTTCATAGCGAGGGGGATTGAATATAAAAGTAGGGAGGTCTTGCTGCAGCTGTATAGGGCATTGGTGAGGCTGCAACTGGAGTACTGTGTGCATTTTTGGGCGCCGCACCTGCGCAAAGATATTTTGGCCTTGGAGGGAGTGCAGAGGAGGTTTACTAGGCTGATATCGGAGTTGAGGGGGTTGAGCTATGAGGAGAGGCTGAATAAACTGGGCTTGTACTCGTTAGAGTTTAGAAGAATGAGAGGAGATCTCATTGAGACGTATAAGATGATGAATGGGATGGATAGGATAGAGGTGGAAAGACTCTTCCCGCTCAAAAAAGACAATAGGACTAGGGGGCACAGCCTCAAGATAAAAGGGGGGCGGTTTAGAACGGAGTTGAGGAGGAACTTCTTCACTCAAAGGGTGGTGAATCTCTGGAATTCTCTGCCCGTTGAAGTGGTGGAGGCTGCCTCGCTAAATATTTTTAAGACGCGGGTTGATGGGTTTTTGATAGGAGAGGGGATTAAGGGTTATGGGGAGAGGGCGGGAAAGTGGAACTGAGCCACGACAGATCAGCCATGATCTTATTGAATGGCGGGGCAGGCTCGAAGGGCTAGATGGCCTACTCCTGCTCCTATTTCTTATGTTCTTATGTTCTTCACCCAAAGGGTTGTGAATCTGTGGAATTCCCTGCCCAGTGAAGCAGTTGAGCCTCATTGAATGTTTTTAAGGCAAGGATAGATAAATTTTTGAACAGTAAAGGAATTAAGGATTATGGTGAGCGGGCAGGTAAGTGGAGCTGATTCCACAAAAAGATCAGCCATGATCTTATTGAATGGCGGAGCAGACTCGAGAGGCCAGATGGCCCACTCCTGCTCCTAGTTCTTGTGTCCTTATCATGATGATTCTGGGGAAGGATGTGGAGATAGTTTGAGTCATGTTGAGATCAAAAAAGTGGAGGCCTTGGGGTTCTTGAGAAACATTAAGGTAGACAGGGTCTAATGGGATATACCCCAGAATACTGAGAAAGGCTAGGGAGGACATTGCTGGGGCCTTGAGAGAAATCTTTGTATCCTCACTGGCTACAGGGGAGGTACAGTAAAACATCTTACAAAAGCAGGTTAAAGGCCAATAGGTTTATTTCCTAGCGCAAGCTTTCAGGGCGCTGCTCCTTCATCAGGTGAGTGGGAGTTCTGTTCACAAACAGGGCATTTATAGACACAAACTCAATTTACAAAATAATGGTTGGATGCGAGTGTTTACAGGTAATGAAGTCTTAAAGATACAGACAATGTGAGTGGAGAGAGGGTTAAGCACAGGTTAAAGAGATGTGTATTGTCTCCAGACAGGACAGTTAGTGAGATTTTACAAACCCAGGCAAGTCATGGGGGGTTACAGATAGTGTGACATGAACCCAAGATCCCGGTTAAGGCCGTCCTCATGTGTGTGGGACTTGGCTATCAGTCTCTGCTCAGTGACTCTGCGCTGTCGTGTGTCGTGAAGGCTGCCTTGGAGAATGCTTACCCGAAGATCAGAGGCCGAATGCCCGTGACCACTGAAGTGTTCGCCAACAGGAAGGGAACAGTCTTGCCTGGTGATTGTCGAGCGATGTTCATTCATCTGTTGTTGTAGCGTCTGCATGGTCTCCCCAATGTACCAGGCCTCAGGACATCCTTTTCTGCAGCGCATCATAAGAACATAAGAAATAGGAGCAGGAGTAGGCCATCTAACCCTTCGAGCCTGCCCCGCCATTCAATAAGATCATGGCTGATCTGTCGTGGATCAGTTCCACTTTCCCGCTTTCTCCCCATAACCCTTAATTCCCCTTGTCTATCAAAAACCTATCTACCCATGACTCAAATATATTTAGCGAGGTAGCCTCCACCACTTCAACGGGCAGAGAATTCCAGAAATTCACCACCCTTTTGAGTGAAGAAGTTCCTCCTCAACTTCGTTCTAAACTGCCCCCCCTTATCTTGAGGCTGTGCCCTCTAGTCCTGCTGTCCTTTCTAAGCAGGAAGAATCTCTCTACCTCTACCCTATCCATCCCCTTCATTATCTTATACGTCTGTACCATAGCTGAATATATAGAGATAATTTCCTTAACCACTTAAACATATTTAGATGAGTGTAGGTGATTTATAGTTGTCACTTGATTTATCCTTCATTAAGGGAAGCATATTTCAACAATCTTTTAGTTGTCAGATAAAAGAACTCTGGCTTACAGGCACCTCTTTTGCAGCCACTTCTTATAGTTCTCATTTGTTTTATTTGCAATCACTGCAAATAAAATATTATATAATGTTGCTGTCAATTTACTCTGTTGTGGCCATCTCATTTGGTCACTTTATATATAATGTTTGTGCAATGAACCTTACACAGTTCATTACACAGTGCTATTTACAGCACATTTTAAATCAACCGTTTTGATTTTTACAATATTTTAATTTGACCATGGAATCCTTTTTATTTTCTCTGATCCGTATATATAGATGATCTGGAGGAGGGGGCTAAGTGTAGGGTGTCGAAATTTGCTGATGACACGAAGATGAGTGGAAAAGCAAATTGTGCGGAGGATGTGGAAAGTCTGCAGAGGGATCTGGATAGACTGAGTGAGTGGGCGAGGACCTGGCAGATGGAGTATAATGTTAGCAAGTGTGAGGTTATCCACTTTGGCAGGAATAATAGTAGGAGGGATTACTATTTAAAGGGCGAAAAGCTGCAGCATGCTACGGTGCAGAGGGACCTGGGGGTCCTTGTGCATGAGTCGCAAAAACCCAGTCTGCAGGTGCAGCAGGTGGTCAGGAAGGCGAATGGGATGTTGGCCTTCATAGCGAGGGGGATTGAATATAAAAGCAGGGAGGTCTTGCTGCAACTGTACAGGGCACTGGTGAGGCCGCAGCTGGAGTACTGTGTGCAGTTTTGGTCGCCACACTTGCGCAAGGATACTTTGGCCTTGGAGGGAGTGCAGAGGAGGTTCACTAGGCTGATACCGGAGATGAGGGGGTTGGACTATGAAGAGAGATTAAATAGACTGGGTCTGTACTCGTTGGAGTTTAGAAGGATGAGGGGGGATCTTATAGAGGCGTATAAGATAATGAAGGGGATGGACAGGGTAGAGGTAGAGAGATTCTTCCTGCTCATAAAGGACAGCAGGACTAGAGGGCACAGCCTCAAGATAAGGGGGGGAGGCAGTTTAGAACGGAGTTGAGGAGGAACTTCTTCACTCAAAGAACATAAGAACATGAGAAATAGGAGCAGGAGTAGGCCAACTAGCCCTTCGAGCCTGCCCCGCCATTTAATAAGATCATGGCTGATCTGTCGTGGCTCAGTTCCACATTCCCGCCCTCTCCCCATAACCCTTAATCCCCTCTCTTATCAAAAACCCATCAACCCGCGTCTTAAAAATATTTAGCGAGGTAGCCTCCACCACTTCAACGGGCAGAGAATTCCAAGAGATTCACCACCCTTTGAGTGAAGAAGTTCCTCCTCAACTCTGTTCTAAATCGCCCCCCCTTTATCTTGAGGCTGTGCCCCCTAGTCCTACTATCCTTTCTGAGCGGGAAGAGTCTCTCCACCTCTATCCTATCCATCCCATTCATCATCTTATATGTCTCAGTGAGATCTCCCCTCATTCTTCGAAACTCCAACGAGTACAAGCCTAATTTATTCAGCCTCTCCTCATAGCTCAACCCCCTCAACTCAAGCATTAGCTATGAGGAGAGGTTGGAGAAACTTGGTTTGTTCTCACTGGAGTGATGGAGGTTGAGGGGAGACCTGATAGAAGTCTACAAGATTATGAGAGGCATGGACAGAGTGGGATAGTCAGAAACTTTCTCCCAGGATGGAAGAATCAATTACTAGGGGGCATAGCAGTGTGGCGACTAGGGGATTTTCACAGTAACTACGTTGCAGTGTTAAGGTAAGCCTACTTGTGACTAATAAATAAACTTAAATTTGTGCTTTATAGATGGTGGACAGGTTCTGGGGAGTCAGGAGGTGAGTTACTCACCGCAGTATTCCGAGCTTCTGACCTGCTCTTGTAGCCAGTATTTAGATGGTGAATCCAGTTCAGTTTCTGGTCAGTGAGAATGCCCAGGACATTGATAATGGGGATTCAGTGATGGTAATGCCATTGGATGTCAAGAGGCGGTGGTTAGCGTGTCTCTTATTGGTGATGGTCATTGCCTGGTATTTGTGTGGCGTGAATGTTACTGATACTTGTTAGCTTAAGCCTGGATATTGTCCAGATCTTGCTGCATTTCCACATGGACTGTTTCAGTATCTGAGGAGTCGCGAACGGTGTTGAACATTGTGTAATCATCAGCGAACATCCCCACTTCTGACCTTGTTTCTCTGACCTTATGATCATTTATCAAACAGCTGAAGATCATTCTCCATATGTCAAGTTTTTCCACTCAGCTAACCTATCTATATTCCTTTGCAGACTCGATGCATCCTCCTCACGGCTCACTTTCCTACCAATCTTTGTGTCATTTCTGAGTTTGGCTACATTACACTCAATCCCTTCAGTCAATCATTAAGTTAATTTAGGAGAAATTACTTCACTCAAAGGGTTCTATATTCTTGGAATTCTCTATCCGAGAGGGATGTGGATGCTCCAACATTGAACACGTTCTCCCAGGGTATCAACAGGCAGGAAAGATGAATTAAAGGTTAAGGTCAGGCACGGTATTAGTGAATGGCTCAACAGCCACAGGTTGGAATCAGTCGTTTCTGTGGGTTTGGAGTCCAATGTAGGGCAGACTTGATGAGGACAGCAGATTTCCTTCTCTTTATAGAATCATAGAATCCCTGCAGTGTAGAAGGAGACCATTTGGCCCATCAGGACTGCACTGACCACCATCCCATTCAGGCCCTATCCCTATAACTACTCATATTTACATTGCTAATTCCCTTATACTGAGAAGCAGTTTAGCATGGCCAATCCACCTAACCCACATGTCTTTGAACTGCGGGAGGAAACCGGAGCACCCAGAGGAAACCCACGCAGACACGAGGAGAATGTGCAAATGCCACACACACACCCAAGGCCGGAATTGATCCGTGGCGCTGTGAGGCAGCAGTGCTAACCACTGTGCCACCCCTAACCATTGCTGAACCAGATGGGTCTGGAATCTGGAAGTTTCACAAGTAACAAAGTATTTATTCCAAATTTATTCATTAATTGAATTTAAATCCCCCAAATGCCTTCATGGGATTTGAAGTAATGTCTCTGGAATATTACGCCTCTGAGATACTGGCCCAGGAATATTACTAGAACCATAGAATCCCTACAGTGCAGAAAGAGGCCATTCGGCCCATTGAGTCTGCAAAAACTCTGACAGAATGTCTTACCCAGACCCCGTCCCCAACCCTATCCCAATAACCCCACTCCTTTCCCATGGCTAATCCACCTAACCTACACATCTTTAAAGTTAGAACATAGAACATTACAGCGCAGTACAGGCCCTTCAGCCCTCGATGTTGCGCCGACCTGTGAAACCAATCTAAAGCCCATCTAACCTACACTATTCCAGTATCATGCATATCCAATGACCATTTAAATGCCCTTAATGTTAGTGAGTTCTGAGAACTCCCAGCCACCTGACAAAGGGACAGTCTGTTCCGAAAGCTTGCGGTGTTTGCTACAAATAAACCTCTTGGACTTTAAGCTGGTGTTGTGGGATTTCTTTCTACTTTTGCTCCTATCCAGAATCATTTTTTCAATCCTTCCCTCTATATCCCTGGAACTTTTCGGAGGCCGATAGAAAACTCCCAGCAGGGTGACCTCTCCTTTCCTGTTTCTAATCTCAGCCCATACTACCTCAGTAGACGAGTCCTCATCAAACCTCCTTTCTGCCACCGTAATACTGTCCCTGACTAACAATGCCACACCTCCCCCTCTTTTACCACCTTCCCTGATCTTACTGAAACACCTAAACCCTGGAACCTGCAGCAACCATTCCTGTCCCTGCTCTATCCATGTCTCCGAAATGGCCACAACATCGAAGTCCCAGGTACCAACCTATGCTGCAAGTTCACCCACCTTATTCTGGATCTCCTGGCGCTGAAGTAGACACACTTCAAACCACCCTCCTGCCTGCTGGTACACTCCTGCGACCTTGAAACCTTATTCATGATCTCACTGCTCTCAACGTCCTGTCCACTCGAGCTACAATTCAGGTTCCCATCCCCCTGCTGAATTAGTTTGAACCCTCCCGAAGAGCATTAGCAAACTCCCCCCCCCAGGATATAGGTACCCCTCTGGTTCAGGTGAAGACCATCCCGTTTGTAGAGGTCCCACCTACTCCAGAACGAGCCCCAATTATCCAGGTATCTGAATCCCTCCCTCCTGCACCATCCCTGTAGCCATGTGTTCAACTGCTCTCTCTCCCTATTCCTCTCCTCGCTAGCACGTGGCACAGGTAACAAACCAGAGATAACAACTCTGTTTGTTCTAGCTCTAAGCTTCCATCCTAACTCCCTGAATTTCTGCCTTATATCCCCATCCCTTTTCCTGCCTAGGTCGTTGGTGCCTACCTGGACCACAACTTGGGGCTGGCCCCCCTTCCCCTTTAGGATCCCGAAAACAAGATCGGAGTGATCTAAGCCGGGAATTGAACCTGGGTCCTTGGCGCTGTGAGGCAGCAGTGCTAACCATTGTGCCCCTAGTCTGTCAGTGTATTACCGGTATACTACCATTTGCCAGCTTGCCTCCCAGGGTTGCACCCTCACAATGCCTCTGTGGTACTCTCCTGAAGTGTTATCCCTTAGTTTAAATTAATTAGCATTGATCTCCACTTCTCCATCTTCTCTCCACTCTCACCAGATTGTCATTTTAAAATCTTTGCTATTAATGCTCTGTGCTCATTCTACTGCAGTCTAGTTTTACTGACACACTTTCAATGTCCTATGTAAGACAACTTGTTTTTTGATCTGGCTTTTGCTGGAACAAAATGCCCGAATGTTTACAGTGTGTGTGCCTGGCAGTGAGATAGGAGAGGTGTTAGGGCAGGTGCCCCTATAGATAACCATGTCCCAGACCATTCAAATACTCAGTGGATGAGAGAAGAATTTACAGCACACAGGGGTGTGTCAGTTACCACACAGTCAGGAACCGACTTTGAATGATAAATGATTCAGCAATGAAATATTCATGGTGAATAACCCGTGGAACAAAAGATTCTGGCATTCAAAATGAACTCTCCCAGTTTAAGGTTCACATTAAGTGTTATCAAATAAGCTCCGTGAACCAAATGAGCGCTCAGTGGGAAGAGAGATGACTGTCAGTCCACAAGCACACTTGCCTGGGGTGTGAGTAGCTATGATTGTAATGTTGGCATTGTATAATCTAAAAATGGAACTCAGCGTGCAGTTTGTGGGAAGATAAAAACTTCCAGGTATTGCAAAAAAATAAAGCCAACATTTACAAACATTTCCGATTTTAAGAACCTTTTCTAAATACTCATACAATCTTGGTGACTCCCCAACCTCTGCCCTCCCTTCAATGTTGTCTTGCTAGCTACTCCCCTCAATTCATAGAATTATACAATGCCTACAGTGCGAGAGGAGGCCATTCAGCCCTTCGAGTCTGCGCCAACTGCAACCCCACCCAGGCTCTATCCTCATAACCCCATGTATTTACCCTAGCTAGTCCTCCTGACACTCGGGGACAATTTAACATGGCCAATCCACCTAACCAGCACATCTTTGGATTGTAGGAGGAAACTGGAGCACCCGGAGAAAACCCACGCAGACATGGGGAGAACGTGCAAACTCCACACAGACAGTGACCCAAGCTGGGAATCGAACCCGGGTCCCTGGTGCTGTGAGGCAGCAGCACCAACCACTGTGTTACTGTGCTGCTGGGAATCGAACCCGGGTCCCTGGTGCTGTGAGGCAGCAGCACCAACCACTGTGTTACTGTGCTGCTGGGAATCGAACCCGGGTCCCTGGTGCTGTGAGGCAGCAGCACCAACCACTGTGTTACTGTGCTGCTGGGAATCGAACCCGGGTCCCTGGTGCTGTGAGGCAGCAGCACCAACCACTGTGTTACTGTGCTGCTGGGAATCGAACCCGGGTCCCTGGCGCTGTGAGGCAGCAGCACCAACCACTGTGTTACTGTGCTGCTGGGAATCGAACCCAGGTCCCTGGTGCTGCGAGGCAGCAGTGCTAACCACTGTGTCACCGTGCCGCCATTAATAGTTCTGATGACTTTGATAAATATGTTTACATTATATATAAATGACTTGGATGAGGGAAGTGATTGTATTGTTGCTGGGTTTGCAGATGACACAGAAGATGGTGAGTGCTATTACATCCTTTATATTGCACTTAATGACAGGTGTCAAATTAACTCTGATTCCCTTTTGCATAAAGGTGTTACATTGCATAGCTCCCTGAAAGTTGGCACCCAGGTTGATAAGGTTGTTAAGAAGGTGTACGGTGTGTTAGCTTTTATTGGTAGAGGGATTGAGTTTCGGAGCCGTGAGGTCATGTTACATCTGTACAAAACTCTGGTGCGGCCGCACTTGGAGTATTGCGTACAGTTCTGGTTGCCGCATTATAAGAAAGATGTGGAGGCATTGGAAAGGGTGCAGAGGAGGTTTACCAGGATGTTGCCTGGTATGGTGGGAAGGTCTTATGAGGAAAGGCTGAGGGACTTGAGGTTGTTTTCATTGGAGAGAAGAAGGTTATGAGGTGACCTGATTGAGGCGTACAAGATGATCAGAGGGTTAGATAGGGTGGACAGTGAGAGCCTTTTTCCTCGGATGGTGATGGCTAACACGAGGGGACATAGCTTTAAATTAAGGGGTGGTAGTTATAGGGCAGATGTCAGAGGTAGGTTCTTTACTCAGAGGGTCGTAAGGGCGTGGAATGCCCTGCCTGCAGCAGTTGTGGATTTGCCAACATTAAGGGCATTTAAATGATCGTTGGATAAACATATGGATGATTTTGGAATAGTTTAGGTTAGATGGGCTTTAGATTGGTTTCACTGGTCAGCGCAACATCGAGGGCCGAAGGGCCTGTACTGTGCTGTAATGTTCTATGTTCTATTGGTACTTTTCCGGAACTTAATGATTCTTGCAACATTAGCAAAACTGGTATCAAGGGACAAACTAGGCTTACATTAACACCGCAATAAGTTTCTGTGAAAATCCACTAATTGCCACACTCCCGCATCTGTTTGGGTACACTAAGGGGCAATTTACCATGGCCAAATCACCTAACCAGCACATCTTGGCCTGTGGGAGGAAACCGGAGCATCCGGAGGAAACCCACGCCGACATGGGGAGAACATACAGATTCCACTCAGATGAGCACTCAGATCCTGCGTGGATCAGCTGGCAGGGGTATTTACAGACATCTTCAACCTCTCTTTACAACAATCTGAGGTCTTTGCCTGCTTTAAGAAGATGACCATCATCCCGGTACCTAAGGAAAACCAGGCAGTGTGGCCTTAATGACTGTTGGCCGGTGGCTCTGACATCCATCATTATGAAGTGCTTCGAAAGGTTAGTCATCTCACAAATCAATTCCAGCCTCCCGGACTACCTGGATCCACTACAGTTTACCTATCACCGCAACAGATCCACAGTAGACACCATCTCCCTGGCCCTGCACTCAACCCTGGAACACCCAGATAACAGGGACACCTATCTCAGACTCCATTGGTCATACTAAATTCTCCCTCAGTGTTTGCTTCCACAGTAACTTCATTCCAGTACTAATGTAAGCTTACTTATCCACCACACAGCACCTCCACCCCGCCCCCCCCCCCGCCAACATACACACACACACACACACACATATATATATATATATACACACACACACACAAGAAAAGATGAATATGAATGATTTTAAAAAAAGCGAAAACTCCAGGAGACGCGAAGACGACAAGCCACACTGTAAGAGTGAGACATCATAAGAGAGAACCAGGAACGGACGTGAGCCAAACGAAAACGGGCAGGCCAACAAAAGGAGTCACATCCTCCCCCTGTCTAACCCCAAATATCATATAAGATGATGAATGGGATGGATAGGATGGAGGTGGAGAGATTCTTCCCACTCAAAAAAGACAGTAGGACTAGGGGACACAGCCTCAAGATAAAGGGGAGGCGGTTTAGAACGGAGTTGAGGAGGAACTTCTTCACTCAAAGGGTGGTGAATCTCCGGAATTCTCTGCCCGTTGAAGTGGTGGAGGCTGCCTCGCTGAATATTTTTAAGACGCGGGTTGATAGGTTTTTGATAAGCGAGGGGATTAAGGGTTATGGGGAGAGGGCGGGAAAGTGGAACTGAGCCACGACAGATCAGCCATGATCTTATTGAATGGTGGGGCAGGCTCGAAGGGCTAGATGGCCTACTCCTGCTCCTATTTCTTATGTTCTTATGTTCTTATTGACTACAGCTCAGCCTTCACCACCATTATTCCCACAAAACTCATCTCCAAACTCCGTGGCCTGGGCCTCGGCACCTCCCTGTGACTGGATCCTGAACTTCCTAACTCACAGACCACAATCAGTAAGGATAGGGAACAACACCTACTCCACAATCATCCTCAACACCAGTGCCCCACAAGGCTGTGTTCTCAGCCCCCTACTATACTGGAGTTCTATGAGGATGTGTCTAGGGCGGTGGATAGAGGAGAGCCGGTGGATGTGGTCTTTCTGGATTTTCAGAAGGCGTTTGACAAAGTACCTCACAAGAGGTTATTGCAGAAGGTCAGGGGACATGGAGTTGGGGGTAGGGTGTTAGCGTGGATAGAGGATTGGTTGTCAAATAGGAGGCAGAGAGTGGGGGTCAATGGGTGCTATTCGGATTGGCGGATGGTGACTAGTGGAGTGCCCCAGGGGTCGGTGCTGGGGCCTCAGCTATTGACCATTTATATAGATGATCTGGAGGAGGGAACCGAGTGTAGGGTGTCGAAATTTGCTGATGACACCAAGATTGGGGGAACGGCAAATTGTGCGGAGGGTGTGGAGAGTCTGCAGAAGGATCTAGATAGGCTGGGCGAATGGGCCAGGAAATGGCAAATGGAATTTAATGTTGGCAAGTGTGAGGTGGTCCACTTTGGTAGGAAGAATGGTAGGAAGGACTATTACTTACGGGGCGAAAAACTGCAGCAGGCGACGGTGCAGAGGGACCTCGGGGTCCTTGTGCATGAGTCGCAAAAACCCAGCTTGCAGGTGCAGCAGGTGGTCAGGAAGGCGAATGGGATGCTGGCCTTCATAGCGAGGGGGATTGAATATAAAAGTAGGGAGGTCTTGCTGCAGCTGTATAGGGCATTGGTGAGGCCACAGCTGGAGTACTGTGTGCAGTTTTGGGCGCCGCACCTGCGCAAAGATATTTTGGCCTTGGAGGGAGTGCAGAGGAGGTTTACTAGGCTGCTCCCGGAGTTGAGGGGGTTGAACTATGAGGAGAGGCTGAATAAACTAGGCTTGTACTCATTGGAGTTTAGAAGAATGAGGGGAGATCTCATTGAGACATATAAGATGATGAATGGGATGGATAGGATAGAGGTGGAGAGACTCTTCCCACTGAAAAAAGACAGTAGGACTAGGGGGCACAGCCCCAAGATAAAGGGGGGGCGTTTTAAAACGGAGTTGAGGAGGAACTTCTTCACTCAAAGGGTGGTGAATCTCTGGAATTCTCTACCCATTGAAGTGGTGGAGGCTGCCTCGCTAAATATTTTCAAGAAGCGGGTTGATGGGTTTTTGATAAGAGAGGGGATTAAGGGTTATGGGGAGAGGGCGGGAATGTGGAACTGAGCCACGACAGATCAGCCATGATCTTATTGAATGGCGGGGCAGGCTCGAAGGGCCAGATGGCCTACTCCTGCTCCTATTTCTTATGCTCTTATGCTTATGCTTATGCTCTTATGCTTATGCTCTTATACTCCTATACACCTATGACTGTGCGGACAAATTCCCCTCCAATTGATTTTCAAGTTTGCTGATGACACCACCGTAGTGGGTCGGATCTCAAACAATGACGAGACAGAGTACAGGAATGAGATCGAGAATCTGGTGAACTGGTGTGGCAACAATAATCTCTCCCTCAATGTCAACAAAACAAAGGAGATTGTCATCATGCCCCTGTCTATGCCAGTTGGGATGTGGTGGAAACTCCAGGAGACTTAAAGTTTCTAGGTGTCCAGCTCACCAACAGCCTGTCCTGGTCCCTCCATACAGATGCTATAGTGAAGAAGTATGGGGTGGCACAGTGGTTAACACCGCTGCCACACAGCGCTAGGGACCTGGGTTCGAATCCTGGCTTGGGTCACTGTCTCTGTGAGTTTGTACTTTCTCCCCGTGTCTGAGTGGGTTTCCTCCGGGTGCTCCAGTTTCCCCCCACTGTCTGAAAGATATGCTGGTTAGATGCATTGACCCGAACAGGCACTGGAGTGTAGTGACTGGAGAAATTTCACTAACTTCATTGCGGTGTTAATGTAAGCCTTACTTGTGGACTAACGAATAAACTTTAACTTTAAAGAAAATCCACCAACGCCTCTACTTTCTCAGAAGACTAAGGAAATTTGACATGTCAGCTACGACTCTCACCAACTTTTACAGATGCACCATAGAAAGTATTCTTTCTGGTTGTATCACAGCTTGGTCTGGGATCCTGCTCTGCCCAAGACCACAAGGAACTACAAAAGGTTGTGAATGTAGCCCAATCCATCAGGCAAACCAGCCTCCCATCCATTGACTCTGTCTACACTTCCCGCTGCCTCGGGGAAAAGCAGCCAGCATAATTAAGGACCCCACGCACCCGGACATTCTCTCTTCCACCTTCTTCCTTAGGGAAAAAGATACGAAAGTCTGAGGTCTCGTACCAACTGACTCAAGAACAGCTTCTTCCCTGCTGCTGTCAGACTTTTGAATGGACCTAACTCACATTAAGCTGATCTTTCTCTACACCCTCGCTGTGACTGTAACACTACATTCTGCACTGTCTCATTTCCTTCTCTATGAACAGTATGCAAGAAACAATACTTTCCACTGTAAATACATGTGACAATAATAAATCAGTAAGCAGTGTTATTCCATATATGAAAAAGTTACTGAATGAGTGCCAGTGGAGTTTAGTGGTAGAGGTGCTGTTATTCTACAGTTCAGGTAAACAGAAATGGAGTTAACAGTCCTGTGTGTTTGTATGATGTAACCCAATAATCCCTGAAATGCTGTAGTGTTTGGATACACCCTCTCTGTTATGCTGCTGTGGGAATGCTTCTGTTCTTGTATAGCTTGGCTTCACGCCATCACTTTTATTTGTCTTCCCAGTTCCTGCGAGTGAGAACATTAACAGGATCTACCTATACCTGCAAATCTGGGATGTCCTTCACTGGAAATATGATTGAGCGTTTTATGTTGGTGGATTGTGATGCTGTCCTCTGTGGCTCCTACAGGTAAGTGACAGTCTCTGACAATCCTCTCTCTCAATACTTGTCCTCTGAAATACGCAGTGTGATTGTGCTGACTGATGCTATCTCATTCAATGCACACAGCCATCTCACAGGAACCACCTGTTTCTAATGGATAATTGAAGAGTTTACACTTTATCAATACCAATTTACCTTTCCTCAGTGCTGCTGCTTATTGGCTATTTATCTGGTCAGGGCCTCCCCAATGTGTTTATTCCTCTCTTCCCTTGAGTGGGGTTGTTGAACTGATCACCAGTGTGCAATTTGGTGCTGTTTAAAGGCAGCTCAGCTCATGGGATGAGAGTTTGCTTTAAGAATCCTCTCTGAATGAACGTGAGATGTGAGGATAATCCCTTCATAGAAATCAGCACCAACACAGTGGCTAAATCTCAAACTACAAAACTAGGGCAGCACGGTGACACCGTGGGTTAGCACTGCTGCTTCACAGCTCCAGGGTCCTGGGTTCGATTCCCGGCTCGGGTCACTGTCTGTGTGGAGTTTGCACGTTCTCCTCGTGTCTGCGTGGGTTTAGAACATAGAACATTCCAGCGCAGTACAGGCCCTTCGGCCCTCGATGTTGTGCCGACCAGTGGAACCAATCTAATGACCCTCTAACCTAAACTATTCCAATGTTATCCATGTTCCTATCCACTGACCATTTGAACGCCCTTAAAGTTGGCGAGTCCACAACTGCTGCAGGCAGGGCATTCCACGCCCTTACTACCCTCTGAGTAAAGAACCTACCTCTGACATCCGTCCTATAATTACCACCCCTTAATTTAAAGCTATGTCCCCTCCCACAGTCCAAAGATGTGTGGGTTAGGTTGATTGGCTGTGCTAAGAAATTGTCCCTTAGTGTCCAGGGATGTGTAGGTTAGAGGGATTAGTGGGTATAGTATGTAGGGATATGGGGGTAGGGCCTGGGTGGGATTGTGTTCGGTGCAGACTCGATGGGCCGAAGGGCCTCTTTCTGCACTGTAGGGATCTATGGTTAAAACGGAATGGGCAGGTGAACCAATTGGACAAGCCATAGCAAACAGAATCACTGGGGGATTGGGAGGATGCACAAAAGCCAAATTTGAACTAGTTTTAATGGCGAGAGGATAGGAGCTGAGGAGGACAAACATGATTTGGATGTCCATGTGCAAAAATGTCACCAGAAGCTCACATACAGTTTTAACATGTAATGAAGACGGTTAATGGAATTTTGGGTCATATTCATTCGTGGCAAATGCGGTAGATGTGGTTCGGACGGTGGTAAATAAGCTGGTTCTACCACACTTGTCTGTGGCCTGGTGACTAAAGATGAGGATGTAACACAGTCAGTTCACAGGTTTAGCTTTTAAATGTGGCTGTGGTACCTGTCCCCATATCCAACAGGTTTGATTGTGCTGCTACTCTGTGTTTGTGGAAGTGTTTTGGGTAACCGTACCTCTGCAGTGATTGATACTGAATGTTAATTCATACAAAAATGACTAATTTCTCATTCCTTACCCTGCAGCTTTATGTGGTCCTTTGAGAAGATTCACCGCAGTATTGTTCAACGGTTTCAGGGAGAGCTTGTAGCAATCTTTGATGAGGAATTTCGGATTCTGTTTGCCCAATCAAACCCTCTGCCAGGGGTGGAGAATCACATGCCAGATTTGGATAACTATTATACAGTGGCACCATACCAGCCCATTGACAGGAGACGACGCAAACAGAACCCAAGATACCTGCACCAAGAGGAAATACTTTCACAGCATTCGGGCTACTCCTGGGCAGACTCCGGTCCAGATCCCTTTCCTCTCAGTTTCAGGGAGAATGATGTCTACAGGCACTTCAGGGAGGAGGATGGGAGCATCAGAGGCAGCATGAAGCAGTTTACACATTTTCAGGAGAAAATTCAGTTTGATCCCACATCCAGTGCTATTCTGAGGGCAAAGAGGATGGAAATGAACACATTCAAACGGAGAAGTTATGCAGAGGGGACTTTGGAAAGCTATGACGGTATGGAACATCGATATGGGCGAATAAGTGAACACTATGATCAGTTAGATGCCAGATCCGAGCAATTATTCAGAGAAAAGATGAATCCTTTAGAGCCTGCATCAATAATGAATAGAATCAACTCCTTAAACACTCGGCATATAAGAGATGGCCAGGGAATGCTTGAACGATTTAAACAAAATAGGATAAGTAGGCAACAGTATGATGAATCAGTAGAAAAGTCAAGGCACAGATATGATTCAAGGAATTATGAAGAGACTTACCTGTCTGGTTTACCAATCCATCCACCTCAGATAAACTATGAGCCTTCCAACTCCTCCAAGGAAGTTCGGCATGGTTCAAGTGATCTGGAGGTGGTGAGTGGTGAAAGATTGGGTCAGAAAATACAGAAGCGCCCCAACATCGGCCAATCATATGCCTGCCAAAAATCTCCAACTCAGAAACAAGTTCTGGATCCAAAAATGTTTTTCACAGAGTCGAGTCTGGGTCGGAAATCTGAAGATCAGCCCACTAAACAAGGGCTGAGACGATGGAGAATTGGCTCCTATCTTAGTGCTTGTCCAGATGAGTACAGAGAACCGCTTGATGAGGGCCTTTCTGCACCCGATGAGCCTCAGGACAACAACGAGGTGCTTCAGGATTCAAGAAAAAACCCAGCCTTGTTGAGAAATCCTTCACAGAATGCAGGTTATAAACATTTGGATCTATGCAACACAAACCCCCCAAAAACTGATTTGTTTGATAGCCAGTCACCATCAGATAAAGATGGTGAGAAGCGAAATATGAAGCTGGCAAAACATGAGTCCATGCGTAGCAAGCTCAATCCAATGTTACAAAGAAGCTCTAGGCTGCGTTCTTCATTAATCTTCAATTCTTCAAAAACAGAGCAGCATAGTACACGAAAAGGGAAGATGAACCTGAGCATCAGGGAACAGGCTGAGAATGAAGAAAAGGAATCGGAAGAGATTCCGGAGCCCACAGCAGCTGCGGGCTTGCAGGAAAATACTACCAAGCAAGAGTTCAGCAATGACCAAACCAAACAAATCCAACAGTCAGTGCCTCCCAATAGCTCACCGAGCGAGACTGCCAAAACACCAGAACCAAATCTCAAAGAGGCGTTTGCTGGAAAGACACCAGGCTTGGACCTGAGTAAGCAGCAGAGTGCCTCTGGCTTGGCTAGTTGTGACCCAGATGTGCAATCCAGCACCCAACATAGGGCAGTGCCAAAATTAGACCTTCGACTGAGCAAAAAGGTGCAAGATGCCATTGATAAAATGACCCAGCGCACATCATTATCTGAAGAAATTAAACCTGTTATACAGGCAGAGAAAACTGAAAAGCAACCTCTGGAAACATTTGGAAAGATCTTTAATTCTGCATCTGGGCAGCAAGGACCCCAACCCTCTCCTCAGTCAAACCTCCAACCCTCTCAGCCAGCTGCCAGAGCTATTCCTCAACCTGGAGCCCAACCTTCTGAATCAGCTACTCCCAATAACGCTACCAGCCCCAAAGAGGTTCTGAGACACTCCACTGGTTTGATTGAAATTCAGAAAAGATCATCTTCTATGTCAACGTTAGCGGAGATTGATAGTAACTTAGCAGAGGTCAAGTGGCATTCCTCTGCAATGTGTCTGGACACAAGAGGGGATAAAGAGTATGAGACGGAAGTGGAATCTACAGTTTCAAATTTGATCTCCAAGAGCCTTTTGACAGGGAAAAGTTTACTTAACCTCCCAAGTGGGACAAAATTAAAAGAAACGTCCAGCAATATAGAGCCAGGGCAACATCTGACTCCAGCGAATGAGAAGAACCCTGAAAAACCAAAAACTGAGGTCCAAAGTGAAGCAATACCTTCCAACTCTGAGAAAGAGGACAAAGCACGCAGGCCTCCAGTCAGTTTCACAGCAACCAAAGCTTCACAAACTGTCCAGGGGAGCAGGTTCTCCACACCTACTTCCAACGCCCTGTACAGCAGCAACCTTCGAGATGACACCAAAGTCATCCTGGAGCAAATCTCAGCCAACAGTCAGAAGAACCGGGCCGAGAACATCAAAGTGCAGCAGCTTGCCATCAATGATGGTCCTGGAGTCTCAGCGGAGCAGAAAGCTACTCTCGAATCAGACAAAACAGATTCTGATAAAACGCAGCAGCTAGGTATCTCATCAAGGTTTGAAAACCTGATTAAAAACAAAGGCAAATCGCAGACATCAGCTGATCAGATAGACCCTCTGATTAAGAGAATGGATAGTTATCGAAAGGAGAAGCGGGTATACAGTAGGTTTGAAGTCTTCTATAAGAAAGATGAGTCTTTGAAAACAGAGAACACTTCTACACAGCAGCAAAGTGACATAACGCTAGGTTCCAAGGACATAGATGGTGGAGACAAAAAGAAATCTTCCAAATTTATTCCTAAGCTTCTTGATACACTCAGGAAGTTTTAATGCTCCCTGTGACTTATCAAAATAAATGTGGCTAAACCGTGAGTATTGGGACTGCTTGCTGCTGATATCGGTGACCGTTGTTTAAAGGTGCAGAGTATCGATTACTTTTCCAAACTGTAAGCAATAGCTACGCAAATAGAGATGCTTCAATTATCAAACTTTAGATAAGTGCAGTAGCATACAGCAAGGTTAGCAATATAACACTCTGCGATGGTCACTCTACTGAAAGTGTCTTTGAAATCTAACTCTAGGGCATTGAGGCTTTTTGATGGAGAGAAAAATGATGTGTACCAATATGGACCTTAAATAGCACCTTTCACTTTACAATCTCATTTGTGTGAGCAATTCATGGTGCTAGCAGAATATAAGCAATCTTATAAAGTCAATACCTGAAATGAGAGAGAATGATTAATAGCATTACAGAACACTCCTTTATCATAGCTGTGTGAGGGGAGGGAAAACTAATCAAGGAGATTGTTCAAAGGGGGAAAACAGAATATCAAGTTGGACAGAAAAGAATAACTCTTCATTTTTAGACTCACCAACCTGACTTAGAAATATATCGCCGTTCCTTCTCTGTCACTGGGTGATTATCTTGGAATTCCCTCTCTAACACCACATGGACTAAAACAGCTCAAGAAGACAGCTTGCCATCACCTTCCCGAGCGACGTTAGGGGTTGAGCAGTAAATGCTGGCCTAGCCAGTGAAGCTCACATCCTGTAGATTCATTGTTAAAAAATTTCAAGGGAAGAAGTGAGGTGCCAGTTTTCCCAAGATGCCAAACGTGTAGCAAGCCATATACAATCTTGCAGTTACAACCTGGAATTTTCATGGGGAGGAGGATCAACTTGTTTGTGCTTTAAAAATAAAAACTAGCAGTAGATAAAATTTACAATTAGTCAGACATATATAAGGCAAGCTCAGAGCTGTGCAGATGGATTGGCATTTTGTACCCAATAGTTTGTTACTAATTCCAGACTGACCAGTGTTAAAGCCATTTTTTTTTTAAACACTGACACAAGCCAGTTCATAACTTTAATTTCTCTTCCTGAAAATCAGGGGCTCATGTTTAAAATGTGACTTCGCACATGCTGGCCATTATTTTTGTCCTTCACCAGAAGCTATTATTTATCTGTAAGCTTTGACACTCTGTTATCTGATAGGCTTCATGCACGTGCACTTTCCAGCAAGTGAGATTGAATTGAGCACCCTGAGAGATTCTCTCTGCCTGAATCTCAGAACAGTAAGTAGTCTCACAACACCAGGTTACAGTCCAACGCGTTTATTTGGTACCACAAGCCACAGCGCTCTGAAAGCTTGTGGCTTATCCTACCAAATAAACCTGTTGGACTGTAACCTGGTGTTGTGAGACTTAGTGTGCCCACCCCAGTCCAACGCCAGCATCTCCACATCATGAATCTCAGAATGCAGAGGCTGAGTACTGTATCTTTGTTGTGTCTGAGCTGCAAAACAGCAGTGTGTGAGAAGCGAGCTTTACGTCTTTCAACATATATATGAAGTTTCATCATTTTTTCCCACAGAATATTTGCCATTCTTATGAAGAGATTTTGGTGATTATCTCCCATTGACAGGTCATGAACATGGTTGGATGAACAGTTGTTTTTGTTCTCAGTGAAAGTTGAATGCCAGTGTGTGAGTAACCTGATAGAGAGAATGAGAAGCTTTTCAGCCAGATTATTACTGCGTGCATTGTTCACAGTGTATATATTGTTGATATTGTGTGAGTCTGCTGCCTGTATATATTCAGAAAAGGCTTTTGCCTGAAGTAAGATGAGGGAAAGACTGTGTAATAAACTGAATCTGCTTTAATCTCCAACTCTAACCTTTACTTGCATTAGAGTAATTGATGAGACAGTGTAGAGGGAGCTTTACTCTGTATCTAACCCCTTGCTGTCCCTGTCCTGGGAGTGTTTGATGGGGGACAGTGTAGAGGGAGCTTTACTCTGTATCTAACCCCATGCTGTACCTGTCCTGGGAGTGTTTGATGGGGGACAGTGTAGAGGGAGCTTTACTCTGTATCTAACCCTGTGCTGTATCAGTTTCATACTGAGTGCCTGAAATCCCATTCTCTTGGCCAAGTTCTTCAACCGTCTCAAAACTAAGACCAGGGGAAGGAATCTATGAACTAGTAATATTGCTGGATAAGCAAATGGGGTGAAAGGTTATTGGGAATAGGTGGAAATCTGGGGTTGAAGTTAGAATCAGATCAGCCATGATCTTATTGAAATGCAGAGTGGGCTGAAGGGTATGGGACATATTTCTCCAAATTTGTGCAGATGAATGGAACAGATACTATAGCATCAGCCTCTTGTGAAATCGCAATGGAGAGCAGACCGAAACACTCAGTTTACCCATTTGTCTGGGCACCAAGACAAATGTGGGCTGAAGGGCCTGTTCTGCGCTGTAATGCTCTATGTTCTAAGACTGTCCAGGGCTCGAGGAAAGGTGTTTTTTTGTTTTGTTTTTAACCTGTATTTTTCTAACAGAAGAGAAAGAGGGCAATGTTTAAATTAAAATGATTTTAATATTGTGTGTGTGTGTGCGTGTGTATATTTACACCTAAAAGGGAATTCCTGTGGAGTTTTATTACTTTCAATGTTCATAACATTCCATGTCCATTGGACAAAACCTATTCCTCTGGGGAGATCATTTTGTGATCACTCTTATTCCATTCCCGTTTCCTGGCTCGTGTTGTGTGACTCCCCCATTGCCAAGTGCCCTCAGGCACACTCTCCAATTTGTCCATCCTTTGAGTGGATTCAAACAAACTAAGCTATAGAGGATATTGTAACCAAGCCAAAGCTCATTCAGCCACACTCGTGTTCTCCCAGACCAATTCTTCTGAGTTTATTTAGAGAGGATCTGGATGGGTGTGTGAATAGGGAGGGAATAGAGGGACTGAGTAAGGGCAGAAGGTTTTTTAGTTCAGGAATCATGATACCCACCATGATACACGCTAAGTTGCTGATACTGTGCTTAATCCAGGCTACACTGACATTAGTTTTCCTGCAGAAAGCTATGGGTAGAAGATGCCGGTGAAGCTGCCTAGTCCCTGTCTAAGAATGGACAATGATGGCAGGGACTAGGAATGCATCATTTACCCACAATCTTCAGCAGGAATAAAGGAGCCAAGTTAAAGGAGAGATCAGAGTAACCTGGCTGGGGTCATGAGAAATATCAGAGCAAGCGTATGTTTAAAATTACACTCAGCTCCATTTAATTTTTGGCCTCGAAGGGAAGCCATCCCCTCTAAGTGTATTTGTCAAGTCTGCAATAGGCGGGCTATCCAGGTTTGGAGGGGCAAGTGGTCTCCAGGGCCCAGATTACAAGAAGCAAACAATAAGGAAACTTTAGCAAATATGTAAATATTACTGGAACAAAAGTGCCATTTATTTGAAATGGGTCGGTTGATGAGGGTATTGTTCAGTTTAATCTGAGTACAATGTGTAAGATATCATTTTCTCCTGTATTTCTACCCAATGGAAACGAAATAAACAATACATGGTTTACACTGAGCCAATTCTCATTGCTTTGTGATTCTATCTGTATAAAACAGACAAACTTCCCTTCACTAGAGGGCACAGCCTTAAGATAAGGGGGGGGGGGGTTGCAGTTTAGAACGGAGTTGAGGAGGAACTTCTTCACTCAAAGGGTGGTGAATCTCTGGAATTCTCTACCTGTTGAAGTGGTGGAGGCTGCCTCGCTGAATATATTTAAGTCACGGGTAGATAGGTTTTTGACAGACAGGGGAATTAAGGATTATGGGGAGAAAGCGGGAAAGTGGAACTGATCCACTTCAGATCAGCCATGATCTTATTGAATGGCGGGGCAGGCTCGAAGGGCTAGATGGCCTACTCCTGCTCCTATTTCTTATGTTCACGTTGCATCTTTATCATAAAACCATTTTTCCATGGGGATTCATTTAATCGCAAAAACACTCAAGCTGGAGTGTTGGCAGGTGAGTAAAGTGAGAGTCCTGATGTTTAAAGAGGCAGGTCCAGAGAGTGATGCTGAAACAGATGGAGGCTCTGCTGAGATAATGGAAGGAAGGAGAGGGGTCATGTGCAGAAGGTTAGAGGAACAGTGCACTCAGAATCAGAGCAGAAGAATTATAGAATCTCAGTGGTATAGGAGGAGGTCACTCGGCCCATCGAGACTGCACCAATAACAATCCCACCCATGCCCAATCCCTGTAACCCCATGGATTTACCCTGCTAGTCCCCTGACACTAAGGGGCAATTTAGCATGGCCAATCCATCCATCCTGCACATCTTTGGAGCATGGGAGATAACTGGAGCAGCTGGAGGAAACCCATGCAGTCATAAGATACGAGAGCAGAATTAGGCCCATTGAGTCCACCCTGCCATTCGATCATGGCTGATGTGCTCCTTATCCCCATTTTCTTGCCTTCTCCCCATAACCCTTCAACCCCATTACCAATTAAAAATCTGTCAAACTCCTCCTTAAATTTACTCCCAGCATCCACCGCACTTTGGGGCAGTGAATTCCACAGATTCACATCCCTTTGGGAGAAGTGGTTTCTCCTCAATTCTGTTTTAAATTTGCTGCCCCTTATCCGAAGACTAGAATGTCCCACTGGAGGAACCATCCGCTCCACATCCACTTTATCTAGACCTTCTATCATCTTGTAGACCTCAATTTGATCTCCCCTCATTCTTCTAAATTCCAGAGAGTATTGGCCTAAACTGTTCAATCTCTCCTCATACGACAAACCCCTCATCTCTGGAATCAATCTAGTCAACCTCCCCTGAACTGCCCCCAATGCCAATACATCCTTCCTCAAACAAGGGGACCAAAACTGTGCACAATACTCCAGGTGGGGCCTCATCAATGCCTTGTATAGTTGCAGCATCACTTCCTTACCTTTATATTCTATTCCTTCAGCTATTATTCCCAACATTCCATTCACTTGCTTTAGTATCTGCTGTACCTGCATGCTGGTTTTCTGTGACTCATGAACAAGGACACCCTCTGCACCGGAAAAACCGGACGTTTTTCCCATTTCGATAATAAGTCACCTTCGTATTTTTCTGACCAAAATGCATGACCTCACACTTATCCACATTAAACTCCATGGACCTGATTTTACCATTGAGTTGGGCGCGATGAACGTGGTAAAGTAGGGTATGTGGCCATTAATGCCATCTGTGCCCGTGTCCACACAGATGCCCACTTTACTGAAACCTGGGAATGGCCGTGATCCAATTTGCGGCTGAAACGGGCACAATGCGATTTAAATACATTTGCATGTATTTAAATGGAATTAATGAGCTGCCTGCCCAACTTTACCAGTATTTCCCCCCTTTACCATCGCGTTCACCCCTGGACAGATTCAGCACAAAACAGACCTGCTCGGAAAAGGTCTGATTCCAACCCTCCAGCTTCTGAGGAGGAACTTCCAGCGGCTCCCTGACTCAGATCGGGGTGGGAGGAGAGGGAGGAGGGCCAGATCATTCTCTAGTGAGGGGGAGAAGGTGGGTCAGGTGTATCTCTGATGGGGGTGGGGTGGGAGGAGGGAGGCCAGATTATCCTTGGGGAGGTCCAGTCATTCTCGGGGGGGGGGGGGGGGGGGGGAAGAGGAGGCAGAGGGAGGCCAGATCACACTCTGGTGGGCGGGAGACCCGATCATTCTCTTGGGGGTGGGGGAAAGAGGCCACATTGTTGTATGGTGGGGGGAAGGGCAGATGGATCTTGGGAGGGGAGTGGGGGGCGCGGGAGTGTGCTGCCACTCTGCAGGATGCCCCAGGGATCTGTTCTAGGATCCTTGCTGTCTGTCATTTTCATAAATGACCTGGATGAGGAAGTGGAGGGATGGGTTAGTAAGTTCGCCGACGATACGAAGGTTGGTGGTGTTGTGGATAGCCTGGAGGGATGTCAGAAGTTGCAGCGAGACATTGATAGGATGCAAGACTGGGCGGAGAAGTGGCAGATGGACTTCAAAGCGGATAAATGAGTCGTGGTCCATTTTGGCAGGTCCAATGGGATGAAGGAATACAATATCAAGGGTAGGAGTCTTAGCTGTGTTGAAGAGCAGAAGGATCTTGGGGCCCGGGTCCATAGGACTCTTAAATCGGCCTCACAGGTGGAGGATGTGGTCAAGAAGGGGTATGGTGTACTGGCCTTCATTAATCGAGGGATTGAGTTTAGGAGTCGGGAGGTAATGCTGCAACTTTATAAGACCCTTGTCAGACCCCACTTGGAGTACTGTGCGCAGTTCTGGTCGCCTCACTACAGGAAGGATGTGGAAGCTATTGAGAGGGTGCAGAGGAGATTTACAAGGATGTTGCCTGGATTGGGAGGCATGCCATATGAAGATAGGTTGAGGGAGCTGGGACTGTTCTCCCTGGAGAGACGAAGGTTGAGAGGCGACCTGATAGAGGTTTATAAGATGTTGAGAGGTATAGATAGGGTGGATTCTCAGAGGCTATTTCCCAGGGCTGGGCACCTCAGAGACATGCTCATGACACAGTGGGCTGTGGCTGCAGCCCTCGAGTGTACGGCTCACTCTCAGAGGGTACTAGCTACGGGGATCCACATTCAGGGGCATCACTGAGGGCTCGCACACCATGGGGGTAGACACAGTTGGGCCTCCATGCCTGGAAGAGCAGCTGATGCAGAGGGCTCTGGAGCTTATTCCTGCTGTCCCACCATCCCATGGAGTCTCCCAATCAGCACCCTTTGGGGGGGGGTGAAGAAGGGGCTGGAGTGCATGCCAAGGCTGCCACCAGGGGACCCCAGCAGTCCCCAGCCCTTCCGAATCCCCCCTTCCTGACACCGGTGTATCACACCGGCAGAAGTTACATCCCAGCTTGGCTGGGGCTGTCCAGGTTACAGTCTCACAGGGGATACCCACCAACACCATCACAGAGCATTTCCTCCTCTGATACGCATCCTCGGTGGGGTGGGGGGGGTATTATACCGGTGTGCTCACCAACGAGATCTTTAAACCACCAGGATTCAGTTTTGACACAGGACCAGAAGCAGTGCAGGTTGTTCCCCCATCCCACCTTGTAGCCCTGCATAATGAGGATATTGCAGGATCGAGTCAGTGTCTGGAGCTTGGAGTAACGGAAGGAACACACAAAGGGATGTATTTCGTTAAAAACAAATGGCTGTTCCTGGATTTCAAAGGATACCAGGTGGAATTCACCTCAGTGCTCAGAAACTATCTCATTCCTGTCAGAGGAATAATAACAGAGTCAAAGAGGAATATAACAGCAAAGAGTAAACTCTAGGGTTAGTCACAAACTACAGATTATAACTCCAAATTATTGCCATCCGTGTAGTTGAGGTCAAAGCCTGAGCAGGATTGTTGAGCAGCTTTAAAGAACAAAAGCAGCCCGGGAAACAGGCCCTTCAGCCCAACGAGCCTGCGCTGCCACTTTAACACCACCAGTCCCCCCCCTCCACCCGTGACCCTTATCTAGTGTTTTATGACCATCCACATTGAGGGAAACTGACTTAGGGACAATTTATTACTTCCAATCAGCCTAACAGCACATCTTTGGGGTGTGGGAGGAAACCGGAGCACCCGGAGAAAACCCACGCAAGCACGGGGAGAATGCGCAAACTCTCACAGACACCGGCCCAAATCCACGTGTCTGCACAGCAATCAGCGATAGTCACTGAGCTGTCGCCTTGCCCAGTATCTGGTCCAGTTTAGGCACACACTAACGACATGAAGCACTAGGCCAATCTCAAACAGAGCAGTCAGATGTCACTCTCGGAGCAGCAGGATAAAGCCGGATAAACTGCATTCCGATAGCTTTCAGATACTTCCCATCTTTGTCAAAACCTCTGTGACCGAAACTACAAAATCACATGATCTCCAGACAAGGGTAAGGCCTGGGAAACTGGGTATAACATGCCCCTTCAGGGTTAATGAGTCAAGATTATGGAAGTACGGTAGCTGGTTCTGGAAATGTTTAGCTCATCCTCAGTTTGTTCTGGAGCTGGTTCTCTCCAAGGTTTGAAAGCCACAGCTGAAGAAGCTGCGTTCTCAAGAACAGGGATTCTATCCTCAGCCTCACCCGCTGGGACTCTGCAATATCAGTGCTGCAATTCTACCAGGGGATACTCCTGGAGTAACACGTGGTGTTGTTCTATAAGCTTGCCATTTAAAACTTCAGGCATATTGGCAGCCATCATCTACAATGCCTCCAGTGTCACTGGGTTGAGATCCTGTTTGTGTCCAAATCACCAGGTCGAGGACTCAGCTCCTGCTGCTTCTCTTCATCCAGGACTCTCATCACTTCACTCTGCATTTTCCCCAAAACTTAACCAGAGACCTCCCAGAGACACTTTTCACTCCAGGGTTAGGTATTTACAGGCTGCACACCAGGAGAAATGAAAGGATTAAAAGATGATTGGGTCAGAGTTCATGGGAAGGCAGCCATTCCCACTCCCACATCACCCCACCCCTCACAGACACATTCCCACTCCCACATCACCCCACCCCTCACAGACCGACCAGGTCAAAAGGTTTGCAGCTCCCAGAAAAATCGCCTTTTCTTGTAAAATGCGGTCTTTTCCAGGAACAGCAGAGACCAGAGTTGCTACATTAACACTCGCAGGTAACTTAAAACCACAAATTCTTCCAGAATGTTCTTGGTCCTTGAAGATGAACCACATTCTGTGATTGAATTGTTTCTATCAGTTACAAAGCACAATGCTGCCACTCACTGGCAGGAAAATCACACAATCACAAACTGCATTCTCCCCACTGGTGTTTTTCAGGAAAGAAAACTGTATTGTGTAATTCCTGCAATAATGCTCCTCCTTCTGGGTCAGGAGCTGCTATTCTAAACCCCACAGTAATACTCTGTCCTCACAGCCTGTTCATCTTTACAAAGCTGCTGAGGTTCGAAGGACCATCTGCTTCATTTTGGACAGCGCTGAGTCTCTCTGAGTGTGAGTCCCATTTCGGATTTGCTTTGACGAGATTGTTGCATATCCATTTTAAATTTGATTTATTATTGTCAGATGTACTAACATCCAGTGAAAAGTGTTGTTTCTTGCGCGCTTGTACAGACAAAACATATCATTCTGACTTCTGGTGCATTCTGGGTGAAATCGGACCAGCAACATTTACCAAGAAGCGGGAGATCTGGTGTCAAGGAGCGGGAAACCCCAAACACAACATTAGAGTTTCCCTCCTTCCTTCCTCCTCTTTTAAAAAATTGAAATGAAAAAAAGACATCAGCTGCTGCTGGAAGGTCATCAACTCGGTGAAGGACGCACTCTGGTCCGCCCGATACTTGCTGATCTTCCAGCTGAAAGAACTGTCCTCGACCGACTGTTGCAGACTGGCACATTCCAAGGTCCAGGACCACGTGCTGAGGGACGCGCTGAAGCTTGGGGCAGCCGCCCACAGAGGCACAATGGGGAAAGGCCACACTGTAAGGCCTTTTAACGGAAGCAGACCGAGGGCTCGGGAACAGCAGAACACCCTCGACCTGCGTAACTGTGTGCCAATCTGAGCAATAACGGCACACAGTAAAATCTGAGGCATGGATATAGTTTCAAGCAATGAAATATAATGAATTTAATATCATGTAAATCAGCTAAGTATTCAAAAAATGATTCTTTTTTGTACTATTTGTAATTTTTGGATCTGTCATTTTGCAAAAGCTTATTTGAGAGTTTTTTTTGTGAATAAAGTGTATTTTTGAAATTAAAAAAAAAGACCACTGTGAGACAGTAGAAGTGAAGAGTTTTATACATTTTCTTAAATCATTCACTTGGTGCTTGAAATGTCGGTCAGTGGGGTTAAATGATGCATTTGTGAGAAGTGGGAGATTCCTGATGCTTCCAGTCTTGGACAACTACGTCTGCAGGAATTGTACCCAATTGCAGCTCCTTACAGACAGCGTGGATTGGTTGGAGCAGTAGCTGGACGCACTTAGGAACATGAAGGTGTCGGAAAGCATCTTAGTAGGAGCTTTAGAGATATGGTAACACCCAAGGTGCAGGCAGATAGATGGGTGACCACCAGAAGGGACAGGCAGTCAGTGCAGGAATCCCCTGTGATCCTTCCCCTCTCTAACCATTTTTGGATACTGTTGGGGGGAGATGGCCTATTGGGGATAACAGCAGCAGCAGCCAAAGCAGTGGCATCATGGCTGGCTCTGTTGTTAAGCAGGGAGGGACAAAGAGGACTAGAGCAGTATTTATAGGGGACTCTATAGTTAGGGGTGCAGATAGGCGTTTCTGTGGATGTGAAAGAGACTCCAGGATGGTATGTTGCCTCCCCGGTGCCAGGGTCCAGGATATCTGTGAACGGACAAAGAACATTCTGAAGGGAGAGGGTGAACAGCCAGAGGTCGTGGTACATATCAGTATGAACGACATAGGCAGGAAGAGTGATGAGATCCTGCAGCAGCAGCTTAGGGAGTTAGGTAGAAAGTTAAAAAGCAGGATCTCTTGGGTTATAATCTCAGGATTACTCCCTGTGCCATGTGCCAGTGAGGCTAAGAATAGGAAGATGGTGCAGCTCAACATGTGGCTAAACAGCTGGTGTAGGAGGGAGGGTTTCAGATATCCGGACCACTGGGGTCTCTTCCGGGGCAGGTGGGACATGTACAAGAAGGACGGGTTGCATCTAAACTGGAAGGGTATAAATATTCTGGTCAGGAAGTTTGCTAGTGTCACACGGGGGGATTTAAACTAGTTTGACAGGAGTGTGGGAACCAGAGTAAAGATAAATTAGCTGAAGGGGAACCAGAGAGTAGGGGCAGTAAGATTCAGAGAAACAGCAAGCAGGGTGGGATTGCTAATCAGAGAGAGTCTGGTGGATTGAAGTGTATTTGTTTCAATGTGAGAAGTGTAACAGGTAAGGCAGATGAACTTAGAGCTTGGATTAGTACTAGGAACTATGATGTTGTTGCCATTACAGAGACTTGGTTAAGGGAAGGACAGGATTGGCAGCTAAACATTCCAGGATACAGATGTTTCAGGTGGGATAGAGGGGGATGTAAAAGGGGTGAGGGAGTTACACTACTGGTTAAGGAGAATATCACAGCTTTACTCCGGGAGGACACCTCGGAGGGTTCATACAGTGAGGCAAAATGGACAGAGCTCAGGAATAGGAAGGGTGCAGTCACAATGTTGAGGGTTTACTATAGACCACCCGAGAGCCAGCGGGAGATAGAGGAACAGATATGTAGGCAGATTTTGGCAAAGTGTAAAAGTAACAGGGTTGTTGTGGTGGGAGATTTTAACTTCCCCGATATTGACTGGGACTCAGTGCTGGGGGTGTGGATGGAGCAGAGTTTGTAAGGAGCATCCAGGAGGGCTCCCTGAAACAGTATGTAGATAGTCCAACTAGGGAAAGGGCCATACTGGACCTGGTATTGGGGAATGAGCCCGGCCAGGTGGTCGATGTTTCAGTAGGGGAGCAGCTCAGGAACAGTGACCACAATTCAGTAAGATTTAAGGTACTGATGGATAAAGATAAGTGTAGTCCTCAAGTGAACCAGCAGGAACCAGCCCGGAACCAGCAGGGCAAAGAATGACGAGATCATGCAGCTGAATGCATGGTTGAGGGACTGGTGTAGGGTAGAGGGCTTTACTTCTGTGGATCACTGGGAGGTGTTTAGGAGAGAAAGGCAATTGTACAGGAGGGGTGGGGAGAATTTGAATGGGAGAGGAACTAGTGTCTTAGCGGGGAGGTTAGCTGGGGTATTTTGGAATGGTTTAAACTAATAAGGAGGGGGGGTGGGGATGTGGCTGGGATAGTCAGATAAAAGGAAAATTATTAGAGAGAAGGAGGTTCCGAGGGACGCTTGTGGGTTGAACTGTGTCTGTTTCAATGCTAGGAGTGTGGCAGGGAAAACGGATGAGCTTAGGGCCTTGATGTTTGTGAGGCAGTTAGATGTGGTGGCTGTAACGGAGACGTGGTTACAGGAAGGGCAGGACTGGCAGCTGAATGTTCCTGGGTACAAGTGTTTTAGGTGTGACAGAGGAGGGTTGAAGAGAGGTGGAGGGGTGGCACTGTTAGTAAAGGAGAACATCACAGTAGTGCAGAGGGAGGACAGTATGGAAGAAATAGGGATTGAGTCACTATGGGTGGAGTTGAGGAATAAAAAGGGGGAGAGTACATTGCTAGGGGTGTACTATAGGCCACCCAATAGCCCGAGGTCAGTGGAGGAAGGCATTTAGAACATAGAACATAGAACACTACAGCACAAACAGGCCCTTCGGCCCACGAGCTGCGCCGATCACATCAACACCTACCAACCTACAGACCTATCTATAACCCTCAAGCTCATTAAACCCCATATACTCATCCAGAAGTCTTTTAAAAGACCCCAGCGAGTTCGCCTCCACCACCACTGACGGCAGCCGATTCCACTCACTCACCACCCTCTGAGTGAAAAACTTACCCCTAACATCACTTCTGAACTTCCCTCCTTGCACCTTAAATCTGTGTCCTCTCGTAGCGACCATTTCAACCCGGGGAAATAGCCTCTGAGAATCCACCCTATCTATTCCTCTCAACATCTTGTAAACTTCTATCAGGTCGCCTCTCAACCTTCGTCTCTCCAGGGAGAAGAGTCCCAGCTCCCTCAACCTAACTTCATAAGGCATGCCTCCCAGTCCAGGCAACATCCTTGTAAATCTCCTCTGCACCCTCTCAATAGCTTCTACATCTTTCCTATAGTGAGGCGACCAGAACTGCGCACAATACTCCAAATGAGGCCTGACAAGGGTCTTATAAATTTGCAGGGGCATTTTGGACAGGTGCAGGAAGAATAGAGTGATTGTAGTGGGTGACTTTAATCTTCCTGGAGTGAATTGGAAGGGGCCTAGAGCTGGGGGTACGGAGGGAGAGGAGTTTGTGAAATGTGTTTTGGAAGGGTCTGTAGAGCAGTATGTAACTAGCCCGACTAGGGGAGGGGCTATACTGGATTTAGTGTTGGGTAATGAGCTGGGGCAGGTGGGTGAGGTAGAGGTAGGCGAACATGTGGCTAACAGTGACCACAAGTCCGTCTACTTTAGGATAAAAATGGAAAGGGACGAGTGCCGGCCGAACGGGAGTGTGCTGAACAGGGGAAAGGCGCGCTATAGCAGGATTAGGAGGGAGCTGCAGGACACTGATTGGGAGGGACTGTTAGCTGGCAAGTCCACGGTTGGCAAGTGGGAGGCTTTTAAGGGCAAAATGAAATGGTTGCAGGGGAGGTATGTTCCGGTTAAGCGAAAGGATGGGAAAGGTAGGATTAGAGAGCCGTGGATTACAGGAGGTATTGAAGACTTGGTCAGGAAGAAGAGGGAGGCTTTTGTTAGGTCGAAACGACTGGGTACGGAGAGTGCGCTGGAGGAATATAGAGACAGTAGGAGGGAGCTAAAAAGGGGAATTAGAAGGGCGAAGAGAGGGCATGAAATGGCTTTGGCTGGTAGGATTAAGGAAAATCCAAAGGCATTTTATTCCTATATTAGGAGAAAGAGAGTAGTTAGAGGGAAAATTGGTCCTCTTAGGGACAAAAGTGGGGAGCTATGTGTTGAGTCGGAGGGAATGGGGGAGCTCCTGAATGAATACTTTGCGTCGGTATTCACGGAGGAGAGGGGTTCGGAATCGTGCGGTCTCTTGGAGGGAGCGGAGGATCAGTTGCAGGAAATATCTATTACGAGGGAGGAAGTGCTAGGGCTTTTAGGTAGCGTAAAGGCGGATAAAGCTCCGGGGCCTGATGGTATTTATCCCAGGCTGCTTAGGGAGGTGAAAGATGAAATTGCTGGGCCTCTGGCGCAAATCTTTGTCTCTTCTTTGGACACAGGTGAGGTCCCAGAGGACTGGAGGGTAGCTAATGTGGTACCGCTGTTCAAAAAAGGTAGTAGGGATAACCCTGGGAATTATAGGCCGGTGAGTTTGACATCGGTGGTAGGGAAATTAATGGAAAAAATACTTAGGGGTAGGATGTATGAGCATTTGGAGCGTTGCGATCTGATTAGGGATACGCAACATGGCTTTGTTAGAGGGAGGTCGTGCCTTACGAATCTTGTGGAATTCTTTGAGGAAGTGACAAAAACGGTTGACGATGGGAGAGCCGTTGATGTCATCTATATGGATTTCAGTAAGGCGTTTGACAAAGTCCCTCATGGTAGGCTGGTAGAAAAGGTTAAGGCGCATGGCATACGAGGTCAGGTAGCTAGGTGGATTGAGAACTGGCTGGGTAATAGGAGACAGAGGGTAGTTGTGGAGGGGACCTTTTCGGGCTGGAGGCCAGTGCCCAGTGGTGTGCCGCAGGGCTCAGTACTGGGACCTCTCCTCTTTGTAGTATACATAAATGACTTGGAAGAGAGCGTACGTGGTGTGATCAGCAAGTTTGCGGATGACACCAAGATGGCAGGATTGGCGGGTACTGAAGTGGAAAGTCAGGTGATACAACAGGATATAGATAGGTTGGTGCAGTGGGCAGATAGGTGGCAGATGGAATTTAATCCTGACAAATGCGAGGTGATGCATTTTGGAAGGAATAATGCAGAGAGGAGCTATGTGATTAAAGGTAGGCCGATTAGGAGTATAGACATACAGAGGGACCTGGGAGTGCAGGTTCACAAATCCATGACGTTTGCGACACAAGTGGAGAAGGTTGTTAGGAAGGCTTATGGAATGCTAGCCTTTATAGGAAGGGGTATAGAGTATAAAAGCTGCCGTCTAATGCTTCAGTTGTATAGAACGTTGGTAAGACCGCATTTGGAGTACTGCGTCCAGTTCTGGGCACCTTACTACAGGAAGGACGTGGAGTCTCTCGAAAGGGTGCAGAGGAGGTTTACCAGGATGTTGCCTGGAATGGAGGGGCTGGGTTACGAGGAAAGGTTGGAGAAACTGGGACTTTTCTCCTTGGAAAGGCGGAGATTGAGAGGGGACATGATAGAGGTATATAAGATACTGAAGGGAATAGATAGAGTGAATAGTGAGAAACTGTTCCCTAGACTAGGTACAAATACGAGAGGCCATGATTTAAGGGTGAGGGGGGAGAGGTATAATTTGGACGTGAGAGGAAGGTTCTTTACGCAGAGTTGTGGGGGTATGGAACGCGCTACCGAGTAGGGTGGTGGAGGCAGGAATGTTGGACTCGTTTAAGGTTCAGTTAGATAGACACATGAGTGAAACGAGGATGGAGGGTTATGGTAGGGGTTATTAAATAAGGTCAGAACCTCAGGAGACACCGGAAATGCAGATTTGTAAATTTACGTCTTTGTCTTTTTATCCCGCAGGTGGAGGTCCACCTTGTTGTCAAACGAGGGGCATGCACACGGTGGGTCGTGCGTGGGCTGCTCTTGGAGGTTCCGGGAGTGGCCTAGTACTTCGTGTCAGTGTGTGTGCTTGATCCTGGACCGGTAGACGGGCGCCGCAACAGCTCAGTGACTAGCACTGCTGGCTGTGCAGATACATGGATTTGGGCCTGTGTCTGTGGGAGTTTGCGCATTCTCCCTGTGGTTGCGTGGGTTTCCTCCGGGCGCTCCGGTTTCCTCCCACACCCCAAAGATGTGCTCTTAGGCTGATTGGTCTTACCAAATTGACACTATTCTCCCCTGAATCTGGCTAAGTTAGGGGTTCCAGTCGTAGACACGTAGGGTAAAATAGGTGTAGGGTGATGCGGCGGCATGGGCTCATTGGGCCAAAGGGCCTGTTTCCCGTGCTGGGTTGTTCTTTGTTCTTTGTGAAGGTGCTAAGCTGGGGGAAGGCTAATTACAACAATATTAGGTACGAACTGGTGAGGCTGCAGCTGGAGTACTGTGCACAGTTTTGGTCGCCGCACTTGCGCAAGGATATATTGGCCTTGGAGGGAGTGCAGAGGAGGTTTACTAGGCTGATACCGGAGATAAGGGAGTTGGACTATGAAGAGAGATTGAATAGACTGGGTCTGTACTCGTTGAAGTTTAGAAGGATGAGGGGGGATCTTATAGAGACGTATAAGATAATGAAGGGGATGGATAGGTTAGAGATAGAGATTCTTCCCACTTAGAAAGGATAGCAGGACTAGAGGGCACAGTCTCAAGATAAGGGGGGGCAGTTTAGATCAGAGTTGAGGAGGAACTTCTTCACTCAAAGGGTGGTGAATCTCTGGAATTCTCTGCCCGTTGAAGTGGTGAAGGCTACCTCGCTAAATATATTTAAGTCACGGGTAGATAGGTTTTTGATGGACAAGGGAATTAAGGGTTATGGAGAGAAAGCAGGAAAGTGGAACTGATCCACTTCAGATCAGCCATGATCTTATTGAACGGCGGGGCAGGCTCGAGAGGCTAGATGGCCCACTCCTGCTCCTATTTCTTATGTTCTTATGATACTTAGATAGGCACATGAGTGGGATGGAGATGGAGGGATACAGGAGACTTTTTTAAATAAGGTTCAGGAGCCTTGGGGAATCAATTGATTCCTATGGACCTTCCAACATATTTTCTGGCTCACTTGTTTTACTTTTGAGCTTCTGGGGATTCCCTTGAATGTTTGCATAAGATGTTCATGTTATTGATGTTTTTCTCTTTTAATCCACAGGAGATTCGGTCCGCCTTGTTGTCCAACAAGGGGCATACACACGGTGGGTCGTGCGAGGGCTGCTCTTGGATGTTTCAAGAGTAGCCTAGTGCTTCACATCATTAGTGTACGCTTAAACTGGACCAGCTGATGGGCAAGACGACAGCTCAGTGACTATCACTGTTTGCTATGCAGATGCATGGATTTGGGCCAGTGTCTGTGGGAGTTTGCGCATTCTCCCCGTGCTTGCGTGGGTTTTCTCCGGGTGCTCCGGTTTCCTCCCACACCCCAAAGATGTGCTGTTAGGCTGATTGGTGTAACAAATTGTCCCTAAATTATTCTCCCCTCAATCTGGTTTCCAATGTAGAGTGCCATAAGCATAGACAAAGGTCATGGGTGGAGAGGGAACTCGCAATGTTAAAATGGCGGCACGGGCTTGTTGGGCTGAAGGGCCTGTTTCCTGCGCTGTGTTGTTCTTTGTTCTTTGACCCGAGTCTTAGGGAGAGTTAGAGTGATGGCATCAAACTCTGGAAACCATGGGGAAAGTACATGCTCAGTGCAACCGTCATGATTCAGGGAAAGGGATTCCACAAGGTATTGGAGGTTTTGGGGGGCTTAAAGGTGGACAATCTCCAGGTCCGGATGAATTGTGTCCCAGACTGTTGTGGGAGGCAAGGGAGGAAATTGCAGGGCCCAAATTTTCAATTCCTCTTTGGCCACTGGGAGGTGCCAGAGGATTGGAGAACAGCTAATGTGGCTCTGCTGTTTAAGAATGGTTGTAGAGACAAGCCAGGGAACTACAGACCAGTGAGTCTCACATCTGTGGTTGGGAAACTACTGGAGAAGATTCTGAAGGAGAGAATCTATCTCCATTTGGAAAGGCAAGGTTTGATCAGGGATAGTCAGCATGGTTTTGTGAAGGGGAGATCATGCTTCTAACTTGATCGAGTTTTCAAAGAAATGGTGAAGATGATATTTGAGGGAAAGGCAGTGGATGTTGTTGACATGGACTTCAGTAAAGCCTTTGACAAGGTCCCTCATGGTAGACTGGTATGAAAGGTGAAGTCACACCAGATCAGAGGGAAGCTGGCAAGGTGGATACAGAACTGGCTTGGCCATAGAAGATAGAGGGTAGCAGCAGAGGGGGTGCTTTCCTGAATGGAAGGCTGTGACTAGTGGTGTTCCACAGGGATCAGTGCTGGGACCTTTGTTGTTTGTAGTAAATATAAATGATTTGGAGGAAAATGTAGCAGGTCTGATTGGTAAGTTCGCAGACAACACAAAAATTGGTGGAGTTGCGGACAGTGAAGAGGATTGTCAGAGGATACAGCAAGATATAGATTGGTTGGAGACTTGGGCAGAGAAATGGCAGATGGAGTTTAATCCGGACAAGTGTGATGTAATGCATTTTGGAAGCTCCAATAGAGTCATAGAGTCATAGAGGTTTACAGCATGGAAACAGGCCCTTCGGCCCAACTTGTCCATGCCGCCCTTTTTTTAAAAACAGCTTTAGCTTCAGCAAGTAAACATCAAGAAGAGATGGATGGCCTCTCTTATTTTGGTCATGGTGATTGCTTGGCACTTATGCTCAATGTATGCACTCATACATTGGAAGATACACTTGCTATACTTGATAGCACATAGTAGATGGTGGTCTCGTGCTAATGTCACTAGACTCAGAATCCAGAGGGCCAGGCTGTAGGTGGCACGGTGGCACAGTGGTCAGCACTGCTGCCTCTCAGCACCAAGGACCCACTATATGGAGTCTGCATGTTCTCACCGTATCCGCGCGGGCCTCCCGCAGGTGCTCCTTTTTCTCCCACAGTCCAAAGACGTGCAAGCTAGGCGGATTGGCCATGCTAAATTGTCCTTTCAGGTGGGACTTTACAGCCTCACTTGGGCAAGACCAGAAATTCCCACTTCGGGTCAATGTAGGTTCTTGGACACTTGCCCCATTCTGGGGTGGGAGAGATGGTAGACTTCCAGCCATAGTGTCCAAAGATTAGGTGGATTAGTCGTGAATGTGTGTGGCTATGTGCATACAGACTCTGCACAGTGAGAGGGCCTGGATAAGACAGGGGGATAAGACACTCTGTCAGATAGTCGGTGCAGATGGGCCAAATAGTCACTTTCCGCATTGTAGAGATTCTAGAGTGTTCTGGTGACTTGGGTTCAAATTCGACTAATACAGCTGGAATTGAAAAGCTAGTCTCAGGAATCGTGACCAAAACCATCCTTGACTTACATAAAAATCCATCCAGTTCACTTATGGTCTTTAGGGAAGGAAGTTTGCTATCCTTGCCTTGTCTGGTCTACGTGTGTCCCCAGAACCACAGCAATATGGTTCACTCGTACCTGGGTCTGACATGGCCTAGCAGGGCAGTTTGCTATAGAACATAGAACATAGAACACTACAGCACAAACAGGCCCTTCGGCCCACGAGTTGCGCCGATCACATCAACACCTATCTATAACCCCCAATCCCATAAAACCCCATATACTCATCCAGAAGTCTTTTAAAAGACCCCAGCGAGTTCGCCTCCACCACCACTGACGGCAGCCGATTCCATTCACTCACCACCCTCTGAGTGAAAAACTTACCCCTAACATCACTTCTGTACTTGCCTCCCCGCACCTTAAACCTGTGTCCTCTCGTAGCGACCATTTCAACCCGGGGAAATAGCCTCTGAGAATCCACCCTATCTATTCCTCTGAACATGTTATAAACCTCTATCAGGTCGCCTGGTAGAGGTTTATACTGTATAATTCCTACAATGTATGTAGGAATTATACAGTAAATGGTAGAACCCTTAGGAGTATTGACAGGCAGGGGGATCTGGGCATAAATGTCCACCAATCACTGAAAGTGGCAATGCCGGTGGAGAAGGTAGTCAAGAAGGCATACGGCATGCTTACCTTCATCGATCAGGGCACTGAATATAAAAATTGGCAGGTTATGCTGCAGCTGTACAGAATCTTAGTTAGGTCTCATTTAGAATATTGTGTACAATTCTGGTCACCACACTGCCAGAAGGATATGGAGGCTTTGGAGAGGGGACAGAAAAGGTTTACAATGATGTTGCCTGGTATGGAGGGTATTCACTATGAAGAGAGGTTGGATAAACTCGGTTTGTTCTCATTGGAATGATGGAGGTTAAGGGGTGACCTGATAGAGGTTTACAAGATTATGAGTGACATGGACAGAGTGGATAGTCAGGTAGTGGTTGGGGCGGACACGCTGGGATCGCTTAAGATTTATCTGGATAGCCACATGAACAGACTGGGAATAGAGGGATACAAACGAATGGTCTGGTTGGACCAATGAGCGGCTCAGGCTTGGAGGGCCGAAGGGCCTGTTTCCTGTGCTGTATTGTTCTTTGCTCTTTCCTTGGGTAGAAAAGTCAAGTACGAGGGGACAGATGTTTAAGGTGCGTGGGGAAAAGTTTAGAGGACACGTGGAATTATGAAATTCTAGCCATGAGTAAAACTTGGCTACAGGAGGGGCAGGACTGGCAGCTCAATGTTCCTGGGTTTCAATGCTTCAGACGTGATAGAGGCAGAGGGATGATGGGCATTGCTAGTCAGGGAAAATGTTGCAGCAGTGCTCAGGCAGGACAGATTAGAGGGTTTGTCTACTGAGGCCATATGGGTGGAGCTGAGAAATAGGAAAGGTATGACCACATTAATGGGGTTGTATTATAGACCATCAAATAGTCAGCGAGAATTGGAGGAGCAAATCTACAGAGAGATAGCAGCTAACTGCCGGAAACATAAAGTTGTGATAGTAGGGATTTTAATTTTCCACATATAGATTGGGACTCCCATACTCTTAAAGGTTTAGATGGGGTAGACAACGCCCACCCATACATCTTCACTGATCTCCACAGCTCTCCACACACACACACATGGGATTTGAACAAAAGAGAAAATGCTGGAAAATCTCAGCAGATCTAGTAGCATCTGTAAGGAGAGAGAAGAGCTGACGTTTTGAGTCCAGACGACCCTTTGTTAAAGCTGATTTGAGCGTATCAAGAGCAGCTCCCTGTATCCACAGTAAAAGCTCAGACAAGTATCTTCAAGAGAAATGTGAACAGGCCCATGCTGCACTCTGCCTGTGAAATCTATCATGACAGGAGCTGTCCTCAGTAACACAACAACTCTCTTCTACACACACCAGGATGACGATTCTTACTGCTCAGGATCTGCTGCAGACTAAACTTGGAACCAATATGAATGAAGCTCTCATGTAACCCTGATTGAGATGCCCTGATTCAGCTCCTATCTCTTAGGTTCTTATGTTCTTGTAGATGGAGTGGTCAAGTGAGAATGTGATGATATGGCTAATTAAGACGTTGTGTGGTGGGAATGTGGGAGGACATAAGAACATAAGAAATAGGAGCAGGAGTAGGCCATCTGGCCCTTCGAGCCTGCCCCGCCATTCAATAAGATCATGGCTGATCTGTCGTGGCTCAGTTCCACTTTCCCGCCCTCTCCCCATTACCCTTAATCCCCTTGCCTACCAAAAACCTATCAACCCGCTTCTTAAAAATATTTAGCGAGGCAGCCTCCACCACTTCAACGGGCAGAGAATTCCAGAGATTCACCACCCTGTGATTGAAGAAGTTCCTCCTCAACTCTGTTCTAAACTGCACCCCCCCTTATCTTGAGGTTGTGCCCTCTAGTCCTGCTGTCCCTTCTGAGTGGGAAGAACCTCTCCACCTCTACCCTATCCATCCCCTTCATCATCTTCTATGTCTCAATAAGATCCCCCCTCATCCTTCTAAACTCCAACGAGAAAAGACCCAGTCTATTTAATCTCTCTTCATAGCTCAACCCCCTCAACTCCGGTATCAGCCTAGTAAACCTCCTCTGCACTCCCTCTAAGGCCAAAATATCCTTGCGCAAGTGCGGCGACCAAAACTGCACACAGTACTCCAGCTGTGGCCTCACCAGTGCCCTGTACAGTTGCAGCGAGACCTCCCTACTTTTATATTCAATCCCCCTCGCTATAAAGGCCAGCATCCCATTCGCCTTCCTGACCACCTGCTGCACCTGCAGACTGGGTTTTTGCGGCTCATGCACAAGGACCCCCAGGTCCCTCTGCACCGTAGCACGCTGCAGCTTTTCGCCCTTTAAGTAGTAGTCCTTCCTACTATTAGTCCTGCCAAAGTGGATAACCTCATACTTGCCAACATTGTATTCCATCTGCCAGGTCCTCGCCCACTCGCTCAGCCGATTCAGATCCCTCTGCAGACTTTCCACACCCTCCGCACAATTTGCTTTTCCACTTACCTTTGTGTCATCAGCAAATTTCGACACCATACACTCGGTTCCCTCCTCCAGATCATCTATATAAATGGTAAATAGCTGAGGCCCCAGCACCGACCCCTGGGGCACTCCACTAGTCACCAACCACCAATCCGAATAGCACCCATTGACACCTACTCTCTGCCTCCTATTTGACAGCCAATCCCCTATCCACGCTAACACCTTACCCCCAACTCCGTGCACCCTAACCTTCTGTAACAACCTTTTGTGTGGCACTTTATCAAACGCCTTCTGAAAATCGAGAAACATCACATCCAGCGGTTCCCCTCCGTCTACCGCACTGGACACATCCTCACAGAACTCCAACAAATTCGTCAGACACGAATTCCCCTTAACGAATCTGTGCTGCGTCTGTTCTATCAAACCATTCCTTTCCAGGTGCCTTGCTATTTCTTCTTTGATGACGGATTCAAGCATTTTTCCTACAACAGACGTTAAACTAACCGGCCTATAATTCCCTGCCTTTTGCCTGCTACCCTTTTGAAACAATGGCGTAACATTAGCCGTTTTCCAATCTTCCGCCACTTCCCCGGAATCCAGCAAGGTTTGGAAAATAATCACCAAGGCATCCACTATCACCTCCGCCATTTCCTTCAGAACCCTTGGATGCATTCCATCTGGTCCTGGGGACTTGTCCACCATCAGTCCCTCTAGTCTGTCGAGCACTGCCTCTCTAGTAACCATGATCTCATTCAGGCCCTCCACTCCTACCATCTTTCCATCGTTAACACCCAGCAAACTATTCGCGTCCTCCTCCGTGAAGACCGAAACAAAAAAGTTATTCAAGGCCTCAGCCGTTTCCTCATCCCCCAACACTAAATCCCCCCTCCCATCCTCTAAGGGTCCAACATTCACCCTAGCCAGCCTCCTCCTTTTTATATATTTATAAAAACTCTTACTATCCTTTTTTATATTTAGCGCTAGCCCAGCTTCATAGTTTATCCTACCCTTCTTTATCAACTTCTTCATCATTCTTTGTTGATTTTTAAACCTCTCCCAATCCTCTACTTGCCCACTACTTTTAGCCACTCTAAACGCATCAGCTTTTAATTTAATACTCTCCTTTATCTCCTTCGTTATCCACAGCTGATTATCTCTCCTCCTACAATCCTTCTTTACCATCGGAATAAATTTCTGCTGAGCACCAAGAAAGATCTCCTTAAAGATCCTCCACTGTTCCTCAGCAGTCCTACTGCCCAATCTGCGCCCCCAATCTACATTCGCCAATTCCTCTCTCATCCTATCGTACTCCCCTCTGTTCAAACAAAGGACACAGGTCCAGGATCCTACTTTCTCCTCCTCCATCTGCATCAGAAACTCCACCATACAATGATCACTCTTCCCAAGAGGATCCCTCACAGGAGTCATTCCTGGGATCTTGGGCAGAGCACAAGTACAAATGGAACTGCTGAGCGGAGGAATAAACTTCTCCACAGTTGTTAGAAGTCCTTGATGTTGATGATCTGAGAAACCCACAACATTCTAACAACCTAAAAAGTGATCTAGTAACATTGCCTCACCAGGCGGCAGTGGCACAGCGGTTAGCACTGCTGCCTCATAGTGCCATGAACCCAGGATCGGCTCCAAGCTTGGCTCACTGTCTGTGAGACCTTGTACATTCTCCCAGTATATGCGTGGGTTTCTTCCGGGTGCTCCGGTTTCCTTTCACAGGCCAAAGGTGTGAAAGTTAGGTGCATTGGTCGTGCTAAATTCTCCCTCAGCGTACCTGAACAGGTGCTGGAGTGTGACGACTCGGGGATTTTCACAGTAACTTCATTGCAGTGTTAATGTAGCCTATATAGAACGTAGAACATAGGACGTTACGGCACAAACAGGCCCTTCGGCCCACAAGTTGCACCGATCATATCCCTACTTACCAGGCCTATCTATAACCCTCAATCCCATTAAATCCCATATACTCATCCAGAAGTCTCTTAAAAGATCCCAGCGAGTTCGCCTCCACCACCACCGACGGCAGCCGATTCCATTCACTCACCACCCTCTGAGTGAAAAACTTACCCCTAACATCTCCTCTGTACCTACTCCCCAGCACCTTAAACCTGTGTCCTCTCGTAGCGACCATTTCAGCCCTGAGAAATAGCCTCCGAGAATCCACCCTATCTATTCCTCTCAACATTTTATAAACCTCCATCAGGTCGCCTCTCAACCTTCGTCTCTCCAGGGAGAAGAGACCTAGCCCCCTCAACCTATCTTCATATGGCATGCCTCCCAATCCAAGCAACATCCTTGTAAATCTCCTCTGCACCCTTTCAATAGCTTCCACATCCTTCTTGTAGTGAGGCGACCAGAACTGCGCACAGTACTCCAAGTGGGGTCTGACAAGGGTCTTATAAAGTTGCAGCATTACCTCCCGATTCCTAATCTCAATCCCTCGATTAATGAAGGCCAGTACACCATACGCCTTCTTGACCACATCCTCCACCTGTGAGGCCGATTTAAGAGTCCTATGGACCCGGAACCCAATATATGACCCTAATAAATAAATAATGAGGCTCATAAATAACATGGCTAAACAGCTGGTGTAGGGGGGAGGGTTTCAGATATCTGGACAACTGGGGTCTCTTCCGGGACAGGTGGGACCTGTACAAGAAGGATGGGTTGCATCTAAACTGGAAGGGTATAAATATTCTGATAAGCTGCAGAGCTGGGCTGAGAGGTGCCAAATGGAGTTTAATGCGGAAAAGTGTGAGGTGATTCACTTTGGTAAGAGTAGCAGGAGTACAGAATATAGGGCTAATGGAAGGACTCTAATGGAGGGGTCCTTTTCTAGCTGGAGGTCTGTCACTAGTGGTGTGCCGCAGGGCTCAGTACTGGGACCTCTTCTCCTTGTAGTGTGTATAAATGATTTGGAAGAGGGAGTAGGTGGTGTGATCAGCAAATTTGCTGATGACACTAAGATGGCTGGATTGGCGGGCAGTGAGGAGCAGTATCTGGCAATACAACGGGATATTGATAGGCTGGTTGATTGGGCAGATACGTGGCAAATGGAGTTTAATCCGGATAAATGTGAGGTGATGCATTTTGGCCGGAATAATATAGGGGGGAGTTATATGATAAAGGGTAAGCCCGTAAGGAGTATAGAATCACAGCGAGACCTGGGGGTGCAAGTGCACAAGTCTTTGAAGGTGGCAGTGCAAGTGGAGAGTGTGGTGAAGAAAGCCTATGGTATGTTAGCCTTTATAGGAATAGATTCCAACATAAGAGCTGGAGTCTAATGTTGCAGTTGTATACAATGTTGGTTAGGCCGCATTTGGAGTACTGCGTCCAGTTCTGGTCGCCTTACTTCCGGAAGGACGTGGAGACTCTGGAGAGAGTGCAGAGGAGGTTTACCAGGATGCTGCCTGGTATGGAAGGACTGGGGTATGAGGAAAGATTGAAGAAATTGGGGCTCTTTTCCCTTGAAAGACGGCGACTGAGGGGGGGTCTAATAGAGGTATATAAGATTATGAAGGGTATAGATAGAGTAAACAGAGGTAAGCTGTTTCCTATGATAGAGACACGTAGGACAAGGGGCCACGGGCTTAAGGTGAAAGGGGAGAGGTATAACACAGATATTAGAGGGAGGTTTTTCCCACAGAGGGTAGTGGGGGTATGGAATGCTCTGCCAAGTAAGGTGGTGGAGGTAAACACGCTAGAGATGTTTAAGAGTAACTTAGACAGGCACATGAGTGGGTTGGAGATGGGTGGATATAGGAGATTGTTTTAAATAAGGGTCATTAGCATTGGGGCGTCCCTGGTAATGTAAATGGGTATAGTATGATAATAATGTTTTTTCTCTTTTTCATTCACAGGTTTTAAGTCAGTCCGCCTTGTTGTCCAACGAGGGGCATACACGCGATGGGTCGTACTGGGGCTGCTCTTGGTTGTTCGAGATTGGCCTAGTGCTTCATGTCGTTAGTGTGTGCCTAAACTGGACCAGATGCTGGGCAAGACGACAGCTCAGTGACTATCACTGATTGCTGTGCAGACACATGGATTTGGGCCGGTGTCTGTGGGAGTTTGCGCATTCTCCCCGTGCTTGCGTGGGTTTTCTCCGGGTGCTCCGGTTTCCTCCCACACCCCAAAGATGTGCTGTTAGAACATAGAACATAGAACACTACAGCACAAACAGGCCCTTCGGCCCACAAGTTGCGCCGATCACATCAACACCTACCAACCTACAGACCTATCTATAACCCTCAATCTCATTAAACCCCATATACTCATCCAGAAGTCTTTTAAAAGACCCCAACGAGTTCGCCTCCACAACCACTGACGGCAGCCGATTCCATTCACTCACCACCCTCTGAGTGAAAAACTTACCCCTAACATCACTTCTGAACTTCCCTCCCCGCACCTTAAATCTGTGTCCTCTCGTAGCGACCATTTCAACCCGGGGAAATAGCCTCTGAGAGTCCACCCTATCTATTCCTCTCAACATTTTATAAACTTCTATCAGGTCGCCTCTCAACCTTCGTCTCTCCAGGGAAAAGAGTCCCAGCTCCCTCAACCTAACTTCATAAGGCATGCCTCCCAGTCCAGGCAACATCCTTGTAAATCTCCTCTGTACCCTCTCAATAGCTTCTACATCTTTCCTATAGTGAGGCGACCAGAACTGCGCACAATACTCTAAATGAGGCCTGACAAGGGTCTTATAAAGTTGCAGCATTACCTCCCGACTCCTAAACTCAATCCCTCGATTAATGAAGGCCAGTACAGTTGCAGCATCATGATGCAACTGTACACAACTCTGGTGCGGCCGCACTTGGAGTATTGTGTGCAGTTCTGGTCCCCACATTACAGGAAGGATGTGGAGGCTTTGGAGAGAGTGCAGAGGAGGTTTACCAGGATGTTGCCTGGTATGGAGGGGAGATCCTATGAGGAGAGACTGAGAGATTTGGGGTTGTTTTCGCTGGAAAGAAGGCGGCTAAGAGGGGACCTTATTGAAACATATAAGATGATTAGACAGGGTAGATAGTGATAGCCTTTTTCCTCGGATGGAGAAAGCTAGCACGAGGGGGCACGACTTTAAATTAAGGGGGGGTAGTTATAGGACTGATGTCAGGGGTAGGTTCTTTACCCAGAGGGTGGTGAGGGACTGGAATGCCCTGCCAGCTGCAGTTGTAAATGCGCCTAGTTTGGGGGCGTTTAAGAGATCTGTGGATAGGTTTATGGACGAAATGGGATTGGTTTAGATTAGTGGGTTAGTGGGTTAGTGTTGTTTTTTTTTAAAAGCTGGTCGGCGCAACATCGTGGGCCGAAGGGCCTGTTCTGTGCTGTAATGTTCTATGTTCTATGTTCTAGTACACCATACGCCTTCTTGACCACCTCCTCCACCTGCGAGGCCGATTTAAGAGTCCTGTGGACCCGGACCCCAAGATCCTTCTGCTCTTCAACACTACTCAGACTCCTGCCCTTGATAGTGTACTCGTTCATCCCGTTGGTTCTGCCAAAATGGACGACTACACATTTATCCGCGTTGAAGTCCATCTGCCACTTCTCCGCCCAGTCCTGCATCCTATGGTGGTGAGTGAATGGAATCGGCTGCCGTCAGTGGTGGTGGAGGCGAACTCGCTGGGGTCTTTTAAAAGACTTCTGGATGAGTATATGGGGTTTAATGAGATTGAGGGTTATAGATAGGTCTGTAGGTTGGTAGGTGTTGATGTGATCGGCACAACTCGTGGGCCGAAGGGCCTGTTTGTGCTGTAGTGTTCTATGTTCTATGTTCTATCTATGTCCTGCTGCAACTTTTGCCATCCTTCCAGACCATCCACAACACCACCGACCTTCGTGTCATCAGCGAACTTACTTACCCATCCCTCCACTTCCTCATCCAGGTCATTTATGAAAATGACAAACAACAAGGGTCCCAGAACAGATCCTTGAGGCACTCCGCTGGTGACTGACCTCCATTCAGAAAAAGCCCCATCCACAACCACTCTCTGCCTTCTGCAGGCAAGCTAGTTCTGAATCCACAAGGCCAAAGGCCCTTGGATCCCATGCCCTCTCACCTTCTCAAGAAGTCTTGCATGGGGGACCTTATCAAACGCCTTGCTGAAGTCCATGTACACCACGTCCACTGCACTTCCTTCGTCAATGTGTTCAGTCACATTATCGAAGAACTCAACTAGGCTTGTAAGGCACGACCTGCCCTTGACAAATCCATGCTGACTATTCCTGATCATGTCAAACCTCTCCAAATGTTCGTAAATCTTGTCCCTCAGAAGCCTCTCCATCAGCTTACCAACCACTGAGGTCAGACTCACCGGTCGGTAATTTCCCGGGCTATCTCTGTTCCCTTTCTTGAAAATAGGAACTACATCCGCAATCCTCCAATCCTCCGGAACCTCTCCCGTCTCCATTGACGACGCAAAGATCATCGCCAGGGGCTCTGCAATCTCTTCCCTCGCCTCCCACAGTATCCTGGGGTACATCCCATCTGGTCCAGGCGATTTATCTACCTTGATAGAATTCAAAAGTTCTAACACATCCTCCTCCTTAATATTCACGTACTCAATCTTTTCCATCTGCTGCAAATCCATAACAAAATCTCCCAGATCAGCTTCCACTGTGAATACTGAGGCAAAGTACTCGTTAAGCACCTCTGCCATTTCTTCTGGTTCCACACAGACCTTTCCCCCCTCACCTTTTATAGGTCCTATCCCTTCTCTTCTTATCCTTTTACCTTTCACATATTTATAGAAGGCCTTGGGATTCTCCTTAATCTTACCCGCCAAGGTCTTCTCATGACCCCTTCTGGCTCTCCTAATTTCCCTTTTAAGTTCCTTCCTACAGTCCTTATACTCCTCAAGATCTTTAACCTCTCCTAATTCCCTGAACCTCTTGTACACCTTCCTTTTCCTCCTGACTAGGTTCAACACAGCCTTTGTGCACCACGGTTCCCGCGACCTACCAAAACCCCCTTCATCGGAACGTTGTCATTCAGAGCTCCAGACACGCATTCCTTGAATATCTGCCACCTTCCTTCGGTACTTTTCCCTAAGAACGCCTCCTTCCAGTTTATTTGTCCAAGTAACTTCCTGACTTCTTCGTATCTCCCCTTACCCCAGACAAACACCTTCCTAGCCTGCCTGATCCTATCTCGTTCCAATGCAATTGTGAAGGAGATAGAATTATGGTCACCATTTCCAAGATGCTCTCCTACCGAAAGATCCATCACCTGCCCTGGTTCATTCGCCAGTACCAGGTCAAGTACAGCCTCTCCCCTCGTAGGCTTGTCCACATACTGTGTCAGGAAACCTTCCTGAACACACCTAACAAACTCCTCCCCATCCAAACCCCTTACCCTAGGGATATTCCAGTCGATGTTTGGGAAATTGAAGTCTCCCATCACGACAACTCTGTTATTAAAACATCTCTCCAGAATCTGTTTCCCTATTTGCACTTCAACTTCCCTGTCACTATTGGGCGGCCTATAGAATACACCCAGCAAAGTTTTCGACCCTTTGCTGTTTGTAACTTCCACCCACAGAGATTCTGTAGACAGTCCCTCCACAACATCCTCTTTCTCTGCAGCCATGACACTGTCCCTGATCAACAGTGCCACTCCACCACCCCTTCTGCCACCCTCCCTGTCCTTCCTGAAGCACCTGAAGCCTGGCACCTGAAGTACCCAGTCCTGTCCCTGAGACATCCAAGTCTCCGTAATGGCCACCACATCACAATCCCAAACAACAATCCACGCCCTAAGCTCATCTACCTTATTCACTACACTCCTTGCATTAAAATATATACACTTCAGCCCCTCAGTCTGGACATTTCCCATCTCCACCGCCTGTCTAACCTCCCTCCCATACTGCCTGCAGTCCTCCCCTACCTGGGAGCGAACCTCCTCCGTCCCAGTTTCCCCATCACAGTTAGGCTGATTGACAGTAATACATTGTCCCTAAATTAGTTTCCCTCAATGTGGATGGCCATAAAATATTAGATAAGTGTCATGGGTGGAGGGGGGGACTAGTGGTGTTAAGATGGCGGCGTGGGCTCGTTGGGCCGAAGGGCCTGTTTCCCAGGCTATTTTTGTTCTTTGTTCTTTAGTGTTGGGGTTAGGTATGGATGGGAATTTGGTTGGGGTTGGGGTTAGGGTGAGGGTTAGGGGTTAGTTTGAGGGTTAGTGTTGGGGTTAGGCCCAGGGTTCGGGTTAGTGTTGGGGTTAGGCCCAGGGTTAGGGTTCGTGTTGGGGTTAAGGTTAGTGTTCGGGTTAGGGTTAGGACTAGGGTTAGGGTTTGGATTCGGGTTAGTGTTGGGGTTAGGGTTGGTGTTAAGGTAAGGGTTCAGATTAGGGTTAGGGTTAGGGCTACGGTTAGTGTTGGGGTTAGGGGTTATGGTTAGGGGTAGGTTAGGATTAGTCCCTCAGTACTGACCCAATGACAGTGTGGCATTCCCACAATATTGATGATCTGACAATGCGGCGCTCCCTCAGTACACTCCCTCTGACAGTGCAGCGCTCCCTCAGTACACTCCCTCTGACAGTGCAGCACTCCCTCAGTACTGACCCTTTGACCGCGCAGCACTCCCTCAGTACACTCCCTCTGACAGTGTGGCATTCCGTCAGTACTGACCCTCTGACAGTGCAGCAGTCCCTCAGCACTGACCCTCTGACAGCGCGGCGCTCCCTCAGAACTGACCCTCTGACAGTGAGGCGCTCCCTCAACACTGACCATCTGACAGTGCGGCACTCCCTCAGTACTGACCCTCTGACAGTGAGGCGCTCCCTCAACACTGACCCTCTGACAGTGCGGCGCTCCCTCAGAACTGACCCTCTGACAGTGCGGCACTCCCTCAGAACTGACCCTCTGACAGTGCGGCACTCCCTCAGCACTGACCCTCTGACAGTGCTGCACTCCCTCAGTGTGTGTTGGAGCCGACGAGGGAGCGAGCTATCTTGGATCTGCTATATAATGGGGCGGGTAGAATTAGGGAACTTGCGGTGAAGGATCTTCTTGGGGAGAGTGATCATTGTATGGTGGAGTTTCTGGTGCAGATGGAGGAGGAGAAAGTGGGTTCCCGGACACGTGTCCTTTGTTTGAACAGACGGGAGTACGGTAGGATGAGAGAAGAATTGGCGAATGTGGACTGGGGGAGCGCGTTGGAAGGTAGGTCTGCTGAGGAGCAGTGGAGGATCTTTAAGGAGATCTTTCTTGGTGCTCAGCAGAAATTTATTCCGATGGTCAAAAAGGACCGTAGGAGGAGAGGTAATCAGCCGTGGATAACGAAGGAGATGAAGGAAAGTGTTAAATTAAAAGCGGAGGCGTTTAGAGTAGCTAAGAGTAGTGGGCGAGAAGAGGATTGGGAGAGGTTTAAATGTCAACAAAGATTGACAAAGAAGTTGATAAAGAAGGGTAGGAGAAACTATGAAGCTGGGCTAGCGCTTAATATAAAAAAGGATAGCAAGAGTTTTTATAAATACATAAAAAGGAAGAGGCTGGGTAGGGTGAATGTTGGTCCCTTAGAGGATGAGAAGGGGGACTTAGTGGTAGGGGATGGGGAAATGGCTGAGGTCTTGAATAACTTTTCTGTTTCGGTCTTCACGGAGGAGGACGTGAATAATTTGCCGGATGTTAGAGATGGAAAGGTGGTAGGACTGGAGGGGATCAATGACATTACTGTTACTAGAGAGGCGGTGCTCGACAGACTGGAGGGGCTGATTGTGGACAAGTCCCCAGGACCGGATGGAATGCATCCGAGGGTTCTGAAAGAAATGGCGGAGGTGATAGTGGATGCCTTGGTGGTTATTTTCCAAACGTCGCTGGATTCCGGGGAAGTGCTGGAAGATTGGAAAATGGCTAATGTTACGCCATTGTTTAAGAAGGGTGCCAGGCAAAAGGCGGGGAATTATAGGCCGGTTAGTTTAACGTCTGTTGTAGGTAAAATGTTAGAATCCGTCATCAAGGAGGAAATAGTGAGGCATCTTGAGGGGAACTGCTTGATAGAGCAGACGCAGCACGGTTTCGTTAAAGGGAAGTAGTGTCTGACAAATTTACTGGAGTTCTATGAGGTTGTGTCTAGGGCGGTGGATAGAGGAGAGCCGGTGGATGTGGTCTTTCTTGATTTTCAGAAGGCGTTTGACAAGGTACCTCACAAGAGGTTATTGCAGAAGGTCGAGGGACATGGAGTTGGGGGTAGGGTGTTAGCGTGGATAGAGGATTGGTTGTCAAATAGGAGGCAGAGAGTGGGGGTCAATGGGTGCTTTTCGGATTGGCGGATGGTGACTAGTGGAGTGCCCCAGGGATCGGTGCTGAGGCCTCAGCTATTTACCATTTATATAGACGATCTGGAGGAGGGAACCGAGTGTAGGGTGTCGAAATTTGCTGATGACACCAAGATTGGTGGAAAGGCAAATTGTGCGGAGGGTGGGGAGAGTCTACAGAAGGATCTAGATAGGCTGGGCGAATGGGCCAGGAACTGGCAAATGGAATTTAATGTTGGCAAGTGCGAGGTGGTCCACTTTGGTAGGAATAATGGTAGGAAGGATTATTACTTACGTGGAGAAAAACTTCAGCAGGCGACGGTGCAGAGGGACCTCGGGGTCCTTGTGCATGAGTCGCAAAAACCCAGCTTGCAGGTGCAGCAGGTGGTCAGGAAGGCGAATGGGATGCTGGCCTTCATCGCGAGGGGGATTGAATATAAAAGTAGGGAGGTCTTGGTGTGGCTGTATAGGGCATTGGTGAGGCCGCAGCTGGAGTACTGTGTGCAGTTTTGGGCGCCATACGTACGCAAGGATATTTTGGCCTTGGAGGAAGTGCAGAGGAGGTTTACTAGGCTGATGCCGGAGTTCAGGGGGTTGAGCTATGAGGAGAGGCTGAATAAACTAGGCTTGTACTCGTTAGAGTTTAGAAGAATGAGGGGAGATCTCATTGAGACGTATAAGATAATGAATGGGATGGATAGGATAGAGGTGGGGAGACTCTTCCCGCTCAGAAAGGATAGTAGGACTAGGGGGCACAGCCTCAAGATAAAGGGGGGGCGGTTTAGAACGGAGTTGAGGAGGAACTTCTTCACTCAAAGGGTGGTGAATCTCTGGAATTCTCTGCCCGTTGAAGTGGTGGAGGCTGCCTCGCTAAATATTTTTAAGACGCGGGTTGATGGGTTTTTGATAAGCGAGGGGATTAAGGGTTATGGGGAGAGGGCGGGAATGTGGAACTGAGCCACGACAGATCAGCCATGATCTTATTGAATGGCGGGGCAGGCTCAAAGGGCTAGTTGGCCTACTCCTGCTCCTATTTCTTATGTTCTTATGACCCTCTGACAGTGCTGCACTCCCTTACTACTGACCCCCTGACAGTGCGGCACTCCCTCAGTACTGAACCTCTGGCAGTGCGTCACTCCCTCAGTACTGATCCTCTGACAGGGCTGCACTCCCTCAGCACTGACCCTCTGACAGTGCGGCGCTCCCTCAGCACTGACCCTCTGACAGTGCAGCACTCCCTCAGCACTGACCCGCTGACAGTGCGGCACTCCCTCAGTACTGACCCTCTGACAGTGCAGCACTCCCTCAGCACTGACCCGCTGACAGTGCGGCACTCCCTCAGCACTGACTCTCTGACAGTGCGGCGCTCCCTCAGCACTGACCCTCTGACAATGCAGCAATCCCTCAGTACTGACCCTCTGACAGTGCTGCGCTCCCTCAGCACTGACCCTCTGACAGTGCTGCACTCCCTCAGCACTGACCGTCTGACAGTGCTGCACTCCCTCAGCACTGACCCTCTGACAGTGCGGCACTCCCTCAGCACTGACCCTCTGACAGTGCTGCACTCCCTCAGCACTGCACTGTCCTGCCTGCTGAATCAAAATGCTGAAATTCAGTGGGATTTGGACACAACTTTGTGAGGTGAGGTTTTTATGAGCTGCTGGCTGTTTACAAAGGCAGCAGAATTCATTGTGATTTGTTCATAATATCCTGCTCTGCTCCTTGTCTCAGAAGTTGAATGAACTATCTGGCCGATTTCACCGGAAAATCAATCCAGCAAAACTGTTCCAGTGAGATTTCACAAGCAGTAATGTGCCAGCTCACCAAAGTGGAACCACCTGTTGTACGGTTCTTGGAATTTCTTTCCCTACCTGAGTTGCTGTGACTTGTTGTTCAAGCCATTAGGGATGGGCAATCATTGTTGTTTCTCTAGGCAGCAGAAATTGCTCAAGATGAAAGATTTTAGCACTTCTCTCATGAGCTCATAAGAACATAAGAAATAGGAGCAGGAGTAGGCCATCTAGCCCCTCGAGCCTGCCCCACCATTCAATAAGATCATGGCTGATCTGAAGTGGCTCTGTTCCACTTTCCCGCTTTCTCCCCATAACCCTTAATCCCCTTGCCTACCAAAAACCTATCTACCTGCGTCTTAAATATATTCAGCGAGGCAGCCTCCACCACTTCAACGGGCAGAGAATTCCAGAGATTCACTACCCTTTGAGTGAAGAAGTTCCTCCTCAACTCCGTTCTAAACTGCCCGCCCCCCTCATCTTGAGTCTGTGCCCTCTAGTCCTGCTGTCCTTTCTGAGCGGGAAGAACCTCTCCACCTCTATCCTATCCATCCCATTCATCATCTTATACATGTCAATGAGATCTCCCCTCATCCTTCTAAACTCTAATGAGTGCAAGCCCAGTCTATTCAGCCTCTCCTCATAGCTCAACCCCCTCAACTCCCGTATCAGCCCAGTGAACCTCCTCTGCACTCCCTCCAAGGCCAAAATATCCTTGCGCAGGTGCGGCACCCAAAACTGCACACAGTACTCCAGCTGCGGCCTCACCAATGCCCTGTACAGCTGCAGCAAGACCTCCCTACTTTTATATTCAATCCCCCGTCGCTATGAAGGCCAGCATCCCATTAGCCTTCCTGACCACCTGCTGCACCTGCAGGCTGGGTTTTTGCGACTCATGCACAAGGACCCCGAGGTCCCTCTGCACCGTCGCATGCTGCAGCTTTTCGCCCTGTAAGTAATAGTCCTTCCTCCCATTATTCCTACGAAAGTGGACAACCTCACATTTGCCAACATTGTATTCCATCTGCCATTTCCTGGCCCATTCGCCCAGCCTATCTAGATCCCTCTGCAGACTTTCCACATCCTCCACACAATTTGCCGTTCCACCAATCTTGGTGTCATCAGCAAATTTCGACACCATACACTCGGTTCCCTCCTCCAGATCATCTATATAAATGGTAAATAGCTGAGGCCCCAGCACCGACCCCTGGGACACTCCATTAGTCACCAACCGCCAATCCGAATAGCACCCATTTACCCCCACTCTCTGCCTCCTATTTGACAGCCAATCCCCTATCCACGTGAACACCCTACCCCCAACACCATGCCCCCTAACCTTCTGTAACAACCTTTTGTGCGGCACCTTATCAAACGCCTTCTGAAAATCAAGAAAGACCACATCCACCGGCTCTCCTCTATCCACCGCCCTAGACACATCCTCATAGAACTCCAATAAATTCGTCAGACACGACTTCCCCTTAACGAAACCGTGCTGCGTCTGCTCTATCAAACAGTTCACCTCAAGATGCCTCGCTATTTTCTCCTTGATTATGGATTCTAACATTTTACCTACAACAGACGTTAAACTAACCGGCCTATAATTCCCTGCCTTTTGCCTGCTACCCTTTTTAAACAGCGGCGTAACATTAACCGTTTTCCAATCTTTCGGCACTTCCGCGGAATCCAGCGAGGTTTGGAAAATAATCACCAAGGCATCCACCATCACCTCCCTCAGAACTGACCCTCTGACAGTGCGGCACTCCCTCAGCACTGAAACTCTGACTGCGCTGCACTCCCTCAGTACTGACCCTCTGACAGTGCGGCACTCCCTCAATACTGACCCTCTGACAGTGCGGCACTCCCTCAGTACTGACCCTCTGACAGTGCGTCACTCCCTCAGCACTGATCCTCTGACAGTGCGGCACTCACTCAGAACTGACCCTCTGACAGTGCTGCACTCCCTCAGTACTGACCCGCTGACAGTGCTGCACTCACTCAGAACTGACCCTCTGACAGTGCTGCACTCCCTCAGTACTGACCCGCTGACAGTGTTGCACTCCCTCAGCACTGACCCTCTGACTGTGCGGCACTCCCTCAGAACTGACCTTCTGACAGTGCAGCACTCCCTGAGCACTGACCCTCTGACAGTGCGGCACTCCCTCAGCACTGACCCTCTGACAGTGCGTCACTCCCTCAGCACTGACCCTCTGACAGTGCTGCACTCCCTCAGCACTGATCCTCTGACAGTGCGGCACTCCCTCAGCACTGACCCTCTGACAGTGCTGCACTCCCTCAGCACTGCACTGTCCTGCCTGCTGAATCAAAATGCTGAAATTCAGTGGGATTTGGACACAACTTTGTGAGGTGAGGTTTTTATGAGCTGCTGGCTGTTTACAAAGGCAGCAGAATTCATTGTGATTTGTTCATAATATCCTGCTCTGCTCCTTGTCTCAGAAGTTGAATGAACTATCTGGCCGATTTCACCGGAAAATCAATCCAGCAAAACTGTTCCAGTGAGATTTCACAAGCAGTAATGTGCCAGCTCACCAAAGTGGAACCACCTGTTGTACGGTTCTTGGAATTTCTTTCCCTACCTGAGTTGCTGTGACTTGTTGTTCAAGCCATTAGGGATGGGCAATCATTGTTGTTTCTCTAGGCAGCAGAAATTGCTCAAGATGAAAGATTTTAGCACTTCTCTCATGAGCTCATAAGAACATAAGAAATAGGAGCAGGAGTAGGCCATCTAGCCCCTCGAGCCTGCCCCACCATTCAATAAGATCATGGCTGATCTGAAGTGGCTCTGTTCCACTTTCCCGCTTTCTCCCCATAACCCTTAATCCCCTTGCCTACCAAGAACCTATCTTCCCGCGTCTTAAATATATTCAGCGAGGCAGCCTCCACCACTTCAACGGGCAGAGAATTCCAGAGATTCACTACCCTTTGAGTGAAGAAGTTCCTCCTCAACTCCGTTCTAAACTGCCCGCCCCCCCCCCCCATCTTGTGGCTGTGCCCCCTAGTCCTACTGTCCTTTCTGAGCGGGAAGAACCTCTCCACCTCTATCCTATCCATCCCCTTCATCAGCTTATACGTCTCAGTGAGATCTCCCCTCATCCTTCTAAACTCTAACGAGTACAAGCCCAGTCTATTCAGCCTCTCCTCATAGCTCAACCCCCTCTACTCCCGTATCAGCCTAGTGAACCTCCTCTGCACTCCCTCCAAGGCCAAAATATCCTTGCGCAAGTGCGGCGACCAAAACTGCACACAGTACTCCAGCTGCGGCCTCACCAATGCCCTGTACAGCTGCAGCAAGACCTCCCTACTTTTATATTCAATCCCCCGTCGCTATGAAGGCCAGCATCCCATTAGCCTTCCTGACCACCTGCTGCACCTGCAGGCTGGGTTTTTGCGACTCATGCACAAGGACCCCGAGGTCCCTCTGCACCGTCGCATGCTGCAGCTTTTCGCCCTGTAAGTAATAGTCCTTCCTCCCATTATTCCTACGAAAGTGGACAACCTCACATTTGCCAACATTGTATTCCATCTGCCAGGTCCTCGCCCACTCGCTCAGCCTATCTAGATCCCTCTGCAGACTTTTCACATCCTCCACACAATTTGCCATTCCACCAATCTTGGTGTCATCAGCAAATTTCGACACCATACACTGAGTTCCCTCCTCCAGATCATCTATATAAATGGTAAATAGCTGAGGCCCCAGCACCAATCCCTGGGACACTCCATTAGTCACCAACTGCCAATCCGAATAGCACCCATTGACCCCCACTCTCTGCCTCCTATTTGACATCGTATCCCCTATCCACGGTAACACCCTACCCCCAACTCCATGCCCCCTTACCTTCTGGAACAACCTTTTGTGCGGCACCTTGTCAAAAGCCTTCAGAAAATCGAGAAACACCACATCCGCCGGTTCCCCTCTATCCACCACCCTCGACACATTCTCATAGAATTCCAATAAATTCGTCAGACACGACTTCCCCCTTAACAAAACCGTGCTGCGTCTGCTTTGTCAAACAGTTCTCCTCAAGATGCCTCGCTATTTTCTCCTTGATTATGGATTCAAGCATTTTTCCTACAACAGACGTTAAACTAACCGGCCTATAATTCCCTGCCTTTTGCCTGCTACCCTTTTTAAACAGCGACGTAACATTAGCCGTTTTCCAATCTTTCGGCACTTCCGCGGAATCCAGCGAGGTTTGGAAAATAATCACCAAGGCATCCACCATCACCTCCGCCATTTCCTTCAGACCCTTGGCTGCATTCCATCTGGTCCTGGGGACTTGTCCACCATCAGTCCCTCCAGTCTGTCGAGCACTGCCTCTCTAGTAACAATAATCTCATTGAGACCCTCCACTCCTATCATCTTTCCATCGCTAACACACGGCAAATTATTCACGTCCTCCTCCGTGAAGACCGAAACAAAAAAGTTATTCAAGGCCTCAGCCATTTCCTCATCCCCTCCCACTAAATCCCCCCTCTCATCCTCTAAGGGTCCAACATTCACCCTAGCCAGCCTCTTCCTTTTTATATATTTATAAAAACTCTTACTTTCCTTTTTTATATTAAGCACTAGCCCAGCTTTATAGTTTATCCTACCCTTCTTTATCAACTTCTTCGTCATTCTTTGTTGATATTTAAACCTCTCCCAATCCTCTTCTCGCCCACTACTCTTAGCTACTCTAAACGCATCAGCTTTTAATTTAACACTCTCCTTTACCTCCTTCGTTATCCATGGCTGATTATCTCTCCTCCTACGTCCTTTTTCACCAGCGGAATAAATTTCTGCTGAGCACCAAGAAAGATCTCCTTAAAGGTCCTCCACTGTTCCTCAGCAGACCTACCTTCCAACGCACTCCTCCAATCAACATTCGTCAATTCCTCTCTCATCTTCTCGTACTCCCCTCTGTTCAAACAAAGGACACATGTCTGGGAACCCACTTTCTCCTCCTCCATCTGCATCAGAAACTCCACCATACAATGATCACTCTTCCCAAGAGGATCCTTCACCACAAGGTCCCTAATTCTACCCGCCTCATTACATAACACTGGATCCAAGATAGCTCGCTCCCTCGTCGGCTCCAACACACGCTGTTCAAGGAAACTATCCCGGCAGCATTCCAAGAACTCCTCCTCGAGCCCACCGCATCCAACATGGGTCGACCAATCAATATGTAGATTGAAATCCCCCATAATTATCGCCGTTCCATTCCTGCACGCAACATTTATTTGCGCGTTAACTGCCCGCCCCACCTCCAGATCATTATTTGGGGGCCTCTTGACGACACCCACCAGTGTCTTCCTCCCCTTGCTGTTCCTAATCTCCACCCACAACGATTCCACATTCTGCTCTTTGGCCCCTATATCATCCCTTACTACCACCCTGATACTATCGTTAATCATCGGTCTCACATCCTCAGTACTCATGCTCATCGTATTAGGCAGGACAGAATGAGGTCATTCACCCCACTGTCTCTGTGCTGCATCTTAAAGACCAACGTCATTCATTGCACTCTCCTGCTCATTCCGTCTAAATTATTGTTGTGACATTTATAACAGATTTAAGGGGAGCTTGTAATAATGGTACATAAAATAGCCACACGGTGCAATTCCCCATCAAATCTACAAGAGAATCCTCACTAGCTCGGTTCACTTCACATTTACAAGGGCGGCACAGTGGCACAGTGGTTAGCACTGCTGCCTCACAGCACCACGGACCCAGGTTCGATTCTGGTTTGAGTCACTGTCTGTGTGGAGTTTGCACGTTCTCCCCGTGTCTGTGTGGGCTTCCTCCCGGTGTTCTGGTTTCCTCCCACAGTCTGAAAGACGTGCTGGTTTGGTGCATTGATCCGAACAGGTGCTGGAGTGTGGCGACTAGAGGAATTTCAGAGTAACTTCATTGCAGTGTTAATGTAAGTCAAATTGTGACACTACTAAATAAACTTTGAAACTTTATCCAATTTAAAAGTTATGTGGCAATCGGAAGGAGTTAGAAAAGTGTTTCAGGAGGGATTTAGCCAGCTGTAACTGAAGCTGTTTGCGAGAGGGGATTTGGGGAGAAAGTGTTAGGGGGTTGGAGGGTTTAGGGCGTTTGGGGCGATGGGTTGGAGGGGGTTGGAGAGAGGGGGTTGGGTGTTCGGAAGGGGGGGCTTGGGGAGATGGGGTTGGGGGGAATTTGGGGAGGGGGGTTGGGGGGGTTGGGGGGATTTGGGGAGAGGGGTTTGGGGGGGCTTTGGGGAGAGGGGGTTGGGGGGATTTGGGGAGGGGGGTTTGGGGAGAGGGGGTTGGGGGGGCTTTGGGGAGAGGGGGTTGGGGGGGTTGGGGGCGTTTGGGGAGAGGGGGTTGGGGGGTTTGGGAGAGGGTGTTGGGGGGTGTTTGGGGAGGTTTGTGGTGGGGTTTGAACTGTGTTGTTGATTCACTGGGAGTTGTGACAATATTCTGATCAATCTCCAGTCCTGATATTTTAATGGCGAGGCTCAGTGCTGACAGATTAAGAACAAATCGGAATTCTGCATTCTGTTTGAAGTGTGAGGTAATTCACTTTGGTAGGAATAACAGATGTGTTGAGTATAGGGCTAACGGGAGGACTTTGAATAGTGTGGAGGAGCAGAGGGATCTAGGTGTATGTGTACATAGATCCCTGAAAGTTGGGAATCAAGTAGATAAGGTTGTTAAGAAGGCATACGGTGTCTTGGTGTTTATTGGTAGGGGGATTGAATTTAGGAGTCGTAGCGTTATGTTGCAACTGTACACAACTCTGGTGCGGCCGCACTTGGAGTATTGTGTGCAGTTCTGGTCCCCACATTATAGGAAGGATGTGGAGGCTTTGGAGAGGGTGCAGAGGAGGTTTACCAGGATGTTGCCTGGTATGGAGGGGAGATCCTATGAGGAGAGACTGAGGGATTTGGGGTTGTTTTCGCTGGAAAGAAGGCGGCTAAGAGGGGATCTTATTGAAACATATAAGATGATTAGAGGTTTAGATAGGGTGGATAGTGATAGCCTTTTTCCTCTGATGGAAAAATCTAGCACGAGGGGGCATGGCTTTAAACTAAGGGGGGGTAGTTATAGGACAGATGTCAGGGGTAGGTTCTTTACCCAGAGGGTGGTGAGGGATTGGAATGCCCTGCCTGCTGCAGTTGTAAATGCGCCTAGTTTGGGGGCGTTTAAGAGGTCTGTGGATAGGTTTATGGACGAAAAGGGATTGGTTTAGGTTAGTGGGTCATTGTTGTTTTTTTTTAACTGGTCGGCGCAACATCGTGGGCCGAAGGGCCTGTTCTGCGCTGTAATGTTCTATGTTCTATGTTCCCAATTCTTGGTGGGACTCCCTGCCTGTCTGCCTAAGGAGCTGTGGGGGGGAGAATCACTCAGACACCCAGCCAGGCTGGAAACTCTCAACTCTGAGTATACACCATCCTCAAACTGAAAAGCAACACAGGATATCTTAGGGTGGCACCGTAGCACAGTGGTTAGCACTGGTGCTTCACAGCTTCAGGGTCCTGGGTTCAATTCCTGGCTTGGGTCACTGTCTGTGTGGAGTTTGCATGTCCTCCTCATGTCTGCATGGGTTTCCTCCGGGTGCTCTGGTTTCCTCCCACAGTCCAAAGATGTGCGGGTCAGGTTGATTGGCCGTGCTAAAAATTGCCCCTTGGTGTCCAGGGATGTGTAGGTTAGAGGGATTAGTGGGTATAATGTGTGGGGATGGGGAGGGGTAGGAGCTGGGTAGGATTGTGTTCGGTGTGGACTCGATGGGCTGAAGGGCCTCTTTCTGCACTGTAGGGTTCTATGATATCAGCGTCAGGGTTAGGTTTTTGTGGTCAGACAGAGAAACATGTCCCCTCTCCTTCGTGCTCTGCCTCTTTCCTTTCAGTAAGAAGTCTCACAACACCAGATCAAAGTCCAACAGGTTTATTTGGTAGCAAACGCCACTAGCTTTCAGAGTGCTTGCTGCTCCTTCGTCAGGTGAGTGGGAGTTCTGTTCACAAACAGGGTACATAAAGGCACAAACTCACTTCACAGAAGAATGATTAGCATGCGAGTCTCTACAGGTAATCAATTCTTAAAGGTTCAGATAGTGTGAGTGGAGAGTGTTCAGCACAGATTAAAGAGACACGCATTGTCTCCAGACAGGACTGTTAGTGAGATTTTACAAACCCAGGCAAGGTGGGGTTACAGATAGTGTGACATGAACCCAAGATCCCTGTTGAGACCGTCCTCATGTGTGCGGAACTTGGCTATCAGTCTCTGCTCAGCGACTCTGCGCTGTTGTGTGTTGTGAAGGCCACCTTGGAGTATGCTTACCTTGGAGAATGCCCATGAATGCTGTCAGCAGTTACGGACATTCAGCCTCTGATCTTCGGGTAAGCGCTCTCCAAGGAGGCCTTCACGACTCACGACAGCACAGAGTCATAAGAACATAAGAACATAAATAGGAGCAGGAGTAGGCCATCTAGCCCCTCGAGCCTGCCCCGCCATTCAATAAGATCATGGCTGATCTGATAGTGGTTCACTTACCCGCCTGCTCCAGTTGTTGAGCAGAGACCGATAGCCAAGTTCCGCACACATGAGATCGGCCTGAACAGGGATCTTGGGTTCATGTCACACTATCTGTAACCCCCATGACTTGCCTGGGTTTGTAAAATCTCACTAATTGTCCTGTCTGGAGACAATACACATCTCTTTAACCTGTGCTTAACCCTCTCTCCACTCACATTGTCTGTACCTTTAAGACTTGATTACCTGTAAAGACTCACATTCCAACCATTATTCTGTAAATTGAGTTTGTGTCTTTATATATCCTGTTTGTGAACACAACTCCCACTCACCTGATGAAGGAGCAGTGCTCCGAAAGCTAGTGGCGTTGGCGCTCAAATAAACCTGTTGGACTTTAACCTGGTGTTGTAAGACTTCTTTCTGTGTTTACCCCAATCCAATGCTGGCACCTCCACATCATGACTCCCATCTTCTCTTTCAGCACATGTCCAGTCCTTGTTGTCCCTTTGGCGATTTGCTTTTATCTTCTGGCTTCTTGTCTCCTGGACCTTTTTCTTCGATACTATTACTCCAGTTCTTGTGCAGGGTGGTAAATGAGGGGGTGGGGTACCCTCGTATAGCAGAAGAAAAGGAGGGTTGTGGAGGGGAAAGGAAAGCAGGGTGCTGGTCTGCTTCTGCCATGTTTTAGGCGGTTGGGGGGAGGTGGTGTGTGTTAGGGGGAGGGGGCTATTAGGTTGGGGGATTATGTGTTTCTGGGGTGGATGTCAGGGTGGGGTGTGTGTTGGGAGAGTGTTTTGGGAGGTTTCCGTCCTGCGGAGGTTTTGTGTCTGTTGCTGAGTCAGACTCTGGTTTTTTGCGGGGTGGGGGGGAGAGGGTTGGCAGATGGGGTACGGGGGTCGGTCAGCCAGTGGGGGGCAAACCTGGGGGTTTCCTGATAGAGATATTGGTGAGTGGGTTGTGGCTTGAAGGGTGGTTTGTTGCCTTCCCATGTCTTGGCTCTTTCGCCTCCCGTGTGTGGCAGTTAAGGGAGGTGGGAGGAGATGGGGTGGGGGGGGGGCTCCTGGAGCTGGTGGGGATGGGGTGGGGTGGGGGGGGGGGGCTCCTGGAGCCGGTGGGATGGGGTGGGGTGGGGGGGGGGGCTCCTGGAGCCGGTAGGGATGGGGTGGGGTGGGGTGGGGGGGAGCTCCTGGAGCCGGTGGGATGGGGTGGGGTGGGGGGGGGGCTCCTGCAGCTGGTGGGGTGGGGTGGGGGGGGGGGGGCTCCTGGAGCTGGTGGGAGGGGATGGGGTGTGGGGGGGCTCCTGGAGCTGGTGGGAGGGGGTGGGGGGGGGCTCCTGGAGCCGGTGGGGTGGGGGGGGGGGTCTCCTGGAGCCGGTGGGATGGGGTGGGGTGGAGGGGGGGCTCCTGGAGCCGGTGGGATGGGGTGGGGGGGGTGCTCCTGGAGCTGGTGGGATGGGATGGGGTTGGGGGGGGCTCCTGGAGCCGGTGGGATGGGATGGGGTGGGGTGGGGGGGCTCCTGAAGCTGGTGGGATGGGGTGGGGGGGGGATTCCTGGAGCCGGTGGGATGGGATGGGATGGGATGGGGGGGGGGGTCTCGTGGAGCCGGTGGGATGAGATAGGGTGGGGGGGGGCTCCTGGAGCCGGTGGGATGGGATGGGGTGGGGGGGGGCTCCTGGAGCCGGTGGGATGGGATGGGATGGGGGGGAGCTCCTGGAGCCGGTGGGATGGGGTGGGGGGGGGTCTCCTGGAGCCGGTGGGATGGGGTGGGATGGGGGGGGGCTCCTGGAGCCGGTGGGATGGGGTGGGGGGGGGTCTAACCTAACAGTCTAACCTAACAGTGACCTGAGGCTGGAATCAAACCAGGTCCCTGGCGCTCTGAGGCAGCAGTGCCAAACACTGTGCCACCCAGGCAAGAACCTGCTCCCCTGTCGTCGGACAGCTGGAGATTTACACTGACCCAGATTAGTTTTTAAACCTCGTGTTTTATCAAAATTCGCTGGATTCCAGGGAAGTGCTGGAAGATTGGAAAACGGCTAATGTTACGCCGCTGTTTAAAAAAGGTAGCAGACAAAAGGCGGGGAATTATAGGCCGGTTAGTTTAACATCTGTAGTTGGAAAAATGCTAGAATCCGTCATCAAAGAAGAAATAGTGAGGCACCTAGATAAGAACGGTTTGATCGAGCAGACGCAGCACGGATTTGTTAAGGGGAAGTCGTGTTTGACGAATTTATTGGATTTCTATGAAGATTTGGCTAGTGCGGTAGACAGAGGGGAACCGGTGGATGTGGTGTTTTTAGATTTCCAAAAGGCGTTTGATAAGGTGCCTCACAAAAGGTTGCTGCAGAAGGTTAGGGTGCACGGAGTTGGGGGTAAGGTGTTAGTGTGGATTGAGGATTGGCTGTCTAATAGGAAGCAGAGAGTTGGTATCAATGGGTGCTATTCTGGTTGGCAGTTGGTGACCAGTGGAGTGCCGCAGGGATCAGTGCTGGGGCCTCAGCTATTTACCATTTATATAGATGATCTGGAGGAGGGGGCTGAGTGTAGGGTGATGAAATTTGCTGATGACATGAAGATGAGTGGAAAAGCAAATTACGTGGAAGGCGCGGAAAGTCTGCAGAGGGATCTGGATAGGCTGAGCGAGTGGGTGAGGACCTGGCAGATGGAGTACAATGTTAGCAAGTGTGAGGTTATCCACTTTGGCAGAAATAATAGTAGGAGGGATTACTATTTAAAAGGTGAAAAGCTGCAGCATGCTACGGTGCAGAGGGACCTGGGGGTCCTTGTGCATAAGTCGCAAAAACCCAGTCTGCAGGTGCATCAGGTGATCAAGAAGGCGAATGGGATGCTGGCCTTTATAGCGAGGGGGATAGAATATAAAAGCAGGGAGGTCTTGCTGCAACTGTACAGGGCACTGGTGAGGCCGCAGCTGGAGTACTGTGTGCAGTTTTGTTCACCGCACTTGCGGAAGGATATATTGGCCTTGGAGGGAGTGCAGAGGAGGTTCACTAGGCTGATACCGGAGATGAGAGGGTTGGACTATGAAGAAAGACTAAATAGACTGGGTCTGTACTTGTTGGAGTTTAGAAGGCTGAGGGGGGATCTTATAGAGACGTATAAGATAATGAAGGGGATGGATAGGGTAGAGATAGAGAGATTCTTCCCACTTAGAAAGGACAGCAGGACTCGAGGACGCAGTCTCAAGATAAGGGGGGCGCAGTTTAGATCAGAATTGAGGAGGAACTTCCTCACTCAAAGGGTGGTGAATCTCTGGAATTCTCTGCCCGTTGAAGTGGTGGAGGCTACCTCGCTAAATATATTTAAGTCACGGGTAGATAGGTTTTTGGTAAGCAAGAGGATTAAGGGTTATGGGGAGAAAGCGGGAAAGTGGAACTGATCCACTTCAGATCAGCCATGATCTTATTGAATGGCGGGGCAGGCTCGAAGGGCTGGATGGCCTACTCCTGCCCCTATTTCTTATGTTCTTATTATGTTCTTATGTGCGGGTTAGGGTTAGTGGATAGAGTTAGGGCTAGTGGATAGAGTTAGGGTTAGTGGATAGAGTTAGGGTTAGGGTTAGGGTTAAGGTTGGGGTTAGTGTTAGGGTTCGGGTTAGAGTTGGGTTAGTGTTAGGGATAGGGTTAAGGTTAGGTTTCGGGTTAAGTTGGGTTAGGGTTTGGGGTTCGGGTTAGAGTTAGAATTAGCGTTAGGGTTAGAGGTAGGGTTAGGTGTAAGGGTTAGGGGTTCGAGTTAAGGTTTGGTTTTGTGTTAGAGTTAGGGTTAGGGCTATGTTTAGGGTTAGGGTTAGGGTTAAGGTTAGGTTTCGGGTTAGGTTAGGTTCAGGTTTGGGGTTCGGGTTAGAGTTAGGATTAGTGTTTGAGGTAGGGTTAGACGTAAGGGTTAGAGTTAGGGTTTGGTTTCGTGTTGGGCTCGGGTTAGGGTTAGGGCTAGGTGTTAGGGCTCAGTGTTAGGTTTAGGGCTAGGGTTAGGGTGAAGGTTAGGTTTCGGGTTAGGTTTGGGTTAGGGGTTCGGGTTACAGTTAGGATTAGGATTAGGGTTAGTGTTAGAGGTTGGGTCAGGCGTTAGGGTCAGTGGTTATGGTTAAGGTTTGGTTTCGTGTTAGGGTTCGTGTTTGATTAGGGTTAGGGTTAGGGTTAGGTGTTTGGGTTGGGGTAAGGGTTAGGGCTAAGTTTAGGTTTAGGGTTAGGGTTAGGGCTAGGGTTAGGATTGGGGTTCGGGTTTGTGTTGGGGTTAAGGTTAATTTTGGGTTTAGGGTTAGGGTTAGGATTAGATTTAAGTTTAGGGCTAGGGTTGGGGTTCCTGTTAGGGTTATGGTTAGGGTTCGGGTTGGGGTTTGGGCTAGGGTTAACTGTGGATGGGTATTTGGTTGAGGTTAGGGGTGGTATTGGGGTTAGGGTTAGAGTTCGGGTTAGGGGTTAGGATTAGGGTTAGAGTTGGGATTAGAGTTAGGGTTCGGATTAGGGTTTGTGCTAGAGTCAGGGTTATGGTTAGAGTTAAGGTTAGGGTTATGGTTAGGGTTAGGGCTAGGGTTAGGTTTCAGATTAGGGTTAGGATTAGGTGTGGATGGGTTAGAGTTCGTGTTCAGTTAGGATTCAAGTTAGGGTTAGGGTTAATGTTGGATTAGGGTTAGTGTTAATGTTACGGTTGTGGTTCGGGCTCGGGTTAAGGTTCGGGTTCGGGTTAGTGTTTGGGTTCGGGGTTAGTGTTAGTGTTGGGGTTAGGATTAGGGTTAGAGTTGGGGTTAGGTTTAGGATTAGAGTTAGGGTTCGAATTAGTGTTCAGGTGAGGGCTAGCGTTAGGGTTAGGGTCAGGGCTAGGGTTAGGGTTGGGGTTAGGGTTAGTGTTGGTATTAGGGTTAGGGTGAGAGTTAGGGTTGAGGTTAGTGTTGGGGTTATGGTTCAGGTTAGAGTTAGTGTTCAGGTTTGGGTTGGAGTTAGGGTTCGGGTTGTGGTTAGGGTTAGTGTTGGGGTTCGGGTTTGGGTTGGGGTTAGGGTTAGTGTTAGGTTTCGGGTTAGGGTTAGGGTTAGATGTGAATGGGTGTTTGGTGTTTGTAGTTTGCTAAAGACTCCTGTTGAGACTGATTATGAAGTGTTTTTCTTGGCACTGATGTGGCAGAGCCTCTGGGCTGTTTGTGTTTTGAGCTGCTCTGATTTCTCTCTGCATTCCTTGAGGCAGGTTTGCACTGGTTTGCATCGGCCTCGCCTCCGCACCGGAATCCAAAACCTGTTGAGGCAAACTTTGCTCAAATACCAGGGCGGTGACTGCCCCTGCATAAAGCTCTAGTTCCTGAACAGACAGGGGTAGAGGGTTAGGGTTAGGGGGGCGGTGGGGTGGCGTCCCTGTCCCCCAAGGTGTCAGGTCCATAACAATCTGACTCTGTCTCCTTACTGAGCTGGAGCCTGTGACAGGCACACAAGGTGTCCAACTGCTCATTGAAGAACATGCTGGGGTCTCTGTCCTGGCTGGTGCTCTGGTCTCCCCAAGGCCAGTGCACAGACGTCTCCCTCCTCCTTCTCCTCCGCAGCCACAAGAATGACCACCAGGTCTATTGGCTCCATGCTGAAACCCATCTTTGCCCAGTGTGGAGCTGTGGGGCAGAGGGGGGGTGTAGAATCAGTCCACGAGCTTATCCATTCTGGGACCTGCATCCCATCCCAGCAATCCATGTCTCAAACGAGTGTGGACAACGGCAACCTGAGACCATCCCTGCTGCCATGCACCACCTGGATGAGTTGGTAACTATCACTGCACCTTCACAGAGAGCATATGGGTCCCCATTGGGAATTCCTGACATGGGGGGAACCAACTAGATGTCTGGTACCATGCTTTCCAGGAATGGCTTGCAGTTCAGACACATGCTGGAGACGTACCCTTGTGACTGGCACAAGATGGGTTCCCAGCAAGGGCAGCACTGCAGAGACCATCCAGTTAACACCTGCCAAACTCCATTGATTATTAGAGCAGGAGCTGACAGGTTACGGGTCCTGACAATATTCTGGCAACAGAACTGAAGACTTGTCCTCCAGAACTTGCCACTCCCTCAGTCAAGCTGTTCCAGGACATCGGACTCTTAAATCGGCCTCGCAGGTGGAGGAGGTGGTCAAGAAGGCGTATGGTGTACTGGCCTTCATTAATCGAGGGATTGAGTTTAGGAGTCGGGAGGTAATGCTGCAACTTTATAAGACCCTTGTCAGACCCCACTTGGAGTACTGTGCGCAGTTCTGGTCGCCTCATTATAGGAAGGACGTAGAAGCTATTGAGAGGGTACAGAGGAGATTTACAAGGATGTTGCCTGGATTGGGAGGCATGCCTTATGAACATAGGTTGAGGGAGCTGGGACTCTTCTCCCTGGAGAGACGAAGGTTGAGAGGCGACCTGATAGAGGTTTATAAAATGTTGTGGGGAATAGATAGGGTGGATTCTCGGAGGCTATTTCTCAGGGCTGAAATGGTCGCTACGAGAGGACACAGGTTTAAGGTGCAGGGAAGCAAGTACAGAGGTGATGTTAGGGGTAAGTTTTTCACTCAGAGGGTGGTGAGTGAATGGAATCGGCTGCTGTCGGTGGTGGTAGAGGCGAACTCGCTGGGGTCTTTTAAAAGACTTCTGGATGAGTATATGGGACCGAATGGGATTGGGAGTTATAGATAGGTCTATGGCTTTGTAGGTATAGATGTGATCGGTGCAACTTGTGGGCCGAAGGGCCTGTTTGTGTTGTAGTGTCCTGTGTTCTGTGTTCTGTGACAGCAATGTGGAAAATTGCCCAGGTACATCCTGTACAGAAAAAACAGAACAAATCCAACTCAGCCAATTATTGCCCAATCAGTCTACTCTTGATCATCAGCGCAGTGATGGAAGGGGTCATCAGCAGTGCTATCAAGCAGCACCTGCTCAGCAATAACCTGCTCAGTGACGCCCAGTTTGCGATGCTACAGTGATTCAAGAAGGCAGTTCACCACCACCTTCTGAACTAGGGATGGGCAATAAATGCCAAATTTAAGTTTATTTATTATTGTCGCAGGTAGGCTTACATTAATTTGATTTGATTTATTATTGTCACATGTATTAGTATACAGTGAAAAGTATTGTTCTTGTGCAATATACAAAGCATACCATTCATAGAGAAGGAAAGGAGTGCGGAATATAGTGATACGGTTATAGGGTGTAGAGAAAGATCAACTTAATGCAAGGTCAGTCCATTCAAAAATCTGATGGCAGCTGGCAAGAAACTGGTGGGGGAGTGAGTGGAATCGGCTGTCGTCGGTGGTGGTAGAGGCAAACTCGCTGGGGTCTTTTAAAAGACTTCTGGATGAGTATATGGGATCCAATGGGATTGGGAGTTACAGATAGGTCTATGGATTGGTAGGTATAGATGTGATCGGTGCAACTTGTGGGCCGAAGGGCCTGTTTGTGCTGTAGTGTTCTATGTTCTAAACTGTTTTTGAGTCAGTTGGTACGTGACCTCAGACTTTTGTATCTTTCTCCCAATGGAAGAAGGTGGAAGAGGGTATTTCCAGGGTGTGTGGGGTCCTTAGTTATGCTGGCTGCTTTGCTGAGGCAGCGGGAAGTGTAGTCAATGGATTTGAGGCTGGTTTGTGCGATGGATTGAGCTACATTCACAACCTTCTGTCGTTTCTTGCGGTCTTGGGCAGAGCAGGAGCTATACATATATATATTGACACTGCAATGAAGTTACAGAGAAAATAAATGCGAGGTGATGCATTTTGGCAGATTGAACCAGGGCAGGACTTATTCAGTTAATGGTAGGGCGTTGAGGAGAGTTACAGAACAAAGAGATCTCGGGGTACATGTTCATAGCTCCTTGAAAGTGGACAGTTATTAACCCCCACCTGCCCACAGTGTGAGTTATTAACCCAAACCTGCCCGCAGTGTGAGTTATTAACCCAAACCTGCCCACAGTATGAGCCATTAACCCGAACCTGCCCACAGTGTGAGCTATTAACCCCCACCAGCCCACAATGTGAGTTATTAACCCAAACCTGCCCGCAGTGTGAGCTATTAACCCAAACCTGCCCACAGTGTGAGCTATTAACCCAAACCTGCCCACAGTGTGAGCTATTAACCCGAATCTGCCCACAGTGTGAGCTGTTAACCCCCACCTGCTCACAGTGTGAGTTATTAACCTGAACCTGCCCACAGTGTGAGCTATTAACCCCCACCTGCCCACAGTGTGAGCTATTAACCCAAACCTGCCCACAGTGTGAGCTATTAACCCCCACCTGCTCACAGTGTGAGTTATTAACCCCCACCTGCCCACAGTGTGAGCTATTAACCCCCACCTGCCCACAGTGTGAGCTATTAACCTGAACCTGCCCACAGTGTGAGTTATTAACCCAAACCTGCCCACAGTGTGAGTTATTAACCCAAACCTGCCCACAGTGTGAGCTATTAACCCCCACCTGCCCACAGTGTGAGTTATTAACCCAAACCTGCCCACAGAGTGAGCTATTAACCTGAACCTGCCCACAGTGTGAGTTATTAACCCAAACCTGCCCACAGTGTGAGTTATTAACCCAAACCTGCCCACAGTGTGAGTTGTTAACTCAAACCGGCCCACAGTGTGAGCTGGACACAGGTGGACACAGTGGTGAAGAAGGCATTCGGCATGCTTGGTTTCACTGGTCAGAATATTGAATACAAGAATACAATTTTATTGGATAGGCACATGGAGTACACCAGAATGATAGGGAGTGGGATAGCTTGATCTTGGGTTTGGACATAGCTCGGCACAACATTGAGGGCTGAAGGGCCTGTACTGTGCTGTAATGTTCTATGTTCTATATAAGAGTTGGGACATCTTGTTGAAGTTGTAGAAGACATTGGTAAGGCCACACTTGGAATGTGTACAGTTCTGGTCACCCTATTATAGAAAGGATATTATTAAATTAGAAAGAGTGCAGAAGAGATTTACTTGGATGCTACTGGGACTGAGAACATAGAACATAGAACACAACAGCACAAACAGGCCCTTCGGCTTACAAGTTGCGCCGATCATATCCATACCTACCAGGCCTGTCTATAACTCTCAATCCCATTAAATCCCATGTACTCATCCAGAAGTCTCTTAAAAGACCCCAGCGAGTTCGCCTCTACCACGACTGAGGGCAGCCGATTCCACTCACTCACCACCCTCTGAGTGAAAAACTTACCCCTAACATCTCCTCTGTACCTACTCCCCAGCACCTCAAACCTGTGTCCTCTCGTAGCGACCATTTCAGCCCTGGGAAATAGCCTCTGAGAATCCACCCTATCTATTCCTCTCAACATTTTATAAACTTCTATCAGGTCACCTCTCAACCTTCGTCTCTCCAGGGAGAAGAGTCCCAGCTCCCTCAACCTATCTTCATAAGGCATGCCTCCCAATCCAGGCAACATCCTTGTAAATCTCCTCTGCACCCTCTCAATAGCTTCTACATCCTTCCTGTAGTGAGGCGACCAGAACTGCTCACAGTACTCCAAGTGGGGTCTGACAAGGGTCCTATAAAGTTGCAGCATTACCTCCTGACTCCTAAACTCAATCCCTCGCTTAGTGAAGGCTAGCACCCATCCCTCCAATTCCTCACGCAGGTCATTAATGAAAATGACAAACAGCAAGGGTCCTAGAACAGATCCCTGGGGCACTCCACTGGTGACTGACCTCCATTCAGAAAAAGACCCATCCACAACCACTCTCTGCCTTCTGCAGGCAAGCCAGTTCTGGATCCACAAGGCCAAAGCCCCCTGGATCCCATGCCCTCTCACCTTCTCAAGAAGCCACACTGTGGGCAGGTTCAGGTTAATAGCTCACACTGTGGGCAGGTGGGGGTTAATAGCTCACACTGTGGGCAGGTGGGGGTTAATAACTCACACTGCGGGCAGGTGGGGGTTAATAGCTCACACTGTGGGCAGGTGGGGGTTAATAGCTCACACTGCGGGCAGGTGGGGGTTAACAGCTCACACTGTGGGCAGGTGGGGGTTAATAGCTCACACTGTGGGCTGGTGGGGGTTAATAGCTCACACTGTGGACAGGTGGGGGTTAATAACTCACACTGTGGGCAGGTGGGGGTTAATAGCTCACACTGTGGGCAGGTGGGGGTTAATAACTCACACTGCGGGCAGGTGGGGGTTCATAGCTCACACTGTGGGCAGGTGGGGGTTAATAACTCACACTGCGGGCAGGTGGGAGTTAATAGCTCACACTGTGGGCAGGTGGGGGTTAATAGCTCACACTGTGGGCAGGTGGGGGTTAATAGCTCACACTGTGGGCAGGTGGGGGTTAATAGCTCACACTGTGGGCAGGTGGGGGTTAATAGCTCACACTGTGGGCAGGTGGGGGTTAATAACTCACACTGCAGGCAGGTGGGGGTTAATAGCTCACACTGCGGGCAGGTGGGTGGGTAATAACTCACCCTGAGGGCAGGTTCGGGGTAATACCTCACATTGTGGGTAGGTGGGGGTTAATAGCTCACACTGTGAGCAGGTGGGGGTTAATAAATCAGACTTTGGGCAGCTGGGGGTTAATAACTCACACTGTGGGCATGTGGGGGTTAATAGCTCACACTGTGGGCAGGTGGGGGTTAATAGCTCACACTGCGGGCAGGTGGGGGTTAATAACTCACACTGCGGGCAGGTGGGGGTTAATAACTCACACTGCGGGCAGGTGGGGGTTAATAACTCACACTGCGGGCAGGTTCGGGTTAATAACTCACACTGCGGGCAGGTGGGGGTTAATAACTCACACTGCGGGCAGGTGGGGGTTAATAGCTCACACTGCGGGCAGGTGGGGGTTAATAACTCACACTGCGGGCAGGTTCGGGTTAATAACTCACACTGCGGGCAGGTGGGGGTTAATAACTCACACTGCGGGCAGGTTCGGGTTAATAACTCACACTGCGGGCAGGTGGGGGTTAATAGCTCACACTGTGGGCTGGTGGGGGTTAATAACTCACACTGCGGGCAGGTGGGGGTTAATAGCTCACACTGCGGGCAGGTGGGGGTTAATAACTCACACTGCGGGCAGGTTCGGGTTAATAACTCACACTGCGGGCAGGTGGGGGTTAATAACTCACACTGTGGGCTGGTGGGGGTTAATAACACACTGTGGGCAGGTGGGGGTTAATAACTCACACTGTGGGCAGGTTCGGGTTAATAACTCACACTGCGGGCAGGTGGGGGTTAATAACTCACACTGCGGGCAGGTGGGGGTTAATAACTCACACTGCGGGCAGGTTCGGGTTAATAACTCACACTGCGGGCAGGTGGGGGTTAATAACTCACACTGTGGGCTGGTGGGGGTTAATAACACACTGTGGGCAGGTGGGGGTTAATAACTCACACTGTGGGCAGGTTCGGGTTAATAACTCACACTGCGGGCAGGTTCGGGTTAATAACTCACACTGCGGGCAGGTGGGGGTTAATAACTCACACTGCGGGCAGGTTCGGGTTAATAACTCACACTGCGGGCAGGTGGGGGTTAATAACTCACACTGCGGGCAGGTGGGGGTTAATAGCTCACACTGTGGGCTGGTGGGGGTTAATAGCTCACACTGTGGGCTGGTGGGGGTTAATAACACACTGTGGGCAGGTGGGGGTTAATAACACACTGTGGGCAGGTTCGGGTTAATAACTCACACTGCGGGCAGGTGGGGGTTAATAGCTCACACTGTGGGCAGGTGGGGGTTAATAGCTCACACTGTGGGCAGGTGGGGGTTAATAGCTCACACTGTGGGCAGGTGGGGGTTAATAGCTCACACTGCGGGCAGGTGGGGGTTAATAACTCACACTGCGGGCAGGTTCGGGTTAATAGCTCACACTGTGGGCAGGTGGGGGTTAATAACTCACACCGCGGGCAGGTTCGGGTTAATAACTCACACTGCGGGCAGGTGGGGGTTAATAACTCACACTGCGGGCAGGTGGGGGTTAATAGCTCACACTGCGGGCAGGTGGGGGTTAATAACTCACACTGCGGGCAGGTGGGGGTTAATAGCTCACACTGTGGGCAGGTGGGGGTTAATAGCTCCCACTGTGGGCAGGTGGGGGTTAATAGCTCACACTGTGGGCAGGTGGGGGTTAATAGCTCACACTGTGGGCAGGTGGGGGTTAATAGCTCACACTGGGAGCTGACAGATGAAAATTCTGAATTTATTCAATAAGCTCAGGTAAAATGCTGAGGCTTTGGAACTCAAACAAAGAGAATTGCAGCCAGAATGAAATGTTTGATAACTTAGTGATGTGGTTGAGCTGTATCAGAGAAAGTGTCAATGTGTACATTTGGCTCTCTATGGAGAGAAGAAAAATCTACTTCAATTTGTATTCCTGGCTTTTAAGATTGGAAATTTACTTTTATTCTGTAAGGTTTTATTTTAAGTCAATACATGGTATGTTTAAATTGTTTCATGTCAACTCACTCCAGTTCATATTTTGGAATGTTTCCAATAAGTTTACTGTGAAATGATTGATTTTGTTTGGGAGGGTGTGGAGATCCAATGGGTAGGATTTTAAGAATGGAGTTTGTTTGGTGCTGCCATGCTGAGAGATAATGGGTAACGCTCTCCCATCAATTCTCAAACTCCTGCTGCCATGTCACCCCTACCTGATAGCTGATTGGCAATCGGTGGGACTTCTGTCCACTCTGAATGGTCAACAGATGTCCAATCCGGCCAGGCAGGCACAGCACTGCAGTGGCCAGAATTGGTACTGCAGTGCTCTTCTGGCACTCATGGTAGGCCTTGATAGTGGAAAGATAGGGGGTAGCCTGTGTGTTAACCACTGCTGATGTTGAGGGGTATGAAGGTTGCGGGGGGGAGTTAGGGAGGCCCAGAGCTCCAAGTTCCCTTAGGCCCAGAGGTGAGGAAACATCTTCAGATTCAGGCCCCCTTCTTTCACCCTTCCTGCCTGAGATGGAGAGTTCTGCTTCCTGTTTCCCACCCTACCTGTCCTGCCAGCCTACAAATTCAGGCTGGCTGGTAAAAGTAGTCACTGAAGGACCGTAATTGGTGAAAGGGAGGGTGTCTTGCCTGAGATGGGGTTTTAGTTCATTCGGACAGCATGGTCGGTGCAGGCCTGTTCCTGTGCTGTCATTTTCTTTTCTCTTAGAGATCTGCCAGCTCAAGTGTGAAATTGGGTCTAGGTTTGGGTGTGCGGGTCCCGGGGAAATCCTGCCCATTCAATTTTACCCTCCCCCGCCTCAGAACATGCCTTGGGGAAAGTGTACAATTCTGTCCATTATCACAGAAAACTTTACCGTCCGGAAGGCCATTCGACCTATAAAGGCTGTACTGACTCTCTGAAAGAGCATTCTACCGAATCCGATTCCCCTGCCTTATCCCTGTGACATTGCACATTCATTCTTTTCAGATGGCAATTCCTTTTGAATACCTTATTCAAGCCTGACTTCACACAGGAAGTTTCTCTCAGGCTCCAACCTCTGGATGAGAAAAAAACACTTTCTCATCACATCTACTCTTCTTGCTGATTAGTTTGAATCTGTTGCCTCTTGAGAGGTTACTCTCTGTCCATACTCCTCAGGATTTTGAATCCTCTATCAAGTCTTCAATCAACCTTCTGTTCTCCAAGGAAAACAGACTCAACCTCATCAATCTATCCTCATTGCTACATTTCTTTAGCCCTGGAATCATTCCTCTGAATCTCTCCAATGCCTTCACATCTTTCCTCAAGTACGATGCTCAGAACCAGATGCAGTACTCCAGGTGAAGCCTAACTAGTGTCTTGTTCAATACAATCTCCCTATATTAGAGATGGAAAGGTGGTAGGACTGGAGGGTCTCGATGACATTACTGTTACTAGAGAGGCGGTGCTCGACAGACTGGAGGGGCTGATTGTGGACAATTCCCCAGGACCGGATGGAATGCATCCGAGGGTTCTGAAAGAAATGGCGGAGGTGATAGTGGATGCCGTGGTGGTTATTTTCCAGATGTCGCTGGATTCTGGGGAAGTGCCGGAAGATTGGAAAGCGGCTAATGTTACGCCGTTGTTTAAGAAGGGTGCCAGGCAAAAGGCGGGGAATTATAGGCCGGTTAGTTTAACGTCTGTTGTAGGTAAAATGTTAGAATCCGTCATCAAGGAGGAAATAGCGAGGCACCTTGAGGGGAATTGCTTGATAGAGCAGACGCAGCACGGTTTCGTTAAAGGGAAGTCATGTCTGATGAATTTACTGGAGTTCTATGAGGATGTGTCTAGGGCGGTGGATAGAGGAGAGCCGGTTGATGTGGTCTTTCTTGATTTTCAGAAGGCGCTTGACAAGGTACCTCACAAGAGGTTATTGCAGAAGGTCAGGGGGCATGGAGTTGGGGGTAGGGCGTTAGCGTGGATAGAGGATTGGTTGTCAAATAGGAGGCAGAGAGTGGGGGTCAATGGGTGCTATTCGGATTGGCGGTTGGTGACTAGTGGAGTGCCCCAGGGGTCGGTGCTGGGGCCTCAGCTATTTACCATTTATATAGATGATCTGGAGGAGGGAACCGAGTGTATGGTGTCGAAATTTGCTGATGACACCAAGATTGGTGGAACGGCAAATTGTGCGGAGGGTGGGGAGAGTCTGCAGAAGGATCTAGATCGGCTGGGCGAATGGGCCAGGAACTGGCAAACGGAATTTAATGTTGGCAAGTGCGAGGTGGTCCACTTTGGTAGGAATAATGGTAGGAAGGATTATTACTTACGTGGAGAAAAACTGCAGCATGCGATGGTGCAGAGGGACCTCGGGGTCCTTGTGCATGAGTCGCAAAAACCCAGCTTGCAGGTGCAGCAGGTGGTCAGGAAGGCGAATGGGATGCTGGCCTTCATAGCGAGGGGGATTGAATATAAAAGTAGGGAGGTCTTGTTGCGGCTATATAGGACATTGGTGAGGCCGCAGCTGGAGTACTGTGTGCAGTTTTGGGCGCCGTACTTACGCAAGGATATTTTGGCCTTGGAGGGAGTGCAGAGGAGGTTTACTAGGCTGATACCGGAGTTGAGGGGATTGAGCTATGAGGAGAGGCTGAATAAACTAGGCTTGTACTCGTTAGAGTTTAGAAGAATGAGGGGAGATTTCATTGAGACGTATAAGATGATGAATGGGATGGATAGGATAGAGGTGGAGAGACTCTTCCCGCTCAGAAAGGATAGTGGGACTAGGGGGCACAGTCTCAAGATAAAGGGGGGAGCGGTTTAGAACGGAGTTGAGGAAGAACTTCTTCACTCAAAGGGTGGTGAATCTCTGGAATTCTCTGCCCGTTGAAGTGGTGGAGGCTGCCTCGCTAAATATTTTTAAGACGCGGGTTGATGGGTTTTTGATAAGCGAGGGGATTAAGGGTTATGGGGAGAGGGCGGGAATGTGGAACTGAGCCACGACAGATCAGCCATGATCTTATTGAATGGCGGGGCAGGCTCGAAGGGCCAGATGGCCTACTCCTGCTCCTATTTCTTATGTTCTTGTACTCAATGCCCCTATTAATACAGAATAGAAAACTTTATACTTTCTAAAATGCTCTCTCTCACATGGCTGAACCTTCAATGAGTCGTGTACTGAGGTCCCTTTCTTCTTGAACCTCCTTTAGAGCTTCTCCCTTTAGTTTATTCTGCCTCGATATTCACCCTGTCAAATGAATCATTTCACACTTCTCTGGATTGAACTTCATCCGCTACTTATCCACAAATTGTGAAATCGTGCTTTGTGAAGAACAGTCTTGATCATTTATATCAGAAAGAACAAGGGATCCAAAACCTCCCCTTGAGACACTCTGCTACAAACAATGCCAGCTGCAGGGAGTGGCTATCTGGAGTGGAGGTAAATGTGGGAGTTTAGGGAAGTCGGGGAAGGATTTTTCTTGTTTCTCCTACTACGTCCACAGATCTGTCAGGGTAGGAGCAGACCAAGGCCAGAGGGCTGGGAGATAAACTGCTGCAGTCCAACGACATTAAGTGAACGCAATCGTATAATCTCACAGAAGCAGACCTAGTGAGTAATAACAGCGGGAAAGAGAGCTGTGGGGTATCACGGGAAAACCAGAAGTTGATTGGTGCTAAGTGACTGCTAGTTTAAAATATCTATTCTAAATTACTTTCAGATTGAAGTAAATCAGGCTTGAATGGCTGAAGGGCAAGTTCCTGTGCTATAACTTTATTTTTTCCCTGAATGAGCAGTTGGGGACTACTTTTAAAACGCAGAACCGAAAAGGTAATGAACTCAAGATTCAGTCACCAGCGGAGTGCCTCAAGGATCTGTTCTGGGACCCTTGTTGTTTGTCATTTTCATAAATGACCTGGATGAGGAAGTGGAGGGATGGGTAAGTAAGTTCGCTGATGACACTAAGGTCGGTGGTGTTGTGGATGGTCTGGAAGGATGGCAAAAGTTGCAGCAGGACATAGATAGGATGCAGGACTGGGCGGAGAAGTGGCAGATGGACTTCAACTCGGATAAATGTGTAGTCATCCATTTTGGCAGAACCAACGGGATGAACGAGTACACTATCAAGGGCAGAAGTCTGAGTAGTGTTGAAGAGCAGAAGGATCTTGGGGTCCGGGTCCACAGGACTCTTAAATCGGCCTCGCAGGTGGAGGAGGTGGTCAAGAAGGCGTATGGTGTACTGGCCTTCATTAATCGAGGGATTGAGTTTAGGAGTCGGGAGGTAATGCTGCAACTTTATAAGACCCTTGTCAGGCCTCATTTAGAGTATTGTGCGCAGTTCTGGTCGCCTCACTATAGGAAAGATGTAGAAGCTATTGAGAGGGTACAGAGGAGATTTACAAGGATGTTGCCTGGACTGGGAGGCATGCCTTATGAAGTTAGGTTGAGGGAGCTGGGACTCTTTTCCCTGGAGAGACGAAGGTTGAGAGGCGACCTGATAGAAGTTTACAAAATGTTGAGAGGAATAGATAGGGTGGACTCTCAGAGGCTATTTCCCCGGGTTGAAATGGTTGCTACGAGAGGACACAGATTTAAGGTGCAGGGAGGGAAGTTCAGAAGTGATGTTAGGGGTAAGTTTTTCACTCAGAGGGTGGTGAGTGAATGGAATCGGCTGCCGTCAGTGGTGGTGGAGGCGAACTCGCTGGGGTGTTTTAAAAGACTTCTGGATGAGTATATGGGGTTTAATGAGATTGAGGGTTATAGGTAGGTCTGTAGGTTGGTAGGTGTTGATGTGATCGGCGCAACTCGTGGGCCGAAGGGCCTGTTTGTGCTGTAGTGTTCTATGTTCTATGTTCTATTACTACCTGAGTCACAGGCTAATAACAGGGTCAATAAAATTGAAGAGGTAAATACATAGCTCAAAAGTTGATGTGGGTAAAATGGATTTGAATGAGTCTGCCATGACTGGCAGACGGATGCAGAAGGTGAAGTCACATGAGATCAGAGGTGAGCTGGCAAAGTTGATACAAAACTGACTCGGTCAAAGAAGTCATGATGTGGGTATGCTGGCGTTGGACTGGCGTAAACACAGTAAAAAGTCTGACAACACCAGGTTTTAGTCCAACCGATTTATTTGATAATAGACTCACAAGCTTTCGGGGTTAGCCCCTTCGTCAGGTGAATGGAGAGTTCTGGCCTCAGACAGAGCATATAAAGCACAGACAGTTTACAGATTACTGATTAGAATGTGAATCCTTACACCTAACCTGCTGTTCAAGACCTGAAGTGGCTGACAATGTGAGTGGAAGGAGCACTGATCACAGGTTACAGAGATGTGTATTGTCTCCAGACAGTACAGTAATGTCTTCACCTTCAACAACCAGTTTTTCATCCAGACACATGGAACAGCCATGGGGACCAAATTTGCACCTCTATATGCCAACATCTTCATGCACAGGTTCGAACAAGACTTCTTCACTGCACAGAATCTTCAACCAATGCTATACACTAGATACATCGATGACATTTTCATCCTTTGGCCTCATGGTGAACAATCACTGAAACAACTATATGATGATATCAACAAATTCCACCCCACCATCAGACTCACCATGGACTATTCCCTAGAATCAGTTGCATTCTTGGACACATGCATCTCCATTAAGGACGGTCACCTCAGCACCTCACTGTACCGCAAGCCCACAGACAATCTCACAATGCTCCACTTCTCCAGTTTCCACCCTAAGCATGTTAAAGAAGCCATTCCCTATGGACAAGCCCTCCGCATACACAGGATTTGCTCAGATGAGGAGGATCGTGACAGACACCTCCAGACTCTGAAAGATGCCCTCATAAGAACAGGATATGGTGCTCGACTCATAGATCGACAGTTCCGATGCGCCACAGCGAAAAACCGCACCGATCTCCTCAGAAGGCAAACACGGGACACAGTGGACAGCGTACCCTTCGTCGTCCAGTACTTCCCTGGAGCAGAGAAGCTACGACATCTTCTCCGGAGTCTTCAACATATCATTGATGAAGACGAGTATCTCGCCAGGGCCATCCCCACACCCCCACTTCTTGCCTTCAGACAACCGCACAACCTCAAACAGGCCATTGTTCGCAGCAAACTACCCGGCCTTCAGGAGAACAGTGACCACAATACCACACAACCCTGCCACAGCAACCTCTGCAAGACATGCCGGATCATCGACATGGATACCATCATCACACGTGAGAATACCATCCACCAGGTACACGGTAAATACTCTTGCAACTTGGCCAACATTGTCTACCTGATACGCTGCAAGAAAGGATGTCCCGAAGCATGGTACATTGGGGAGACCGTGCAGACGCTACGACAACGGATGAATGAACATCGCTCGACAATCACCAGACAAGACTGTTCCCTTGCTGTTGGCGAACACTTCAGTGGTCACGGGCATTCAGCCTCTGACCTTCGGGTAAGCATTCTCCAAGGCGGCCTTCACGACACACGACAGCGCAGAGTCGCTGAACAGAGACTGATAGCCAAGTTCCGCACACATGAGGACGTTCTCAACAGGGATCTTGGGTTCATGTCGCACTATCTGTAACCCCCGTGACTTGCCTGGGTTTGCAAAACCTCACTTACTGTACTGTCTGGAGACAATACACATCTCTTTAACCTGTGATCAGTGCTCCTTCCACTCACATTGTCAGCCACTTCAGGTCTTGAACAGCAGGTTAGGTGTAAAGATTCGCATTCTAATCAGTAATCTCTAAACTGTCTGTGCTTTATATGCTCTGTCTGAGGCCAGAACTCTCCATTCACCTGACGAAGGGGCTAACCCCAAAAGCTTGTGAGTCTATTATCAAATAAATCGGTTGGACTAAAACCTGGTGTTGTCAGACTTCTTACTCAGTCAAAGAAGACAGAGGGTAGCAGTGGAAGGATGTGTTACTGAATGGAGGGCTGTGACAAGTGGTGTTCCTCAGGGATCAGTGCTGGGATCTTTGCTGTTTGTAATATATATAAATGATTTGGAGGAAAATGTAACTGGTTTGCGGATGACATAAAGGTTGGTGGATTTGCGGATAGTGATGAGGACTGTTAGAGGATATAGCAGGATATAGATCAGTTGGAGACTTGGGCGGAGAGATGGCAGATGGAGTTTAATCTGGACAAATGTGAGGTAATGCATTTTGGAAGGTCTAATACAGATAGGAAATATATAGTAAATGGCAGAACCTTAAGAGTATTGACATGCAAAGGATCTGGGTGTACAGGTACAATTGTCACCGAAAGTGACAATGCAGGTGGAGAAGGTAGTCAAGAAGGCATAAGGCATGCTTGCCTTCATCGGCTGGGGCACTGAGTTTAAAAATTGACAAGTCATGTTGCAGCTTTATAGAACCTTAGTGAGGCCGCACTTGGAATATAGTGTTCAATTCTGGTCACCACATACCAGAAAGATGTGGAGGATTTGGAGAGGGTACAGAAAAGATTTATCAGGATGTTGCCTGGTATGGAGGGCATTAGCTATGAGGAGAGGTTGGAGAAATTTGATTTGTTCTCACTGGAGTGACGGAGGTTGAGGAGGGACCTGATAGAAGTCTACAAGATTATGAGAGGCATGGACAGAGTGGATAGTCAGAAGCTTTTTCCCAGGATGGAAGGGTCAATTACTAGGGGGCACAGGTTTAAGGTGCGAGGGGCAAGGTTTAAAGGAGGTGTACAAGGCAGATTTTTTACACAGAGGGTGGTGGGTGCCTGGAACTCGTTGTCGGGGGAGGGAGTGGAAGCGAATACTGTAGTTACTTTTAAGGGGCATCTTGACAAATATATGGATGGGATGGGAATAGACGGATCTGGTCCCCCGAAGAGTAGGGCGTTTGAGTTTAGTTCTTTGACTTCATGGGACGTTGTCACCAACTGGAGATGGAGGGACCTGTTCCAATGGGATAGGCTCCACATGCTGGGACCAGAGTCATGGTGAATCATGTAACTTGGGCTGTAGATAGGACCTTAAACTAAAGAATAGAGAGTTCAATTGCATGGAAAATTAATTCGAGGAGATGGTAAGAGTGCAGATTAGTAATGAGGCTAATGGTTACCAAAATGTAAAAAGGACGGAACGGAAGATGTGAATGTCATATTACATTAATCTGGAATGAAAAGTCTAATGATGTCCATTAGTGTGTCTTTAAGAATGTTGTGTGCAGTTATGAACAGCTTTGGTATTTTCCATTATTGCCGAGCTCTCTGTTAGAAGTTCTTTTATTGCTGCTTCAGTGGTTTAAATGGGATTTTGGTTACTTTTACTCTGGAATTTTTTATAACCTGAAATCTTGGAGAGCGAGGGATTGACAGGTCAGGTGACAGGAGTTCTTTCACATTTGGGCTGCTGGCTGAGGTTTTAGTTTAGACGGGTTTGGACATCAGACTGAAAAGCATGTTTCTGCTTTTCTCTCTCCCTTGTATTGTGAATTCTGCTGAGTAGCTGGAAACAAGACTTTCTGCCTTCCTGGAGTGAATACCAAACTGGGTGGGAGGGTGAACTGTGACGAGGATGCAGAGATCCTTCAGAATGATCTGGACAGGTTGGGAGAGTGGGCTAATCAATGGCAGATGCAGTATAATTTGGATAAATGTGAGGTTATTCACTTTGGATGCAAAAACATGAGTCGGATAGATTCACTGAAAGAACAAAACACTGACTGAATTCTCTCACACCATGATTCCCACATTGACGGATTTCACTGCAGGAAATGTGGAGCAAACTGTCCATCCCAGAGCTACTAGAGTCATAGAGGTTTACAGCATGGAAACAGGCCTTTGGCCCAACTTGTCAATGCTGCCCTTTTTTTTTAAACTCCTAAGCTAATCCCAATTGTCCACATTTGACCCATATCCCTCTATACCCATCTTACCCATGGAACTATCTAAATACTTTTTAAAAGACAAAATTGTACCCACCTCTACTACTACCCCGGCAGCTTGTTCCAGACACTCACCATCCTGTGTGTGAAAAAATTGCCCGTCTGGACACTTTTGTATCTCTCCCCTCTCACCTTAAACCTATACCCTCTAGTTTTAGACTCCTGTACCTTTGGGAAAAGATATTGACTATCTATCTTGTCTACGTCCCTCATTATTTTATAGACTTCTATAAAGTCCCACCTCAACCTGCTACACCCCAGAGAAAAAAGTCCCAGTCTATTCATCCTCTCCTTATAACTCAATCCATCAAGTCCTGGTAGCATCCTAGTAAATCTTTTCTACACTCTTTCTAGTTTAATAATATCCTTTCTACAATAGGGTGATCAGAGTTGCACACACAATTCCAAGTGTGGCCTTACCAATGTCTTGTACAACTTCAACAAGACGTCCCAACTCCTGTCTTCAATATTCTGACCAATGAAACCAAGCATGCCGAATGCCTTCTTTACCACTCTGTCCAACTGTCACTCCACTTTCAAGGAGCTATGAACCTGTACCCCTAGATCTCTTTGTTCTGTAACTCTCCCCAACGCCCTACCATTAACTGAGTAAGTCCTGCCCTGGTTCAATCTACCAAAATGCATCATCTCGCATTTATCTAAATTAAACTCCATCTGCCATTCGTCAGCCCACTGGCCCAGTTGATCAAGATCCCGTTGCAATTGGAGATAACTTTCTTCACTGTCCACTATGCCACCAATCTTGTTGTCATCTGCAAACTTACTAACCATGTCTCCTATATTCTCATCCAAATCATTAATATAAATGACAAATAACATAAGAACATAAGAAAGAGGAGCAGGAATAGGCCATTTAGCCCCTCGAGCCCACCCCGCCATTCAATAAGATCATGGCTGATCTGAAGTGATCAGTTCCACTTACCTGCCTGCTCCCCATAACCCTTAATTCCCCTATCTATCAGAAATCTATCTACTCGTGATTTAAACATATTCAACGAGGTAGCTTCCACCATTTCAATGGGCAGAGAATTCCAGAGATTCACTACCCTCTGAGAGAAGAAGTTCCTCCTCAACTCTGTTCTAAATTAACCCATCCCCCACCTTATTTTGAGGCTGTGCCCTCTAATTCTTGTTTCCTTTCTAAGTGTAAAGAATCACTCTACCTCGACCCTATCTAGCCCCTTCATTATTCAATGTTACGACGCAGTTTAAAAAAGGTAGCAGGCAAAAGGCGGGGAATTATAGGCCGGTTAGTTTAACGTCTGTAGTTGGAAAAATGCTTGAATCTGTCATCAAAGAAGAAATAGCGAGGCACCTGGAAAGGAATGGTTTGATAGAGCAGACGCAGCACGGATTAGTTAAGGGGAAGTCGTGTTTGACGAATTGATCGGATTTCTATGAGGATGTGACTAGTGCGATAGACAGAGGGGAACCGGTGGATGTGGTGTTTCTCAATTTTCAAAAGGCATTTGATAAGGTGCCTCACAAAAGGTTGCTTCAGAAGGTTAGGGTGCATGGAGTTGGGGGCAAGGTGTTAGCGTGGATAGAGGATTGGTTGTCTAATAGGAGGCAGAGAGTTGGTATCAATGGGTGCTATTCTGATTGATGATTGGTGACTAGTGGAGTGCCGCAGGGATCGGTGCTGAGCCCTCAGCTATTTACCATTTATATAGACAATCTGGAGGAGGGGGCTGAGTGTAGGGTGATGAAATTTGCTGATGACACAAAGATGAGTGGAAAAGCAAATTGCGCGGAGGGTGTGGAAAGTCTGCAGAGGGATCTGGATAGGCTGAGCGAGTGGGCGAGGACCTGGCAGATGGAGTACAATGTTAGCAAGTGTGAGGTTATCCACTTTGGCAGAAATAATAGTAGGAGGGATTACTATTTAAAGGGTGAAAAGCTGCAGCATGCTACGGTGCAGAGGGACCTGGGGGCCCTTGAGCATGAGTTGTAAAAACCCAGTCTGCAGGTGCAGCAGGTGATCAAGAAGGCGAATGGTATGCTGGCCTTTATAGCGAGGGGGATAGAATGTAAAAGCAGGGAGGTCTTGCTGCAACTGTACAGGGCACTGGTGAGGCCACAGCTGGAGTACTGTGTGCAGTTTTGGTCGCTGCACTTGCGCAAGGATATTTTGGCCTTGGAGGGAGTGCAGAGGAGGTTCACCAGGCTGATACCAGAGATGAGGGGGTTGGACTATGAAGAGAGACTAAATAGACTGGGTCTGTACTCGTTGGAGTTTGAAGGATGAGGGGGGATCTTATAGAGACGTATAAGATAATGAAAGGGATGGATAGGGTAGAGGAAGAGAGATTCTTACCACTTAGAAAGGACAGCAGGACTAGAGGGCACAGCCTCAAGATAAGGGGGGCACAGTTTAGATCGGAGTTGAGGAGGAACTTCTTCACTCAAAGGGTGGTGAATCTCTGGAATTCTCTGCCTGTTGAAGTGGTGGAGGCTACCTCGCTAAATATATTTAAGTCACGGGTAGATAGATTTCTCACAGACAAGGGGATTAAGGGTTATGGGGAGACAGCGAGAAAGTGGAACTGATCCACTTCAGATCAGCCATGATTTTATTGAATGGCGGGGCAGGCTCGAAGGGCTAGATGGCCTACTCCTGCTCCTATTTCTTATGTTCTTATGTTCATTATCTTATATGTCTCTATAAGATCACCGTTCAGCCTTCTAAACTCCATTGAGTACAGGCCCAATCTACTCAATCTCTCCTTATAAGCTAACCCCTTCATCTCCGGTATCAACCTGGTGAACCTTCTCTGTACTCCCCCCAAGGCCAATATATCCTTTCGCAAATAAGGGGACCAAAACTGCACACAGTACTCCAGCTGCAGCCTCACCAGTGCCCTGTACAGTTGCAGCAAGACCTCCCTGCTTTTATATTCTATCCCCCTCGCTATAAAGGCCAGCATTCCATTCGCCTTCTTGATCACCTGCTGCACCTGCAGACTGGGTTTTTTGCGATTCGTGCACAAGGACCCCCAGGTCCCTCTGCACAGTAGCATGTTGTAATTTTTCACCATTTAAATAATAGTCCATTTTACTATTATTTCTTCCAAAGTGGATAAACTCACATTTGCCAATGTTATATTCTTTCTGCCAGATCTTCGCCCACTCACTCGGCGTTGTGAGTGGGCCTAACAGTGGGTCCCGCACTGATCCCTGAGGCACACCGCTGGTCACAGGCCTCCAGTTTGACACCCTCTGTCAAGAAGCCAGAGGGTGGTTGTAGAGGGTTGTTTTTCAAACTGGAGGCCTGTGACCAGCGGTGTCAAGAAGCCAGTTTTGTATCCATTTAGATACCTCCCCCTGGATCCCTTGAGATTTAACTTTATGCAACAGCCTACCATGCGGTACCTTGTCAAAGGCCTTGCTAAAGTCCATGCAGACAACATCAACTGCACTGCCCTCATCTACCTTCTTGGTTACCCCTTCAAAAAACTCAGTTAAATTTGTGAGACATGATTTTCCACTCACAAATGCTGACTGTCCCTAATCAATCCTTGCATCTCTAAATGCCTGTAGATCCTTTTTCTCAAAATACCTTCCAACAATGTACCCACCACAGATATGAAGTTCAGTGGCCTGTAGTTCCCAGGCTTTTCCCTGCAGCCCTTTTTAAACAAAGGCACAACATTTGCCACTCTCCAAATGTTGTACCTCACCGTGACTATCGATGATTCATAAGAACATAAGAAATAGGAGCAGGAGTAGGCCAACTAGCCCTTCGAGCCTGCCCCGCCATTCAATAAGGTCATGGCTGATCTGTCGTGGCTCAGTTCCACATTCCCGCCCTCTCCCCATAACCCTTAATCCCCTCTCTCATCAAAAACCCATCAACCCGCGTCTTAAAAATATTTAGCGAGGCAGCCTCCACCACTTCAACGGGCAGAGAATTCCAGAGATTCACCACCCTTTGAGTGAAGAAGTTCCTCCTCAACTCCATTCTAAACTGCCCCACCTTTACCTTGAGGCTATGCCCCCTAGTCCTACTATCCTTTCTGAGCGGGAAGAGTCTCTCCACCTCTATCCTATCCATCCCATTCATCATCTTATACGTCTCAATGAAATCTCCCCTCATTCTTCTAAACTCTAACGAGTACAAGCCTAATCTATTCAGCCTCTCCTCATAGCTCAACCCCCTCAACTCTGGCATCAGCCTAGTAAACCTCCTCTGCACTCCCTCCAAGGCTAAAATATCCTTGCGTAAGTACGGCGCCCAAAACTGCACACAGTACTCCAGCTGCGGCCTCACCAATGCCCTATACAGCCGCAGCAAGACCTCCCTACTTTTATATTCAATCCCCCTCGCGATGAAGGCCAGCATCCCATTCGCCTTCCTGACCACCTGCTGCACCTGCAAGCTGGGTTTTTGAGACTCATGCACAAGGACCCCAAGGTCCCTCTGCACCGTCGCCTGCTGCAGTTTTTCTCCACGTAAGTAATAATCCTTCCTACCATTATTCCTACCAAAGTGGACCACCTCGCACTTGCCAACATTAAATTCCATTTGCCATTTCCTGGCCCATTCGCCCAGCCTATCTAGATCCTTCTGCAGACTCTCCCCACCCTCCGCACAATTTGCCTTTCCACCAATTTTGGTGTCATCAGCAAATTTCGACACGCTACACTCGGTTCCCTCCTCCAGATCATCTATATAAATGGTAAATAGCTGAGGCCCCAGCACCGACCCCTGGGGCACTCCACTAGTCACCATCCGCCAATCGGAATAGCACCCATTGACCCCCACTCTCTGCCTCCTATTTGACAACCAGTCCTCTATCCACGCTAACACCCTACCCCAAACTCCATGCCCCCTGACCTTCTGTAATAACCTCTTGTGAGGTACCTTGTCAAACGCCTTCTGAAAATCCAGAAAGACCACATCTACCGGCTCTCCTCTATCCACCGCCCTAGACACATCCTCATAGAACTCCAGTAAATTTGTCAGATTCAAATATCTCGGCTAGAGAACACGCAATTTCCTCCCTAGTCTCCCACAATGTCCTGGGATACACTTCATCAGGTCCTGGGGATTTATCTACCTTGATGCACTTTAAGACTTCCAGCACCTCCTTCTCTGTAATATGTACACTCCTCAAGACATCACTATTTATTTCCCCAAGTTCCCTAACATCCATGCTTTTCTCAACAGTAAATACTGATGAGAAATATTCATTTAGGATCTCACCCATCTCTTGTGAACCCGCACATAGATTACCTTGTTGATTTGTTAGAGGCCCTACTCTCTCCCTTGTTACTCTTTTGCCCTTTATGTATTTGGAGAAACTCTTCTCGTTTGCCGTATCTGCCAAAATAATTCTGTGTCCCCTTTTTGTCCTCCGGATTTCTCTCTTAACTCTACTCCTACACCCCCTATACTCTTCAAGAGATTCACTTGATCCCAGCTGCCTTTGCATGTCATGTGCCTCTTTGTTCTTCTCAATATCCTTAGAACATAGAACATAGAACACTACAGCACAAACAGGCCCTTCGGCCCACGAGTTGCGCCGATCACATCAACACCTACCAATCTATAGACCTATCTATGACCCCCAATCTCATTAAACCCCATATACTCATCCAGAAGTCTTTTAAAAGACCCCAGCGAGTGCGCCTCCACCACCACTGACGGCAGCCGATTCCATTCACTCACCACCCTCTGAGTGAAAAACTTACCCCTAACATCCTTCTCAAGGACCTCAACATCCTGAGACATCCAGGATTCCCTACCTCTACCAGCCTTGTCCTTCACTCTAAGAGGAATGTGTTTATCCTGAACCCTGGTTAACACACTTTTGAAAGCCTCCCACTTACCAGATGTCCCTTTGCCTTCCCACAGACTCCCCCAATTAACTTTTGAAAGTTCCTGCTGCTACCATCAAAATTAGCCTTATCCCAATTTAGAATTTTAACTTTTGGGACAGACCTATCATTTTCCATAGCAATCTTAAACCTAATAGAATTATGGTCACTGGTCCCAAAGTGATCCCTCACTAACACTTCTATCACCTGCCCTTCCTTATTTCCCAAGAGGAGGTCAAGTTTTACCCTCTCTCGAGTCAGGCCATCCACATACTGAATGAGAAATTCCTCCTGAATACACTCAACAAATTTCTCTCTATCCAACCCTCTAATCCAGTGGCTGTCCCAGTCAATGTTGAGAAAATTAAAATCTCCGACTATTTTTCTTGGAACTATCTGTAATTTCCTTATATGTTTGCACCTCTCTAAACGTGTTGAAACCTGACTAGAGCTTCAATCGGTGTGAATACTTGGCAATTTTAATTGGTGTATGAGTCATCGTAGCTCACCTCAGCTGTATTTAAGGCAGGGGTTTTTGCAAGCAGACAACCAGTGGGAGAGACAGCTCCCGGAGGAAGACCACATCCTGAGCGAGGGGTAAGCAATGGGGAATTCGATGCTGAGGGGAAAGAGGTATTTTCTGCTTGTTTTCCCTTGCTTTCTACTTTTTAAATCCTAGGTATGGTCTTGTCCTGCTGCAGTAGTAGAGGACACGAAGGAAATAACTGATTGGTAAGTAGTAAGGTAGGGTAGGTATGGAACTGTTTTATCACTTGTAGTCCAAGAGTTCATCTCTATGGTTTATAGTTTGTAATTATATTCAGTAGTAATGAAAAGCAGGAAAGAATGGCTCCAGAGAATTGGATATAATCTGATATCAAACATCTTTCAAAAGTTTAATTTAAAGGGTAAGAAATGATGGGAGAGCTCCAAGCCGTGGTCTGCTCTTCATGCTCCACGTGGAAGGTTGGGAATATTTCTAGTACCCGGGGACCAGAATGTGTGCATGAAGTATCTCCAGCTGCAGCTCCTAGAAGTCTGGATTTTGGAAGTGGAGCGGTGGCTGGGGACACTGTGCAGCATCCACAAGGTGGACAGTATCGTGGATAGCATGTGTAGAGAGGTGCTCACACCGCAAGTTCAAACTCTACAGGCAGGAAGGGAATGGGTGACCACCAGGCAGAGCAAGAGAGCTACGCAGGCGAACCACTATTGGTTCGCCTGCATATGGATCTACTATTTCCAGGGCCACTTCCTTAAGTACTCTGGGATGAAGATTATCAGGATCTGGAGATTTATCCACCTTCAATCCCATCAATTTCCCCAAAACCATTTCTCTACTAATGCTGATTTCCTTTAGCTCCTCACTAAAATGTGTTTCTCTCAGCACTTCTGGCACATTATTCATGTCTTCCTTTGTGAAGACTGAAACAAAATACAAATTTAATTCCTCAGCTATTTCTTTATTCCTCTTTATAAATTCTCCCGTTTCTGACTGTAAGCATTTTAGTTTTTGTCAATCTTTTTCTTTTTGCATATCCACAGAAAGTTTTATAATCAGTTTTTATGTTCCCTGCTAGCTTACTTTCATACTCCATCTTTGTGTTCTTAATCAATCCCTTGCTCCTCCTTTGTTGAATTTTAAACTGCTCCCAATCCTCAGACCTATTGATTTTTCAAGTATGTTGATCTTCATAGCGAGAGGATTTGAGTACAGGGATAGGGATGTTTTGCTACAATTGTATAGGGTGTTGGTGAGGCCACACCTGGAGTATTGTTTGCAGTTTTGGTCTCCTTATCTGAGGAAGGATGTCCTTGCTGTAGAGGAAATACAGTGAAGGTTTACCACGCTGATTCCTGGGATGGCAGGTCTGTCATATGAGGTGAGATATGTCAGTTAGGGTTATATTCACTGGAGTTTAGAAGAGTGAGAGGGAATCTCACAGAAACTTATAAAATTCTAACAGGATTAGACAGAGTAGATTCAGAAAGAATATTCCCAATGATGGGGAGTGCAGAACGTGGGGTCAGATATGAGAACAAGGGGCAAGTCCTTCAGATGTGAGTTGAGAAATTTCTTCATCCAGAGGGTGGTGAATGTGTGGAGTTCATTCCTACAGAATGTAGCTGAGGTCAAACAATTGTCCAATTTCAAGAAATTAGATATAGCTCTTGGGGCTAATGGGATCAAAGGATATGGAGGAATGGGAGAGGGATCAGAATAGTGAATTTGATGATCAGCCATGGTCAAAATGAATGGCACAGCAGGCTCGAAGGGCTGAACAGCCAACTCCTGCTTCCAGTTTCTACACATGAAAATCACAGACTCAGAGCTGCTCCAAAATGATTCCAGCTGCTACTCTAGTTCTGATACATAGATTTCCAGTAGCTACAACTGGAGACACTTCCTGCACAAATGTTCACCCTCGACACTGGAAATGTCTCTGTTTTCCCACATAACACAGGATGAGTATTCCACATGGCCAAGCTGCATGGAATTCTCCCCTTACTACTTTCAAGTTTGAAAATATTATAACACTAAGGATTTTTTTCATATCCAGGTGCTGACTCTGTAACAGCAGACTTTACCTGTATTCTTAGCTACTATCAAATGGTAGAATAGATACTCACAAGTTTCGAATGACAAATCAGCAGATTCCCAGAAGGGCAAAGATTTTTTTGTTTGTCATTCAAGGCATGTGGGTTTCACTGGCTAGGCCAGAATTTATTGCCCATTGCTTACTGCCCCTGATTAGGCTCCTGATCTGCCTTCTCAAATCACTAAGTCCTTCTGCTGTAAGTACACCCTCAACGCTGTTAGGGAGGGAGTTCCAGTGTCAGCGAGGAACGGACGATATATTTCCAATTCAGAATGGCCCCAGGGGAATGGGGAACCACCATGTGGGGTTGTTCCCAGGTATCTGCTGCTCTTGTCCTTCTAGATGGAAGTAGTCATGGGTTTGGAAAAAGCTGACTAAGGAACCTTGGTGAGTTCCTGCAGTGAATCTTGTAGATGGTACACACGGTTACAACTCTGCCGGAGGTGGAGGGAGTGAATGTTTGTGGATGTGGTGTCAATCAAGCAAGGCTTCTTCAACATTGTTGAAGTCGACTTCATCCAGGCAAGTGGAGAGTATTCCATAAAATTCCTGACTTCTGTCTATTAGATGGTGGTTATGATGTGGAGATGCCGGCGTTGGACTGGGGTAAACACAGTAAGAAGTCGCACACACCAGGTTAAAGTCCAACAAGTTTATTTGGTAGTAAATTCCACTAGTTTTTGGAGCACTGCTCCTTCGTCAGGTGAGTGGGAATACTGTTCACAAACAAGGCAAATAAAGAGACAAACTCAATTTGCAAATAATGATTGGAATCACATCATAAAAGTGCAGACAATATGAGTGGAAAGTGGGTTAAGCACAGGTTAAAGAGTTGTGTATTGTCTCCAGACAGGACAGTTAGTGAGATGTTGCAAACCCAGGCAAGTTGTGAGGATTACAGATAGTGTGACATGAACCCAAGGTCCCGATTGAGGCCATTCCCATGTGTGAGAAACTTGGCCATTCATTTTAATCATGGCTAATCATCAAATTCAATTTCCTGAGCCCACCTTCCTCCCATATCCAGTAAAGGTAATGTCATTAAATATCTCCTGTTGGAAATGGCCATTGGCTGGTTTTTGTGTGACGTGAATGCTAATTCTTTATAAAGGACATTAGTGAATCAGATGTGTTCTTACAACAATTGATGACAGTTCCATGATTCCAAATATTTGAAATGAATCAAATTTAAATTCCACCAGCTGCCATGATGGGATTTGAACCCATGGATCCAGAGCATTAGCCTGGGACTCTAGATTACTAAACCACTGACATTACCAGTGCACCACCTCCTATATGTACCCAATCTACCTTGAAGGTGTCATAGAGTCATAGAGCATAGGAACAGGCCCTTTGGCCCAACTTGTCCATGCTGCCTTTTTTAAAATCCCCTCAGCTAGTCCCAGTTGCCCACATGTGGCCCATATCCCTCTATACCCATCATACCCATGTACCCAAACTATCTCTTCTTTTGACGACAGCCCATTGTTCAGCTCCCGTTTGTCCTGCCAACTTTATTGGGCCCAGATCCATTCTTACCCACCAAAGTTGGCTTTCCCTCAGTTAATTATTCTTACTCTGGATTGTTCAATTATCCTTTTCGACCATTATCCAAAACTTTATGATACAATGATCACAGTTCCTAAATGTTCTCTCACTGACACTTGATCCACTTGGCTCACCTCATTCCCAAGAACCAGGTCTAGGAGTGCCTTCTGTCTCATTGGACTGGAGCCACACTGCGGCAGAATATTCTTCTGAACACATTCTAACATTTGCCTCTCTGTTTTTGACACTACCATTAGCCCAGTCGATGTTCAAGCAATTATATTATAGCTACCCTATAATTGTTTCTGGAATTTCCTTGAAGATTGTAAATTGGATTAGACACTGGCTCAATGGAAGAAGCCAGAGAGTGGTTGTGGAGGATTGATTCTCTGAGTGGAGGCCTGTGATTAGTGGAGTGCTGCAGGGGTCAGTGCTGGATCCATTGTTGTTTGTCATCTATATCAATGATCTGGATGATAATGTGGTAAATTGGATCAGCAAATTTGCTGATGATACAAAAATTGGAGGTGTAGTGGACAGTGAGGAAGGTTTTCAAAGCTTGCAGAGGGATTTGGACCAGCTAGAAAAATGGGCTGAAAAATGGCAAATGGAATTTAACGCAGACAAGTGCGAGGTACAAAGAACAAAGAACAAAGAACAACACAGCACAGGAAGCAGGCCCTTCGGTCCAACAAGCCCGCGCCGCTATTTTAACATTGTGAGTGCCCTCTTCTACCTATAACCTTTGCCTACGCCTATTGGACTCTACAATAAAGGGACTCCAGATTGAGGGATGCCTACTTTAGGGGCAATAAGATCATGAGAACATAAGAAATAGGAGCAGGAGTAGACCATCTAGCCCTTCAAGCCTGCCCTGCCATTCAATAAGATCATGGCTGATCTGAAGTGGGTCAGTTCCACTTTCCCGCCCTCTCCCCATAACCCTTAATTCCCTTGTCTGCCAAAAATCAATCTACCCGTGACTTAAATATATTTAGCAAGGTAGCCTCCACCACTTCAACGGGCAGAGAATTCCAGAGATTCACCACCCTATGAGTGAAGAAGTTCCTCCTCAACTCTGTTCTAAACTGTACCCCCCCTTATCTTGAGACTGTGCCCTCTAGTCCTGCTGTCCTTTCTGAGCGGGAAGAATCTCTCTACCTCTACCCTATCCATCCCCTTCATTATCTTATACGTCTCTATAAGATCCCCCCTCATCCTTCTAAACCCCAACGAGTACAGGCTCAGTCTATTTAGTCTCTCTTCATAGTCCAACCCCCTCATCTCTGGTATCAGCCTGGTGAACCTCCTCTGCACTCCCTCCAAGGCCAAAATATCCTTGCGCAAGTGCGGCGACCAAAACTGCACACAGTACTCCAGCTGTGGCCTAACCAGTGCCCTGTACAGTTGCAGCAAGACCTCCCTGCTTTTATATTCTATCCCCCTCGCTATAAAGGCCAGCATCCCATTCGCCTTCTTGATCACCTGCTGCACCTGGGTTTTTGTGACTCATGCACAAGGACCCCCAGGTCCCTCTGCACCGTAGCATGCTGCAGCTTTTCGCCTTTTAAATAGTAATCCCTCCTACTATTATTTCTGCCAAAGTGGATAACCTCACACTTGCTAACATTGTACTCCATCTGCCAGGTCCTCGCCCAATCGCTCAGCCTATCCAGATCCCTCTGCAGACTTTCCACACCCTCTGCGCAATTTGCTTTTCCACTCATCTTTGTGTCATCAGCAAATTTCGTCACCCTACACTCAGCCCCCTCCTCCAGATCATCTATATAAATGGTAAATAGCTGAGGCCCCAGCACCGATCCCGGCGGCACTCCACTAGTTACCAACCGCCAATCAGAATAGCACCCATTGACACCCGCTCTCTGCCTCCTATAAGAACATAAGAACATAAGAAATAGGAGCAGGAGTAGGCCATCTAGCCCCTCGAGCCTGCCCCACCATTCAATAAGATCATGGCTGATCTGTCGTGTCTCAGTTCCACATTCCCGCCCTCTCCCCATAACCTTTAATCCCCTCTCTTATCAAAAACCCATCAACCCGCTTCTTAAAAATATTTAGCGAGGCAGCCTCCACCACTTCAACGGGCAAAGAATTCCAGATATTCACCACCCTTTGAGTGAAGAAGTTCCTCCTCAACTCCGTTCTACACTGCCCCCCCTTTATCTTGAGGCTGTGCCCTCTAGTCCTACTGTCCCTTCTGAGCGGGAAGAGCCTCTCCACCTCTATCCTATCCATCCCATTCATCATCTTATACGTCTCAATGAGATCTCCCCTCATTCTACTAAATTCTAACGAGTACAAGCCTAGTTTATTCAGCCTCTCCTCATAGTTCAACCCCCTCAACTCCGGTATCAGCCTAGTAAACCTCCTCTGCACTCCTTCCAAGGCCAAAATATCCCTGCGTAAGTACGGCAACCAAAACTGCACACAGTACTCCAGCTGCGGCCTCACCAATGCCCTATACAGCTGCAGCAAGACCTCCCTACTTTTATATTCAATCCCCCTCACTATGAAGGCCAGCATCCCATTCGCCTTCCTGACCACCTGCTGCACCTGCAGGCTGGGTTTTTGCGACGCATGCACAAGGACCCCGAGGTCCCTCTGCACCGTCGCATGCTGCAGTTTTTCGCCATGTAAGTAATAGTCCTTCCTACCATTATTCCTACCAAAGTGGACAACCTCACATCTGCCAACATTAAATTCCATTTGCCAGTTCCTGGCTCACTCGCCCAGCCTATCTAGATCCTTCTGCAGACTCTCCACACCCTCCGCACAATTTGCCGTTCCACCAATCTTGGTGTCATCAGCAAATTTCGACACCATACACTCGGTTCCCTCCTCCAGATCATCTATATAAATGGTAAATAGCTGAGACCCCAGCACTGACCCCTGGGGCACTCCACTAGTCACCAACCGCCAATCCGAATAGCACCCATTGACCCCCACTCTCTGCCTCCAATTTGACAGCCAATCCCCTATCCACGCTAACACCCTACCCCCAACTCCATGCCCCCTGACCTTCTGTAATAACCTCTTGGGCGGCACCTTATCAAACACCTTCTGAAAATCCAGAAACACCACATCCACCGGCTCTCCTCTATCCACCGCCCTAGACACATCCTCATAGAACTCCAATAAATTCGTCAGACACGACTTCCCCTTAATGAAACCGTGCTGCGTCTGCTCTATCAAACAATTCTCCTCAAGATGCCTTGCTATTTCCTCCTTGATCACAGATTCTAACATTTTACCTACAACAGACGTTAAACTAACCGGCCTATAATTCCCCGCCTTTTGCCTGCCACCTTTCTCAAACAACAGTGTAACATTAGCCGTTTTCCAATCTTCCGGCACTTCCCTGGAATCCAGCGAGGTTTGGAAAATAATCACCAAGGCTTCCGCTATCACCTCTGCCATTTCTTTCAGAACACCACATCCACCAGTTCCTCTCTGTCTACTGCACTAGTCACATCCTCATAGAAATCCAATAAATTCGTCAAACACGACTTCCCCTTAACGAATCTGTGCTGCGTCTGCTCTATCAAACCATTCTTTTCTAGGTGCCTCGTTATTTCTTTTTTGGTGACAGATTCAAGCATTTTTCCAACAACAGACGTTAAACTAACCGGCCTATAATTCCCTGCCTTTTGCCTGCTACCCTTTTTAAACAGCGGCGTAACATTAGCCGTTTTCCAAACTTCCGGCACTTCTGCAGAATCCAGCGAGGTTTGGTAAATAATCACTAAGGCATCCACTATCACCTCTGCCATTTCCTTCAGAACTCTGGGATGCATTCCATCCGGTCCTGGGGACTTGTCCACCTTCAGTGCCGTTAGTCTATCAAGCACTACCTCTCTAGTGACAGTAATCGCATTCAGGCCCTCAACTCCTACCATCCTTCTATCTTTAATATCAGGCAAACTATTCGCGTCCTCCTCCGTGAAGACCGAAGCAAAAAACTTATTTAAGGCCTCCGCCATTTCCTCATCCCCCACCACTAAATCCCCCCTCTCATCCTCTAAGGGTCCAACATTCACTCTAGCCAGCCTCCTCTTCTTTATATATTTGTAAAAACTTTTACTGTCCTTTTTTATATTTAGTGCTAGTTTAGCTTCATAGTCTATCCTTCCTTTCTTTATCAACTTCTTAGTCAATCTTTGTTGATTTTTAAACCTCTCCCACTATTTTTAGCCACTCTGAACGCATCAGCTTTTAATTTAATGCTCTCCTTTATTTCCTTTGGTAACCATGGCTGGTTATCCCTTCTCCTACGTTCCTTCTTCACCATTGGAATATATTTCTGCTGAGCACCAAGAAAGATCTCCTTAAAGATCCTCCACTGTTCCTCAGCTGTCCTACCTCCCAATCTGCTCCCCCAATCTACATTCGCCAATTCCTCTCTCATCCTATCGTACTGCCCTCTGTTCAAACAGATCAGACACTGACTTAGATATTTAAAACTGTAAGCAAGTTATGGAGTTTAGTTAACAGAAACTGCCTGGCAGTGACAGTTATCTCTCAATAACCCGGAAGTGTTTGCCTGAATAGCTGTCAGTGACTGAAGCAGGTGTTCAGTTAGCAGTTGGAACTTGGGTGTGGTCTCTAGAGTATAGATAGGTTTTGTTTTCACAGAATGGGAGCACCGAGCCACACAATGAGGATCGTGTGAAATGAGGACTCAGTGCTAAGTTAAGAACTTGGTGCAGGTGGAAATATACTGCGGATTGGAATTTGGTGCAGAGGGGAAATCATAGAAACCCTACAGAACAGGAGGCCATTCTGCCCATCAGATCTGCACCAACCACCATCTTACTCAGGCCCTACTCCTGTGACCCTACATATTTACACTGCTATTCCCATTGACTGAGATGGGGAAAACTAACCTGGCTGAAGAAAGAGCTGTTTCTTTTTATATCCTTTTTTAGACTCTAGTAGCAGTTAGATATTCTTTTTGATTTACACTAGAACTCTGTAACTTTCATTAATTCAGCTGTGTAAATTCATAATTAATTGATTTCTTAATTAATTAGATCTGATCTATTGGTTGTGTGATCTCTTAGCTCTAACCATCATAGAACATAGAACATAGAAAACTACAGCACAAACAGGCCCTTCGGCCCACAAGTTGCGTTGATCATATCCCTACCTACCAGGCCTATCTAGAACCCTCAATCCTATTAAATCCCATGTACTCATCCAGAAGTCTCTTAGAAGACCCCAACGAGTTCGCCTCTACCATCACCGACGGCAGCCGATTCCACTCACCCACCACCCTCTGAGTGAAAAACTTACCCCTAACATCTCCTCTGTACTTGCTTCCCAGCACCTTAAACCTGTGTCCTCTCATAGCAACTGTTTTAGCCCTGGGAAATAGCCTCTGAGAATCCACCCTATCTATACCTCTCAATATCTTATAAACCTCTATCAGGTCACCTCTCATCCTTCGTCTCTCCAGGGAGAAGAGACCGAGTTCCCTCAACCTATCCTCATAAGGCATGCCTCCCAGTCCAGGCAACATCCTTGTAAATCTCCTCTGCACCCTCTCAATAGCTTCCACATCCTTCCTGTAGTGAGGCGACCAGAACTGCGCACAGTACTCCAAGTGGGGTCTGACAAGGGTCTTATAAAGTTGCAGCATTACCTCCCGACTCCTAAACTCAATCCCTCGATTAGTGAAGGCCAGTACACCATACGCCTTCTTGACCACATCCTCCACCTGCGAGGCCGATTTAAGAGTCCTATGGACCCGGACCCCAAGGTCCTTCTGATCCTCTACACTGCTAAGACTCCTACCCTTGATATTGTATTCCTTCATCCCATTGGACCTGCCAAAATGGATCACTACACATTTATCCAGGTTGACTTGCTGTTCACGCTGTTTGGTATGCAAGTAGCCCTGTGGCTTCACCAGGTTAATACATCATTTTTCGGTATGCCTGGTGCTGCTCCTGACATGCCCTCCTGCACTCTCCATTGAACCAGGAGTGATCCCCTGGCTTGATGGTAATGGCTGAGTGGGGGATATACCAAGCCCTGAGGTTGCAGATTGTGCTGGAGTACAATTCCACTGCTCCTGATGGTCCATAGTACCTCATGGATGCCCGGTCTGGAGTTGCTCGATCGGTTCGAAGTCTGTCCCATTTAGCAGTGATAGTGTCACACAACACTAGGCTGATAGAAAAGGTGAAGGCTCATGGGATACAAGGCCAGGTATGTAGATGGGTGGAGAACTGGCTTGGGAGGAGGAGACAGCGAGTAGTAGTGGAAGGCTCCTTTTCCAATTGGAGGTCTGTCACCAGTGGTGTGCTGCAGGGCTCGGTACTAGGACCTCTTCTATTTGTGGTATATATTGATGACTTGGAAGAGGGGGTAGGTGGTGTGATCAGCAAATTTGCTGATGACACTAAGATGGTTGGATTGGCGGGTACTGAGGAGCAGTGCCTGGCAATGCAACAGGACATAGACAGGCTGGTAGATTGGGCAGATAGATGGCAAATGGAATTTAATCCGGAGAAATGCGAGGTGATGCACTTTGGCCGGAATAATGTGGAGGGGAGTTATACGGTAAAAGGTAGAACTATCCGGAGTATAGATACGCAGAGAGACCTGGGGGTGCAAGTGCACAAGTCCCTGAAGGTGTCGGCGCAGGTGCAGAATGTGATGAGGAAAGCGTATGGTATGTTAGCCTTCATAGGAAGAGGTATAGAATATAAGAGTAGGAGTCTGATGTTGCAGTTGTATAGAACGTTGGTTAGGCCTCACTTGGAGTACTGCGTCCAGTTCTGGTCGCCGTACTACCGGAAGGATGTAGAGATCCTGGAGAGAGTGCAGAGGAGATTTACCAGGATGCTGCCTGGTATGGAAGGGCTGTCTTACGAGGAAAGATTGAATGAACTTGGGCTGTTTTCCCTTGAGAGACGTCGGCTGAGGGGGGATCTAATAGAGGTTTATAAGATTATGAAGGGGATAGATAGAGTAAATGGTGGTAAGCTTTTTCCGCTATTAGAAATAGATAGGACGAGGGGTCACGGGCTTAGGGTGAGGGGGGCTAGGTATAAGACAAATATTAGAGGGCAGTTTTTCACGCAAAGGGTAGTGGGGGTGTGGAATGCACTGCCGAGTAAGGTGGTGGAAGCAGGCACGCTCGGGTTGTTTAAGAGTCACTTAGACAGCCACATGAGCGGGCTACATATAGGGGGATATAGTAGGCCTTACTAAACATTGTAGGCTTGGGAATACATTTTGCCTCAGGGATGTTAGTCTTTGCCTGTTTAATAATGAATTTTTTTGTCTCCACAGGCATTTAAGTCCAGCAAGGGGCATGCATGCGACAGGTTGTAGTGGGCTGCTCTTGGACGTTGCTTCGGGAGTTGCCTATTGCTTCATGTCGTTAGTGTGCTTAAACTGGACCATCTCAAGGGCAACATGACAGCTCAGAGACTATCTCTGTTACTGTGCGGACACATGGATTTGGGCCTGTGTCTGTGGGAGTTTGCACGTTCTCCCCGTGGTTGCGTGGGTTTCTTCCGGGTGCTCCGGTTTCCTCCCACATCCCCAAAGATGTGCTTTTAGGCTGATTGATTGGGTACTAAATTGTCCCTAAATTGGACCTCCCTGATCCTCGCACATTAGGCGTAGACTAAAATCATGAATAGGTCACTGAGACAGTGGGACGGCGGCGCGGGCTCGTTGGGCCGAAGGGCCTGTTTCCCATGCTGTGGTGTTCTTTGTTCTTTGTTCTTTAACACGACGGAGGTTATTCTCAATGTGAAGGCAGGACTTCATCTCCCCATGGCCTGTGCAGTGGTAACTCTAACTGATACTGTCATGGACAGATGCATCTGCAGCCTGCAGATTGGTAAGGATGAAGTGAGGATGTTATTCCCTCTTGTTGGTTCCTTCACCAGCTGCTGTAGACCCAGTCTGGCAGTTATATCATTTAGGACCCAGCCAGCTCCATCAGTACTGCTGCTGCTGAGCCACTCTTGGTGATGGACATTGAAATCCCCCACCCAGAGTACATTCTGCATCCTTGCCACCCTCAGTGCTTCCTCTAAGTGGTGTTCAACATGGAGGAGGACTGATTCATCAGCCAAAGGAGGGCGGTCCATGGTAACCTGTAAGAGGTTTCCTTGCCCATGTTTAACATGAAGCCACGGGACTTCATGGGGTCTGGAGTCAATGTTAGGGACTCTCAGGGTAACTCCCTCCTGACTGCATACCATTGTACTGCCACCTTTGCTGGGTCTGTCCTGCCAGTGGGACAAGACATATCCAGGGATGGTAATGGTGGTGACTGGGGTGTTATCTGTAAGCTGTGTCAGGCTGTTGTTTGACTAGTCTGTGAGACAGCTCTCCTAATTTTGGCACGAGCCCCCAGGTGTTAGTAAGGAGGACTTTGCAGGGTTGACAGGCCTGTTTGTTTTGCCGTTGTCTTTTCTGGTGCCTCGGTCGGTGCCATGGTCTGTCCGGTTTCATTTCTTTGCTGAGACTTTGTAGCGATAATTACAACTGAGTGTCTCGCTAGACCATTTCAGAGGGTGGTTGAGAGTCGCCCACATTGCTGTGGCTCTGGAGTCACATGTAGGGCAGACCAGGTAAGGATGGCAGATTTATTTCTCAAAGATATGAGTGAATCATATAGGTTTTTCTGACAATTGACAATGGTTTTGTGGTCATCACAAAATTCTTAATTCCAGATATTTCAATTGAATTCAAATTCCACCAACTGCTGTGGCAGGATTCAAACCTGAGTCCCCAGAACATTAGCTATACAAGTCTCCCATGTGGGAAAAGGCTTTGCTGAAATCCATATCAACTCCATCAACTGCACCACCTTCGTCTACACGCCTGGTCACCTCCTAAAAAGTTCAATCAAATTTAGGCATGACCTCTCTCTGAAGCCATGCTGACTATCCCTGAACAAGTGGAGATAGATGCCTTCCTTCAGAAGCTTTGCTAATAATTTCCCTCCGACTGACGTGAGACTCACTGGTCTATAATTCCCTGATTTATCTCTACAATTCTTCTTAAATAGAGCAGCCACATTAGCCGGTGGGGGGGTGGGCACGGTGGCACAGTGGTTAGCGCGACTGCCTCACAGCACCGGGGACGTGGATTCAATTCCTGGCTTGGGTCACTGTCTGTGTGGAGTTTGCACATACTCTCCATGTCTGTGTGGGTTTCCTCCAGGTGCTCCAGTTTCCTCCCATAGTCTGAAAGACATACTGGTTAGATGGATTGGCCAAACAGGTTCTGGAGTGTGGCAACTAGCGGAATTTCACAGTAGTTCTGTGTAACACAGTGACTCTGTCTATACTTCCCGCTGCCTTAGCAAAGCAGCCAGAATAATTAAGGATCCCACGCATCCCAGACATTCTCTCTTCCACCTTCTTCTGTTGTGGGCAAAGTTTTGGAAAGAATTATAAGGGATAGGATTTATAATCATCTAGAGAGAAATAAATTGATTAGGGATAGTCAACACAGTTTTGTGAAGGGTAGGTTGTGCCTCACAAACCTTATCGAGTTCTTTGAGAAGGTGACAAAAGAGGTGGATAAGGGTAAGGCAGTTGACGTGGTGTATATGGAATTTAGCAAAGCGTTTGATAAGGTTCCCCATGGTAGGCTACAGCAGAAAATGCAGATGCATGGGATTGAGGGTGATTTAGCAGTTTGGATCAGGAATTGGCTAGAGGGTGGTGGTTGATGGGAAATATTCAACCTGGAGTTCAGTTACAAGTGGTGTACCTCAGGGATCTGTTTTGGGGCCACTGCTGTTTGTCATTTTTATAAATGACCTAGATGAGGGTGTAGAAGGATGGATTAGTAAATTTGCTGACGACACCAAAGTCAGAGGAGTTGTAGACAGTGAGGATGGATGTTACAGTTTGTAGAGGGACATAGATAAGCTGCAGAGCTGGGCCGAGAGGTGGCAGATGGAGTTTAATACGGAAAAGTGTGAGGTGATTCACATTGGTAAGACTAACAGGAGTACAGAATATAGGGCTAATGGAAGGACTCTTGGTAGTGTTGACAAGCAGAGAGATCTCGGTGTACATGTGCATAGATCCCTGAAAGTTGGCACCCAGGTTGATAACGTTGTTAAGAAGGCGTACGGTGTGTTAGCTTTCGTTGGTAGAGGGATTGAATTTTGGAGCCGTGAGGTCATGTTGCAACTGTACAAAACTCTGGTGCGGCTGCACTTGGAGTATTGTGTACAGTTCTGGTCGCCGCATTATAAGAAGGATGTGGAGGCATTGGAAAGGGTACAGAGGAGGTTTACCAGGATGTTGCCTGGTATGGTGGGAAGGTCTTATGAGGAAAGGCTGAGGGACTTGAGGTTATTTTCATTAGAGAGAAGAAGGTTAAGTGGTGACCTAATTGAGGCATACAAGCTGATCAGAGGGTTAGATAGGGTGGACAGTGAGAGCCTTTTTCCTCGGATGGTGATGGCTAACACGAGGAGACATAGCTTTAAATTGAGGGGTGATAATTATATGACAGATGTCAGAGGTAGGTTCTTTACTCAGAGGGTAGTAAGGGTGTGGAATGCCCTGCCCACAGCAGTTGTGGACTCGCCAACTTTAAGAGCGTTCAAATGGTCAGTGGATAGGCATATGGATAACATTGGAATAGTTTAGGTTAGAGGGTCACTAGATTGGTTCCACTGGTTGGCACAACATCGAAGGCCGAAGGGCCTGTACTGCGCTGTAATGTTCTATGTTCTATTATCTTCCTTCCGGATAAAGATACAAAAGTCTGAGATCATGAACCAACTGATTTAGGAACAGCTTCCTCCCTGCTGCTATCAGACTTTTGAATGGACTTACCTTACATTAAGTTGATCTTTCTCTACATCCTAGCTATGACTGTAACACTGTATTCTGCACTCTCGTTTCCTTCTTTATGAACGGTATGTTTTGTCTATATAGCATGCAAGAAAGAATACTTTTCCTGTATGTTAATACATGTGACAATAATAAATCAAATCAAATGCAGAACTTCATTGCAGTGTTAATGTAAGCCTTACTTGTGACTAAAAAATAAACTTTAATTATAGCTGTTCTCCAGTCTTCTGGCATCTCCAGGGTGGCCAGAGAGAATTTGAAAATTTGGGTCAGAGTCCCTGCTATCTCCTCCCATGCTTCACATAGCTGCTGAAGGCACAATTCATCTGGGCCTGGAGAATTACTCACTTTTAAGGCTGCCACACCTTCAATACCAGATCCTTCCTTTTGTCATGGAGTCATATTTTTTTTTAAAAAATAAGGGTGGCATGGACAAGTTGGGCTGAAGGGCCTGTTTCCATGCTGTAAACCTCTATGACTCTATGACATAAGGAAAGATCTGGTAAGATTCGCATTCTAATCAGTAATCTGTAAACTGTCTGTGGTTTATATGCTCTGTCTGAGGCCAGAACTCTCCATTCACCTGACGAAGGGACAAATCCTGAAAGCTAGTGAATTTACTATCAAATAAATCGGTTGGACTGAAACCTGGTGTTGTCAGAGTTTTCACCCTGGAGATGCCAGAAGACTGGAGAACAGCTAAAGTTAAAGTTTATTTATTAACATACAACGTAGAACATAGAACACTACAGCACAAACAGGCCCTTCGGCCCACAAGTTGTGCCGATCACATCAATACCCACCAATCCATAGACCTATCTATAACCCCCAATCCCATTAAATCCCATATACTCATCCAGAAGTCTTTTAAAAGACCCCAGCGAGTTCGCCTCCACCACCACTGATGGCAGCCGATTCCATTCACTCGTCACCCTCTGAGTGAAAAACTTACCCCTAACATCATTTCTGTACTTGCCTCCCCGCACCTTAAATCTCTGTCCTCTCGTAGCGACCATTTCAGCCCTGGGAAATAACCTCTGAGAATCCATCCTATCTATTCCTCTCAACATTTTATAAACCTCTATCAGGTCACCTCTCAACCTACGCCCTTCCAGGGAGAAGAGTCCCAACTCCCTCAACCTATCTTCATAAGGCATGCCTCCCAATCCAGGCAACATCCTTGTAAATCTCCTCTGCACCCTTTCAATAGCTTCCATGTCCTTCCTATAGTGAGGTGACCAGAACTGCGCACAGTACTCCAAGTGGGGTCTGACAAGGGTCTTATAAAGTTGCAGCATTACCTCCCGACTCCTAAACTCAATCCCACGATTAATGAAGGCCAGCACACCATACGCCTTCTTGACCACATCCTCCACCTGCGAGGCCGATTTAAGAGTCCTGTGGACCCGGACCCCAAGATCCTTCTGCTCTTCAACACTGCTAAGGCTCCTGCCCTTGATAGTGTACTCATTCATCCCATTGGTCCTGCCAAAATGGACAACTACACATTTATCCGCGTTGAAGTCCATCTGCCACTTCTCCGCCCAGTCTTGCATCCTATTTATGTCCTGCTGCAACTTCTGACATCCTTCCAGACCATCCACAAACCACCGACCTTCGTGTCATCGGCGAACTTACTAACCCATCCCTCCACTTCCTCATCGAGGTCATTTATGAAAATGACAAACAGCAAGGGTCCTGGAACAGATCCCTGGGGCACTCCACTGGTGACTGACCTCCATGCAGAAAAAGACCCATCCACAACCACTCTCTGCTTTCTGCAGGCAAGCCAGTTCTGGATCCACAAGGCCAAAGCCCCCTGGATCCCATGCTCTGTCACCTTCTCAAGAAGTCTTGCATGGGGGACCTTATCAAATGCTTTGCTGAAATCCATGTACACCACGTCCACCGCTCTTCCTTCGTCAATGTGTTCAGTTACATTTTCGAAGAACTCAACTAGGCTCGTAAGGCACGACCTGCCCTTGACAAAACCATGCTGACTATTTCTGATCATGCTAAACCTCTCCAAATGCTCATAAATCTTGTACCTCAGAAGCCTCTCCATCAGGTTACCAACCACTGAGGTCAGACTCACCGGTCGGTAATTTCCAGGGCTATCTCTGTTCCCTTTCTTGAAAATAGGAATTACATCCGCAATCCTCCAATCCTCCGGAACCTCTCCCATCTCCATTGACGACGAAAAGATCATCGCCAGGGGCTCTGCAATCACCTCCCTCACCTCCCACAGTATCCTGGGGTACATCCTATCTGGTCCCGGCGACTTGTCTATCTTGATAGAATTCAAAAGTTCTAACACATCCTCCTCCTTAATATCCACATACTCAATCTTTTCCATCTGCTGCAAATCCCTAGCAAAATCTCCCAGATCAGTTTCCACTGTGAATACTGAGGCAAAGTACTCATTAAGCACCTGTGCCATTTCTTCTGGTTCCACACAGACCTTTCCCCCTTCACCTTTTATAGGTCCTATCCCTTCTCTTCTCATCTTTTTACTTTTCACATATTTGTAGAAGGCCTTGGGATTCTCCTTAATCTTACCCACCAAGGCCTTCTCATGACCCATTCTGGCTCTCAGAATTTCCCTTTTAAGCTTATTAGTCACAAGGAAGGCTCACATGAACACTGCAATGAAGTTCTGCATTTGATTTGATTTGATTTATTATTGTCACATGTATTAACATACATGTGGTTTACAATGGACCAGCAAGGCGTTTGATAAGGTCCCCCATGCAAGACTTCTTGAGAAGGTGAGAGGGCATGGGATCCAAGGGGCTTTGGCCTTGTGGATCCAGAACTGGCTTGCCTGCAGAAGGCTGAGAGTGGTTGTGGATGGGTCTTTTTCTGCATGGAGGTCGGTCACCAGTGGAGTGCCCCAGGGATCTGTTCTAGGACCCTTGCTGTTTGTCATTTTCATAAATGACCTGGATGAGGAAGTGAAGAGATGGGTTGGTAAGTTTGCCAAGGATACAAAATTTGGTGCTGTTGTGGATAGTCTGGAGGGATGTCAGAAGTTGCAGCGTGACTTAGATAGGATGCAAGACTGGGCGGAGAAGTAGCAGATGGACTTCAACACGGATAAATGTGTAGTGGTCCATTTTGGCAGGACCACTGGGATGAAGGAGTACAATATCAAGGGTAGTAGTCTTAGCAGTGTTGAGGAGCAGAAGTATCTTGGGGCCTGGGTCCATAGGACTCTTAAATCAGACGCACAGGTGGAGGATGTGGTCAAGAAGGCGTATGGTGTACTGGCCTTCATTAATCGAGGGACTGAGTTTAGGAGTCGGGAGGTAATGCTGCAACTTTATAAGACCCTTGTCAGACCCCACTTGGAGTACTGTGCGCAGTTCTGGTCGCCTCACTACAAGAAGGATGTGGAAGCTATTGAGAGAGTGCAGAGGAGATTTACAAGGATGTTGCCTGGATTGGGAGGCATGCCTTATGAAGACAGGTTGAGGGAGCTAGGTCTCTTCTCGCTGGAGAGACGAAGATTGAGAGGTGACCTGATAGAGGTTTATAAAATTTTGAGAGGAATAGATAGGGTGGATCCTCGGAGGCTATTTCTCAGCACTGAAATGGTTGCTACGAGAGGACACAGGTTTAAGGTGCGGGGAGCAAGTACAGAGGAGATGTTCGGGGTAAGTTTTTCACTCAGAGGGTGGTGAGTGAGTGGAGTCAGCTGCCGTCGGTGATGGTAGAGGTGAACTTGCTGGGGTCTTTTAAAAGACTTCTGAATGAGTATATGGGATTTAATGGGATTGGGAGTTACAGATAGTTCTATGGCCTGATAGGTATAGAACATAGAACATAGAACACTACAGCACAGAACAGGCCCTTCGGCCCACGATGTTGCACCGACCAGTTAAAAAACAATGACCCACTAACCTAAACCAATCCCTTTTCGTCCATAAACCTATCCACGGATCTCTTAAACGCCCCCAAGCTAGGCGCATTTACAACTGCAGCAGGCAGGGCATTCCAATCCCTCACCACCCTCTGGGTAAAGAACCTACCCCTGACATCCGTCCTATAACTACCCCCCCTTAATTTAAAGCCATGCCCCCTCGTGCTAGCGTTCTCCATCCGAGGAAAAAGGCTATCACTATCCACCCTATCTAAACCTCTAATCATCTTATATGTTTCAATAAGATCCCCTCTTAGCCGCCTTCTTTCTAGCAAAAACAACCCCAAATCCCTCAGTCTCTCCTCATAGGACCTCCCCTCCATACCAGGCAACATCCTGGTAAACCTCCTCTGCACCCTCTCCAAAGCCTCCACATCCTTCCTGTAATGTGGGGACCAGAACTGCACACAGTACTCCAAGTGCGGCCGCACCAGAGTTGTGTACAGTTGCAACATGACGCTGCGACTCCTAAATTCAATCCCCCTACCGATAAACGCCAAGACACCGTATGCCTTCCTAACAACCTTATCTACTTGATTCCCAACTTTCAGGGATCCATGTACACAGACACCTAGATCCCTCTGTTCATCCACACTATTCAAAGTCTTCCCGTTAGCCCTATACTCAACACATCTTCTCCTTGGAAAGAAGGAGATTGAGAGGGGACATGATAGAGGTATATAAGATACTGAAGGGAATAGATAGAGTTAATAGTGAGAGACTGCTCCCTAGACTGGGTACGAACACAAGAGGTCATCACTTAAGGGTGAGGGGGGGGAGGTATAATTTGGAGGTAAGAGGAAGGTTCTTTACACAGAGAGTTGTGGGGGTCTGGAATGCGCTACCGAGTAGGGTGGTGGAGGCAGGCACGTTGGACTCGTTTAAGATGCAGTTAGATAGGCATATGAGTGAAACGAGAATGGAGGGATATGGTAGGGGCTATTAAATAGGGTTAAACCTCGGGAGACACCGGAAGGGCAGGCTGTATGATTAATATGTTTTGTCTTTATTCCACAGGTGGAGGTCCACCTCGTGTCAAGCGAGGGGCATGCACACGGCGGGTTGTGCGTGGGCTGCTCTTGGAAGTCCAGGAGTGGCCTAGTACTTCATGTTGGTGTGTGTGCTTGATCCTGGACCGATAGACGGGCTCCACAACAGCTCAGTGACTAGCACTGCTAGCTGTGCAGATACATGGATTTGGGCCTGTGTCTGTGGGAGTTTGCGCATTCTCCCTGTGGTTGCGTGGGTTTCCTCCGGGCGCTCCGGTTTCCTCCCACACCCCAAAGATGTGCTCTTAGGCTAATTGGTTTCCACCAAATTGACACTATTTCTTCCCTGAATCTGACTGAGTAGGGTCCCATTCGTAGACATGCAGGGTAGAATAGGTGTAGGGCGATGCGGCGGCGCGGGCTCGTTGGGCCGAAGGGCCTGTTTCCCGTGCTGGGTTGTTCTTTGTTCTTTGTATCTGTTATTCCTACCAAAGTGAATTACCTCACACTTCTCCGCATTAAACTCCATCCGCCACCTCTCGGCCCAGCTCTGCAACCTGTCTCCCTGCAAACTATGACACCCTTCCTCACAATCTACCACACCACCGACTTTGGTGTCATCAGCAAATTTACTAATCCACCCAGCTATACCCTCATCCAGATCATTAATAAAAATTACAAACAGCAGTGGCCCCAAAACAGATCCCTGAGGCACACCACTCGTAACTGAACTCCATGACAAATATTTACCATCAACCACCACCCTCTGTCTCCTATCTGCCAGCCAATTCCTGATCCAATTTCCTAGATTACCCTCAATCCCATACATCTGCATTTTCTGCAGAAGCCTACCATGGTGAACCTTATCAAACGCCTTACTAAAATCCATATATACCACGTCAACTGCCTTACCCCTATCCACCTCTTTGGTCACTTTCTCAAAAAACTCAATAAGGTTAGTAAGGCACGACCTACCCGCTACAAAACCATGCTGACTATCTCCAATCAATTCATTACTCTCCAAATAACTATAAATCCTATCCCTAATACTTTTTTCTAAAACCTTGCCCACAACAGAAGTAAGCCTCACCGGTCTATAATTCCCGGGGAAGTCTCTGTTCCCCTTCTTAAACAATGGGACAACATTCGCTATCCTCCAATCTTCTGGTACTATACCAGAGACCAACGACGACCTGAAGATCAGAGCCAGAGGCTCTGCAATCACCTCTCTTGCCTCCCAGAGAATCCTAGGGTAAATGCCATCCGGACCAGGGGACTTATCTATTTTCAAACCCTCAAGAATATCCAGCACATCCCCCTTATCAACTGCAATACTGTCTATTTTACACCCCTGCAACCCAGTGTCCTCCTCAGCTATATTCATGTCCCCCTGCGTGAACACCGAAGAGAAATATTGGTTCAATGCCTCTCCAATCTCTTCCGGTTCCACACACAACTTCCCTCTGCTGTCTGTAACTGGCCCTAATATTGCCCTAACCAACCTTCTGTCCTTGACATACCTATAGAACGCCTTAGGATTCTCCTTAATCCTATCAGCCAAAGTCTTCTCATGTCCTCTTTTAGTCCTTCTTAACTCACTCTTCAACTCCCTCCTAGCCAATCTAAAGCTTTCTAGTGCACTACCTGAGCCCTCAAGTCTCAACCAAACATAAGCCTCCTTTTTCTTTTTAACCAACGAATCAACTTTTTTAGTGCACCACGGTTCCCTAGCTCTACCAATTCCTCCTTGCCTGACAGGGACATACCTATCACAGACTCGCAGTAGCTGCTCCTTGAAAAAACTCCACATTTCGGACGTTCCCAGTCCCTGTAATCTCCTAGTCCAACCTATGCTTCCTAATTCTCTCCTAATAGCCTCATAATTACCCTTCCCCCAGCTAAAACTACTGACCCGAGGTTCATGCCTATCCCTTTCCATCACTAAGGTGAACGTAACTGAATTGTGGTCACTATCACCAAAATGCACACCAACTTCCAAGTCTAGCACCTGGTCTGGCTCATTTCCCAGCACCAAATCCAATATAGCCTCACCTCTAGTTGGCCTATCTACATACTGAGTCAAAAAACCTTCCTGCACGCTTTGTACAAAAACTGACCCCTCTAACGAGCTAGAGCTATAGCAATTCCAATCAATATTAGTAAAGTTAAAGTCCCCCATAACAATTACCCTATTACTTTCACTCCTAACCAGGATCGTCTCCGCAATCCTTTCTTCAACCTCTCTAGAACTTTTAGGAGGTCTGTAAAAGACTCCCAACAGGGTGACCTCTCCTCTCCTATTTCTAATCTCAGCCCATACTACCTCAACAGACAAGTCCTCATCAAACTTCCTCTCTGACACTGTGATACAGTCCTTGACTAATAATGCTACCCCTCCCCCCTTCTACCTCCTTCTCTACTCCGACTAAAGCATTTGAACCCCGGGACCTGCAACAACCATTCCTGACCCTGCTCTATCCATGTCTCTGAAATGGCCACAACATCAAAGTCCCAGGTACTGATCCACACTGCAAGTTCATCCACTTTATTGCGAATACTCCTCGCATTAAAGTATACGCATTTCAAACCCTGCTCTGCCCCACCCCCACGATGCCGTGCATTGCAGTCCCCATCTATGCCCCCCTCACTTTCACCCCCTCTACTCAGGATCCCACCCCCCCTCCGAATCAGTTTAAACCTCCCTGCATAGCCTTTGCAAATTTACCCCCCAGGATATTGGTTCCCCTCTGATTCAGGTGTAGACCATCACTCTGATAGAGGTCCCACCTTCCCCAGAATAAGCCCCAATTGCTCAAGTACCTGAACCCCTCCCTCCTGCACCATCCCCTCAGCCACGAGTTCAAACTTTCCCTCTCTCTATTCCTCTCTAAACTATCCAGTGGCACAGGCAAGAGTCCGGAGATAACCACTCTTTCTGACTTGGCCTTTAGTTTCCACCCCAACTCCATAAATCTCTGCTTAATATCCCCTTCCTTTAACCTCCCTATGTCATGCGTCCCCACATGAACTATAACTTGGTGTTGATCTCCCTCTCCCCTAAGAGTCCTGAACACCCTTTCTGATACATCCCGGACCCCAGCCCCTGGGAGGCAACACACCAGCCCTGAGTCCCTACCATTACTTCCGACTCTCCTATCCGTCCCCTTAACTGTGGAATCCCCAATCACGAGGCCCAATCTTTTACATCCCCTAACCACCTGAGCTTTTACAATAGGCTCACCCCCAGAGACCTGCTCCCTTTGGCTATCCCCAGTTAATTCCTCCTCAACTGTAGCCTCCAGGACCGAAAACCTATTTTGGAGGGGAACAGCCCCAGGGGATTGTCCCCCCAATTGCTTCTTTCCCCTCTTCCTGGCAGTGACCCAAGACTCATTTCTAGGAGTGACTATCTTCTTATAACTCCTATCGATGTCCTCCTCCGCCTCCCGAATTATGCGGAGTTCCTCTAATTCCACCTCCAGCTCCTCCAGAAGCTGCAATCTAACACACTTCCTACAGGTAAAACACTACTCACCACATACATCCCACAGGAGATGCAGCTTACTGCCTGAACTGCCATCCCTGAAACAATTACCAGCAGAAAAATAAAAATAAAAATATAAAAACAAACTTCCGCCACACTGATAATTAGGTTAGAGGAGGTGGGAGGGTGGGATTCTCTACCAGTGTAGAGGATCGGGTATCCTCTCTGTGCCAATTTATAGGGTTAGGGGCCCGAGAGAAAAAACTACAACTACCGGTAAGCGTCCTAGTGACGACTTCCGGTTTCTAACTAATATAAAAAAAAACCGCCGAAACTCGCGACTTTAAACTAGAAATAAAAAGTTAAACAACATAAACAGAAAAATGTACCTTTTTTGCTGCCTCCTCACCCGCCCAAAAATCGCTGCCTCTCGACGTATGGATATGATCGACGCAACTTGTGGGTCGAAAGGCCTGTTTGTGCTGTAGTGTTCTGTGTTCTAAATCCCTAAACTAATCCCAATTGCCCGCATTTGGCCCATATCCCTCTATACCCATCGTACCCATGTAACTGTCTAAATGCTTTTTAAAAGACAAAATTGTACCCGCCTCTTCTACTACCTCTGGCAGCTTGTTCCAGACACTCACCACCCTCAATGTTAATTTGCTGAAGAACCTCACAGTCTGTCTCCCTGAATTCCAGACCATCATCCTCATTCTCTTGGTGGATGTGTACTGATCTCCACTGCCTCCATCCACAGGCTGCCCCTTTGGTCCCAAATGGGCCCCACTCTTTCCCTGGTTATCCTCTTCCCATTGATAGAATTACAGAATAGCTTGGGATTTCCCCTACTTTTACCAGCCAGAGCATCCTCAAATCCCCTCTTTGCTTTCCTAACTACTTTTTTAATCTCCACCCTGCACTTTCTATACCTCACCAACACCTCCACTGATTTGCTCCCCTTGTACTTTTGAAAAGTCTTTCTCTTCCTCCTCATTGGATCCTGAATTTCTCTGGTCATCCATGTTTTCTGGCTTGTTACTCCTACCTATCATCCTGCAGAGAAAATGCTGGGCTGCATCTTCCCCATTTCCTTTTCGGATGCCCCCCCCCCCCCCCCCCCCCCCCCCGCCCCTGCCCCCAGCTCTTCTGTAAATTTTCCCATTAGTGGCTGTTCCCAGTCCAGCTGGACCAGATCCTGTCTTGTTTTACTAAAATCCACTCCCCCAATCCAAAACCTTTTTCTTGCAACTTGTCTATTTCCTTGTTCGTAAGAAGCTTAAACTGTACCATGTCAACGTAAGACAATAAGGCCTTTGAACATTTTGTGGCACTGATGCCATGTGCAGCATACCCACTGACCTGGGCAGCAACCTCTGCTCAGGCATTCTTGGTTAAATGCAGCAGCCTTTTTCTGCCATCCCTGTGTGTGGCACTGCCCACTTCCACCAGAAAAACTAGGGGACAGGGAGCTTACTGGACTTGCCCTCCCATCTCCTGTGTACGCCATGTACTCAGCCATTATCACAAATGATTCTTCCATCTTATGTTGGAGAAAGCTCCCTCTGCCTCCCATCCAATCTCTTGTAGTCCCCAGGGTGATGCTTAGAGACCTTTAAAACTAACCACCAGGTGGGTAAGATTAAGGAGAACCCCAAGGCGTTCTACAAATACGTGAAGAGTAAAGGGATGAGAAGTGAAGGGATTGGACCTATAAAAGGGGAAGGGGGAAAGTCTGTGTGGAACCGGAAGAAATGGCAGAGGTGCTTAAGGAGTACATTGCCTCGGTATTCACGGTGGAAAGTGATGTGGCAGGTTGTACTACAGGTTTGCAGCACACTGAAAAGATTGAGTATATGGACGTTAAGAAAGAGGATGTGTTGGAACTTTTAAATTCGATCAAGATAGATAAGTCACCCAGACCGGATGTGATGTACCCCAGGTTACTGTGGGAGGTGAAGGAAGAGATTGCAGAGCCTCTGGCAATGATCTTTGCATCGTCGATGGAGACGGGAGAGGTTCCAGAGGATTGGAGGATTGCGGATGTGGTTCCTATTTTCAAGAAAGGGAACAGGGATAGCCCGGGAATTACCAACCAGTGAGTCTGACCTCAGTGGTTGGTAAGCTGATGGAGACGATACTGAGGGACAGGATTTATGAACACTTAGAGAAGTTTAACTTCAGCAAGGCGTTTGATAAGGTCCCCCATGCAAGACTTCTTGGGAAGGTGACAGGGCATGGGATCCAGGGGGCTTTGGCCTTGTGGATCCAGAACTGGCTTGCCTGCAGAAAGCAGAGAGTGGATGGGTCTTTTTCTGCATGGAGGTTGGTCACCAGTGGAGTGCCCCAGGGATCTGTTCTAGGACTCTTGCTGTTTGTCATTTTCATAAATGACCTGGATGAGGAAGCGGAGGGATGGGTAAGTAAGTTCGCTGATGACACAAAGGTAGGTGGTGTTGTGGATGGTCTGGAAGGATGTCAGAAGTTGCAGCGTGACATAGATAGGATGCAAGACTGGGCAGAGAAGTGGCAGATGGACTTCAATGCGGATAAATGTGTAGTGGTCCATTTTGGCAGATCCAATGGGATGAAGGAGTACGGTGAGTCTCACTTCTGTTGTGGGCAAGGTTTTGGAAAAAATTATTAGGGATAGGATTTATAGTTATTTGGAGAGTAATGAGTTGATTGGAGATAGTCAGCATGGTTTTGTAGCGGGTAGGTCGTGCCTTACTAACCTTATTGAGTTTTTTGAGAAAGTGACCAAAGAGGTGGATGGGGGTAAGGCAGTGGACGTGGTGTATATGGATTTTAGTAAGGCGTTTGATAAGGTTCACCATGGTAGGCTTCTGCACAAAATGCAGATGTATGGGATTGGGGGTGATCTAGGGAACTGGATTAGGAATTGGCTAGCGGATAGGAGACAGAGGGTAGTGGTTGACGGTAAATATTCATCATGGAGTTCGGTTACAAGTGGTGTGCCTCAGGGATCTGTGTTGGGGCCACTGCTGTTTGTGATTTTTATTAATGATCTGGATGAGGGTATAGTTGGGTGGATCAGTAAATTTGCTGATGACACCAAAGTCGGAGGTGTGGTAGATAGTGAGGAAGGGTGTCATAGTTTGCAGGAAGACTTAGACAGGTTGCAGAGCTGGGCCGAGAGGTGGCGGATGGAGTTTAATGCAGAGAAATGTGAGGTAATTCACTTTGGTAGGAATAGCAGATGTGTTGAGTATAGGGCTAACGGGAAGACTTTGAATAGTGTGGAGGAGCAGAGGGATCTAGGTGTATGTGTACATAGATCCCTGAAAGTTGGGAATCAAGTAGATAAGGTTGTTAAGAAGGCGTACGGTGTCTTGGCGTTTATTGGTAGGGGGATTGAATTTAGGAGTCGTAGCGTTATGTTGCAACTGTACACAACTCTGGTGCGGCCGCACTTGGAGTATTGTGTGCAGTTCTGGTCCCCACATTACAGGAAGGATATGGAGGCTTTGGAGAGGGTGCAGAGGAGGTTTACCAGGATGTTGCCTGGTATGGAGGGGAGGTCCTATGAGGAGAGGCTGAGGGATTTGGGGTTGTTTTCGCTGGAAAGAAGGCGGCTAAGAGGGGATCTTATTGAAACATATAAGATGATTAGAGGTTTAGATAGGGTGGATAGTGATAGCCTTTTTCCTCTGATGGAAAAATCTAGCACGAGGGGGCATGGCTTTAAACTAAGAGGGGGTAGTTATAGGACAGATGTCAGGGGTAGGTTCTTTACCCAGAGGGTGGTGAGGGATTGGAATGCCCTGCCTGCTGCAGTTGTAAATGCGCCTAGTTTGGGGGCGTTTAAGAGGTCTGTGGACAGGTTTATGGACGAAAAGGGATTGGTTTAGGTTAGTGGGTCATTGTTGTTGTTTTTTTTTAACTGGTCGGCGCAACATCGTGGGCCGAAGGGCCTGTTCTGCGCTGTAATGTTCTATGTTCTATATCAAGGGTAGGAGTCTTAGCAGTGTTGAGGAGCAGAAGTATCTTGGGGTCCAGGTCCATAGGACTCTTAAATTGGCCTCGCAGGTGGAGGATGTGGTCAGGAAGGTGTATGGTGTGCTCGCCTTCATTAATCGAGGGACTGAGTTTAGGAGCCGGGAGGTAATGCTGCAACTTTATAAGACCCTTGTCAAACCCCACTTGGAGTAATGTGTGCAGTTCTGGTCGCCTCACTACAAGAAGGATGTGGAAGCTATTGAGAGGGTGCAGAGGAGATTTACAAGGATGTTGCCTGGATTAGGAGGCATGCTTCATGAAGATAGATTGAGGGAGCTAGGTCTCTTCTCCCTGGAGAGACGAAGGTTGAGAGGCGACCTGATAGAGGTTTATAAAATGTTGAGAGGAATAGATAGGGTGGATTCTCAGAGGCTATTTCCCAGGGCTGAAATGGTCGCTACGAGAGGACACAGGTTTAAGGTGCTGGGAAGCAAGTACAGAGGAGATGTTAGGGGTAAGTTTTTCACTCAGAGGGTGGTGAGTGAGTGGAATTGGCTGCCATCGGTGGTGGTACAGACGAACTCGCTGGGGTCTTTTAAGTGACTCCTGGATGAGTACATAGGATTTAATGGGATTGAGAGTTATGCATAGGCCTGTTAGGTATGGATATGATCGGTGAAACTTGTGGGCCGAAATCTATGTTCTATGTCCCCATTAGGCCCAGTGGCCAACTCATTCCCAACCCCACCAGTACGGTCAGGCCCACTGGAAGACATGTTTCATGCTGGGCTGGCCTTAGTTGGTCACCAGAAGTAAATTCACTTTGAGAACATGATTTGTCAGGGAATGGATTCTACATTCACTTCTGGCCTCACCTGAATTTGTGTGCACAGCAAGCCTGACATTTAGGCCAATGTCTCAGTAGATTTTCTTCTCTGGGTAAGCCTGTTGTAGATTTATAGCAGAATTGGGATCCTGTCTGAGAGAGGGATGTGGTCTACGAGCAGAGGATACCTTTCCTTACATCAATAAATTACAGAATCATGTATAAATTGTTATAACTTTCTTTTCAGGGGTGAGTGAAGGAAGCGACAATCCAAACACAGAGATCTGATCACCAGAATGGCTGACATTGCAAAAGGAACACTGGGAGTGGCAAAAGCAACCACCGAAGTTGTGTCTGGAATGGCTGCTGTGGCAGATGCTATGGAAAAATTTGCGAGTTTCAGCAAACTGGCCTCTGCAGCTGGACCAGTGGGTGCTATTTTTGGGGTAGCCGCAGCAGTTATTGAACTTGTTTTAGGCGGTCGTGAAAGTGAGGAGTTGAAATACATGAAGGAGCAGTTCCAGAAAGTCGGGAACAAGCTAGATGTTATCTCAGATCAGGTGAAAGAAGTGCTCCGTACAGTTGAGAAATCTACAATCAATAATCAATATTTCCCCATTGAAGAGAATCTGAAAAACCAGTTCAGGAAGTACATGGACATCCTGAACGCCAAAGCAGAGTACCAGCAAAACGAGAAACAAGAGTTTCTCTCACACTTTGAAGCAACAAAGGCTGACCAGAACCTTCACACTCTCTTTGATGGTGTGATGGGGCATTCTATCATCTTTGGCAAACCCATTCTGGAGACTGCCATGGAATATGATCAGAGAAACCGACGCCTCATGGAAGAGATGTGCTCCCGACTGAGGGAGCTTTTCTGTATTGGCCTGATTGCCATGTTGGGTCACGCTACCCTCACTGGCAACGATGTAGAGGCACTAAAGAAGGAATGGAATGGAAAATTGGCTAACGTTGAGGAAAAAATGGAATCAATGGTAGATAAATGCATAAATGAATTTGCAGAGCAGGCAAAAATAGATGTTGAGGGTCTGATAAAGAACAAGGGTGAGCGAGATAACAGGAGTTGTGCAGGTTATATACTTGAGACATTAACAGGCAAATATGACTGGGTAAACTGGTCAGTGCGGGTCTATGATCCTGTCAGTGGCTTCGACAATCATTGTGTCACTGGACCAAATCGGTTTCACTTTTTCAGACTCAATGATACCAATGTTGTTGTCTCCTTTGCCATTGATCCAAAAACTCCACTTAATGAGGCACAAATAAGGCAGTTAATGGAAGGGAAGGATGGTTGGGATGATGCAAGGGAGGTTGCTGAATTTGTGTACAATAACCTTCCTACAGGACATGTCGTACACACAGTGAAACGCTACAAAGGCCTGTGGGGTCACAACAATTTTCCAAACAATTGTCATTTCTGGGAAAACTACAGTGGAGTCACCCTGTGTGTCCACTCAACATAAAACTCCTGCCCCGTTCCCTTGTATCAATGATAGCTGGTCAGAAAATAACCTGTTTGTTGATTCTGGGTGAAACTTTTGATGTTTAGAAATGGGATGGAATTTGAAATTTATTAAATGGATACACTTGGCTTTCTTTGTCAATATTTCATATCAAATGAGGAGTTAACTAAGGAGATATATCATTCCTAAAACTCAGCTAAGTACAAATTCCATACAGAAATCAGTTACCTTACAGCAATACTAGCAACTCTCACCTCAATGTGTTGTGAGAGACTCTCATGAAACAAAGAACTGGAGCTGTATTTGTTTAAATCTCAGTAAAAGCAGAAGAGAGTCTTATTGATCTAGAAACTGACCTTCAGGTTAATACACATCTCATGCTGGTGTTTGCATTTTCGCTCTTCTAAAGTCAGGACTTCAATCTCTGAACCTGATTGTTGAAGTTTAAGATCTGATAGGAAAGTGGGATGGGACAGTGGCACAGTGGTTAGTACTGCTGCCTCGCAGCACTAGGGACCCAGGTTCAATTCTCTGCTTGGGTCACTGTCTGTGTGGAGTTGGCACCTTCTCCCCATGTCTGCGTGGGTTTGCTCCCGGTAATCTGGTTTCCTCAGACACTCGAAAGATGTGCAGGTTAGGTGGATTGGCCATGCTAAATTGTCCATTAGTGTCAGGGGAAGTAGCAGGGTAAATCCTTGGGATTACAGTTGGGATTGTGGTTGGTGCAGTGTAGGGGTTCTATTCTTACCTCAAGGTCATAGAGTCATAGGATGCCTGCAGTGCAGAAGGCCATTTGGCCCATTGAGCCTGCACTGAAAACAATCCCTATCCCCGTAACCCCATACATTTATCCTGTTCATCCCCCTGACACTAAGAGGCAGTTTAGCACAGCCAATCAACCTGACCCACACATCTGTGGAGTGTGGGAAGAAAGTGGAGCACCCTGAGGAAACCCACGCAGACACGGGGAGAATGTGCAGACTCCACACAGACAGTGACCCGAAACTGGAATCGAAGGTGTTTCATTGTGAATGTCTGAAGCAGCAGGAACTTGTACAACAGATTGTGGCTGTGAGTACTGTATCTCACCAAATCTCACCAGGCTAACACAATAGAAGTATTCCAGCAAAGTGCTGAATGATGTCTATCCATGAGGCACCCCCATATTCATTATGTTGATTTCTGAAGCCATAATTCTCTGGAGATTTTCTAGCTAATCTATGAATTCTAACCAAGTCTCCTGGACACTGTCACTCCATATTATAGCTGTGTAAACTAGCTTTCCCTCACAGCGAGTGAAGAATGATGTGACCGAGGGAAAATATAAAGATATTGGGTGGGATGCTCCGGCCCCGCCCCCTCAGCCGTGTGTTTCCTGCTGGCAGGAGGTGGCAGGTTGTTTGCCAGTGGTGGGATTCTCTGGTACCATCACTGTCAATGGAAATTCCCATTCACAGGTGGGAAAAACACAGGCAAAAGTGTGCTGCCGGCAGGACTGGAAAATGTGACTGGTGTGAACAGCTGGAGAATTCTAGCCATTATCAATGAGGAAAGGAGATGGTCTTTAGGGCAGAATAAGACAGAAGATTGTACAATGCACCAACATGTGTGTAAACAATGTGCAAGCATTGAAATAATTCATAAGAACATAAGAAATAGGAGCAGGAGTGGGCCATCTAGCCCCTCGAGCCTGCCCCACCATTCAATAAGATCATGGCTGATCTGAAGTGGATCAGTTCCACTTTCCTGCTTTCTCCCCATAACTCTTAATCACTGAATCAATCATGGCTTTTTCATTTCTAAGAAATAGATCTGTAATAATCTGATCTCTGTCGCTCAGTCTTAGAGGGAGTGCAGAGGAGGTTTACTAGGCTGATACCGGAGTTGAGGGGGTTGAGCTATGAGGAGAGGCTGAATAAACTGGGCTTGTACTCGTTAGAGTTTAGAAGAATGAGGGGAGATCTCATTGAGAAGTATAAGATGTTGAATGGGATGGATAGGATAGAGGTGGAGAGACTCTTCCCGCTCAGAAAGGACAGTAGGACTAGGGGGCACAGCCTCAAGATAAAGGGCGGTTTAGAACGGAGTTGAGGAGGAACTTCTTCACTCAAAGGGTGGTGAATCTCTGGAGTTCTCTGCCCGTTGAAGTGGTGGAGGCTGCCTTGCTAAATATTTTTAAGATGCGGGTTGATGGGTTTTTGATAAGAGAGGGGATTAAGGGTTATGGGGAGAAAGCGGGAAAGTGGAACTGAGCAGCGACAGATCAGCCATGATCTTATTGAATGGCAGGGCAGGCTCAAAGGGCTAGATGGCCTACTCCTGCTCCTATTTCTTATGTTCTTATGTACAATATCCCTCTAAACACAGTAAAAAGTCTGACAACACCAGGTTTTAGTCCAACCTATTAACAGGGACACTCGCTGATATCTTATACTCATTCTGTTTAACCCTGTAATCACTGTTCTGGATGATTTGTAAAGGATTATTGTGTAGGGTTTTGAGAAGAAGGCAGGAGAATGGCACTAATTGAATAGCTCATTCAGAGAGCTGTGTCCCCCTCTGTGTGTAATAATCCTGTAATTCAGTAATACTCAGATTTGCTTAAAAAGACTGGAATTGTTAAAATAAAGTTGGTTCTGATTGTTCACTGCAATGTGTGGAATAAACTCAATAACAGTGCAGTAGGGAATGGGTTAATGAACTTTGTAATGCTTGGAGATTGGTAAAAAAAGTATTGTAAGATTTGTTTTCGTGTGTCCCAGACAAGGAGACTGCGACTGCCCTTGCTGAGGTACACAAGTTTATGATAATCTGTTCAGAATGTAGCTGACCCAGCTCGTATCTATGTTTGTATCTTTAATTTTGGGGCCTTTCGCCTAACATAGTGAAGCTTGCATGCTCTAAATATATATTCATATATATTCATTATGTACTGCTTATGTGTCATGTACCAACATATTATACACAGTATATGCTATACAACTTATGAACATAAATTGTTACACCGGTCCTGTTAATTTTAAGTTGTTTTGCCGGCCTGTGTGTTAGCTAAGGGCTAATCACACAAGACAATTGCGGCCTTGAGATAACCATGAAGAAACGCCGAGGCAGCCATATTCCCACGATGGAGGACAACCCACAGCCTGGGAACCAGCTGAGACAGAAGATGCGTATGTGACTGGGGGGTATAAAAATGTGCTCTTAAATTGTGTTCGGAGAGAAGCCTGGGGAACCACTGTTAGGTACCACGTGTATCTCCCAAAAGCTTTTGAATAAACTTGCTGTACTTTGACTCACAACTGGTCTCAGAGGTATCTTTTACCAACAGCAAACAGCTTCTGACTGGCAACTAAATCAATTGGGAACAAACGCCCATTGACAAAAATCACCTTGTTTCTTTGAAAAGAACCCAGCAATCCAGAGGAAAAGTGGATGTTTGAACAATGGACAGAACATAGAACATTACAGCGCAGTACAGGCCCTTCGGCCCTCAATGTTGCGCCGACCAGTGGAACCAATCTAATGACCCTCTAACCTAAACCATTCCATATGCCTATCCACTGACCATTTGAATGCCCTGATAAGATCATAGCAAAGTAGAAGGAGAAGTTACTCCCTTTGGCCCCTTGAGCCTGTTGGGCTATTATCTCTGATCTGATTATAACCTTAAAGCTGACTACTCCCTCTGGGCTCCTCATAAGTCTTAACTCCCTCAAAGGTCATAACTGTTACCAACTGAGCATTGAATATAACCAATGAGCCAGTCCCGACTACTCTCTGGGTAAGGGAATTGCTAAGATACATTATCCTCTGAAAAGACATTGCCTTTGTCTTTGTCTTAAATGGGAAGCCATTTATTTTGAAACTACCTCCCCCAGTTTTAGATTCTCCTCAGTGGAGAAACATCCTCTCAGTATCTATCCTGGCGAACCATGTCCCCTAACCACCCAGCACAGAACCTCATAAGTTTCAACACATTCACCTCTCATTTTCCTAAACTTCAATGAGTACAGGCCCAACCTGCTCAACCCTTCCTCATCAGGCAAATCCTTCATCTCAGGAATCAAACTTTTTCTGAATCTTTCCTTAAAAAAGGAGACTTCAAACTGTGCACCATACTATACGTGTGGTCTTCCGAACATTCTGTACAATAGTCACAAGGCTTCCATACGATTATAGAGCTAGAGACACTAAATCAATACTTTGCTTCAGTTTTCACAGTGGAGAAAACTAGTATCAATCCTATCAGAATGGGCAAGTCAGAGGTAATAGAAAGGGTCGAACTTAAAACAATCAACATCAATAAGGAAAAGGTACTCAACAAACTATTGGGATTGAGGGTAGACAAGTCCCCGGGGCCAGATGGCCTGCAGCCTAGGTTATTAAAGGTGATGGGGGTGGAGATAATGGATCTATTGGTTCTAATATTTCAAAATTCCCTGGACATGGGATACGGTTCCAGTGGATTGGAAAAATGATTTTGCCTCCCTCCCTTATTCAAAAAGGGAGGGAGGCAAAATGTGGGAACTCACAGACCGAGTAGTTTAATATCTGCTGTTGGGAAAGTGTTAGAATCAATTATCAAGAAAGCAGCAATATCAGGACATTTGGAAATTCAGAACACTATCCATCAGTGTCAGAATGTTTTTATGAAGACAATTCATGTTTGAACAATTTGCTGGAGTTCTTTGAGGATGCAACAAGCATAGTGGATAATGAGAATCCTGTGGATGTAGTGTAGCTGGACTTCCAGAAGGCGTTTGATAATGTTCTGCACAAAAAGTTAATTCACAAGGTTAGATCACATGGGATTAGGGGTAATTTATTAACTTGGATAGGTGATTGCCTGATGGAGAGAAGACAGAGAGTCGGGATAAATGGGTTTTCTTCTGGATGGCAAAAGGTAACTAGTGGTGTGTCACATGGTTCAGTCCTTGGGCCCTGGCTATTTACAATCTATATTAACGACTTGGAAACATGGATAGCAGACTTCTGGAATTTGAGGTGAGGAGAAATTTCTTCACCTAGAGGGTGGTGGTTAAGTACATAAGAACATAAGAAATAGGAGCAGGAGTAGGCCATCCAGCCCTTCGAGCCTGCCCCGCCATTCAATAAGATCATGGCTGATCTGTTGTGGCTCAGTTCCACTTTCCCGCCCTCTCCCCATAACCCTTAATCCCTTCTCCTATCAAAAACCCATCAACCCGCGTCTTAAAAATATTTAGCGAGGCAGCCTCCACCACTTCAACGGGCAGAGAATTCCAGAGATTCACCACCCTTTGAGTGAAGAAGTTCCTCCTCAACTCCGTTCTAAACCGCCCCCCTTTTATCTTGAGGCTGTGCCCCCTAGTCCTATTGTCTTTTTTGAGCGGGAAGAGTCTTTCCACCTCTATCCTATCCATCCCATTCATCATCTTATACGTCTCAATGAGATCTCCTCTCATTCTTCTAAACTCTAACGAGTACAAGCCCAGTTTATTCAGCCTCTCCTCATAGCTCAACCCCCTCAACTCCGGTATCAGCCTAGTAAACCTCCTCTGCACTCCCTCCAAGGCCAAAATATCTTTGCGCAGGTGCGGCGCCCAAAACTGCACACAGTACTCCAGCTGCGGCCTCACCAATGCCCTATACAGCTGCAGCAAGACCTCCCTACTTATATATTCAATCCCCCTCGCTATGAAGGCCAGCATCCCATTCGCCTTCCTGACCACCTGCTGCACCTGCAAGCTGGATTTTTGCAACTCATGCACAAGGACCCCGAGGTCCCTCTGCACCGTCGCCTGCTGCAGTTTTTCGCCTCGTAAGTAATAGTCCTTCCTACCATTTTTCCTACCAAAGTGGACCACCTCACACTTGCCAACATTAAATTCCATTTGCCATTTCCTGGCCCATTCGCCCAGCCTATCTAGATCCTTCTGCAGACTCTCAACACCCTCCGCACAATTTGCCGTTCCCCCAATCTTGGTGTCATCAGCAAATTTCGACACTCTACACTCGGTTCCCTCCTCCAGATCATCTATATAAATGATAAAAAGCTGAGGCCCCAGCACCGACCCCTGGGGCACTCCACTAGTCACCATCCGCCAATCCGAATAGCACCCCTTGACCCCCACTCTCTGCCTCCTATTTGACAACCAATCCTCTATCCACGCTAACACCCTACCCCCAACTCCATGTCCCTCGACCTTCTGCAATAACCTCTTGTGAGGCACTTTGTCAAACGCCTTCTGAAAATCTAGAAAGACCACATCCACCGGCTCTCCTCTATCCACCGCCCTAGACACATCCTCATAGAACTCCAGTAAATTTGTCAGACACGACTTCCCTTTAATGAAACCGTGCTGCGTCTGCTCTATCAAGCAATTCCCTTCAAGATGCTTTGCAATTACCTCCTTAATGACAGATTCTAACATTTTACCTACCACAGACGTTAAACTAACCGGCCTATAATTCCCCGCCTTTTGTCTGGCACCCTTCTTAAACAACGGCGTAACATTAGCCGTTTTCCAATCATCCGGCACTTCCCCGGAATCCAGCGACGTCTGGAAAATAACCACCAAGGCATCCACTATCACCTCCGCCATTTCTTTCAGAACCCTCGGATGCATTCCATCCGGTCCTGGGGACTTGTCCACAATCAGCCCCTCCAGTCTGTCGAGCACCGCCTTTCTAGTAACAGTAATGTCATTAAGACCCTCCAGTCCTACCACCTTTCCATCGCTAACACCCGGCAAATTATTCACGTCCTCCTCCGTGAAGACAGAAACAAAAAAGTTATTCAATACCTTAGCCATATCCCCATCCCCTACCACTAGGTCCCCTTTCTCATCCTCTAAAGGACCAACATTCACCCTAGCCAGCCTCTTCCTTTTTATATATTTATAAAAACTCTTGCTATCCTTTTTTATATTAAGCGCTAGCCCAGCTTCATAGTTTCTCCTACCCTTCCTTATCAACTTCTTTGTCAATCTTTGTTGACGTTTAAACCTCTCCCAATCCTCTTCTCGCCCACTACTCTTAGCTACTCTAAATTCCTCCGCTTTTAGTTTAACACTTTCCTTCACCTCCTTCGTTATCCACAGCTTATTACCTCTCCTCCTACTATCCTTTTTGACCATCGAACAACCATTTGGTTGTGTGGAATTCACTCCCACAGAATGTAGTTGAGGCCAAAACATTGTGCAATTTCAAGAAGAAATTAGATATAGCTCGAAGGGCTTAAGGGATCAAGGAATATGGCGGGGGTGGAGGGAGTATTGGGATATTGAATTTGATGATCAGCCATGATCAAAATGAATGGTGGTTCAGGCTCCAAGGGCCAAATGTTCCTATGTTTCTCTAATGCCTCACTGCAAGATTCCTCCAAATGTCCTTCCTCAACACAGCCGTGATGTGCCACTGAATTAGCAATGCAATTCCCCCACCCTTTTTGTTTCCCCTTCTGACAAGCAGACATCTTCAACCTCTCTTTACCTCTCTGAGCTCCCTATCTGTTTCAAGAAGACCACCATCATCCCGGTACCTAAAAAAAAACCAAGCAGCCTTAATGACTATTGGCTGGTGGTTCTGACATTCATCATTATGAAGTGCTTCGAAAGGTTAGCCATGGCACAAATCATTTCCAGCTTCCCGGACTACCTGGATCCAATACAGTTTGCCCACCTCCTCAACAGGTCCACAGCAGACTCCATCTCCCTGGCCCTGAACTCAACCCTGGAACACCTAGATAACAAAGACACCGAAGTCAGACTCCTATTCGTAGATACAGCTCAGTGCAGGAAAGACACAGAGAATGTAGTGCAACGACAATAATATCCCCCTCAATGTCAACAAAATGAAGAAGATTGTCATCGACTTCAGGAAGCGTAATGGAGAGTGTGCCCCTGTCTACATCAATGGGGATGAAGTAGGGATGGTCAACAGCTTCAAGTTTCTAGGTGCCCAAATCATTAACAACCTGTCCTGGTCCCCCCATTCCAACACTATAGTTAAGAAAGCCCACCAATGTCTTTACTTTCTTGGGAGATTAAGGAAATTGGGCATGTCAGCTATGATTCTCATCATAGCTATACATGCGCCATAGAAAGCAATCTTTCTGATTGTATCACAGTTTGTTACGGCTCCAGCTCTGTCCAAGATAGTAGGAAACTACAAAGGGTCGTGAATGAAGCCCAGTCCATCATTCAAACTAGCCTCCCATCCATTGACTCCGTCTATCCTTCCTTCTGCCTCAGAAAAGCTGCCAGCATAATCAAGGACATTCTCTCTTCCACCTTCTTCCACTGAGAAAAAGGTACAAACGTCTGAAGTCACACACCAACCGACTCAAGAACAACTTCTCCCCTGCTGCTGTCAGATGTTTAAATGGACTTATCTCACATTAAATTGATCTTTCTCACACCCTAGCTATGACTTTAACGTTACATCCTGCACTCTCTCCTTCCCTTTTCTATGAATGATATGCTTTGCCTGTATAGCATGCAAGATACAATACTTTTCACTGTATCCCAATACATGTGACAAGAAAAATCAAATCAAATCAAGTCTGAAACAATGGTATCCCAGAATGTTAAGGTGCCAGTCCTGTCCCTCCTTTAACAATGTTTCTGTAATTGCAATATCAGCATAATTCCACGCAGTAATCCAGCTCTCTGTTCATCTGTTTTACCTGTTATTACTTCTTGCATTGAAGCAAACACACTCCAAACTAGGTTCAAGGTGAGGGGAAGGAAGTTTTGGGGGGATGTGAGGAAAAGCCTTTTTACCCAGAGGGTGGTGATGGTCTGGAATCCGCTGCCTGGGAGGACGGTGGGGGCGGAATTCCTCGCATTCTTTAAAATATGCCTGGATGAGCACTTGGCACATCGTAACTTTCAAGGCTATGGGCCAAGTGCTGGCAAATGGGATGAAGTGGGAGTTCAGGTGTTTCTAATGTGTTGGTGCAGACTCGATGGGCTGAAGGGCCTCTTCTGTGCTGTGTGATTCTGTGATTCTATAGAATCATAGAATCTTTACAGTGCAAAAGGAGGCCATTCGGCCTATCGAATCTGCACCAACCACAATGCTACCCAGGCCCTAATTCCATAACTCCACATATTTACCCGGCTAATCCCTGACACTAGGGTTAATTTAGCATGGCCGATCAACATAACCCGCCTATCTTTGTACTGTGGGAGGAAACTGGACCACCCGGAGAAAGCCCACACAGACACGGGGAGAATGTGCAAACTCCACACAGACAATGACCTGAGGCCGGAATTGAACCCGGGTCCCTGATGCTGTGAGGCAGCAGTGCTAACCACTGTGCCACTGTGCCACCAGTAAAATTAAATACATCCAAAGACTGAATGCAAATAAGGATAGAAGAATATTATAAAGATTAAATTCTGGTCAATTGTTTCGGATCTCATTACGGACCCATAGATTGTCATTGAGGATTGTTTGTCAGGAGTGAAGAGTTGAAGTTGAATAACTGTGTTCAGCCACTGTGCTGGCATCTGTAGTCGAATAGTTGGAGGTGGCTTTTGTAGCTGGATTCAGCATGTCACCAAGTTTTTGCTGGAGACAGAAGATTTCTTGTTCCTGATTAGTTCTATAGTTATGACAGTTGCAGGTTGTCTGGATTCTTATGACAGACCAGCAGGACATTTCTGAATTCCTCCCCCTTTGCCCTTCCTTGACTGAGAAATCTTTATTGCTTCAAGTTCTTCCTGGGAGTTCTGCACAAAATTGTTGATCTTTGCCAGATTTTATACAGAGATTGCTATCCCCGGATCTCCAAATACACTCAAACTTCACTTTCCATGCACAATCTCAGAGCTTTGGATATGCCAAGCACAACATTGCTGCCCCAGCGGCTCCTAGTGCTGTGTTACCAGCCTTTAGCTGTCTTCTCAGATCTTTGAGGTGCCTCTTGTGCCCACTTTGCTTCATTTTTTTCCCTGTAGCTCTTCAATTCAAAGCCTATTGCTTCTTAGACTCCACCTAGAGAATGGGCAATCTGAGACTGAGTAAGAGAATAATTACAATCTAGTTGTTTGAAGGGGATGAGCAACTACAACATAATAGAATTCTTCATCAAGGTGAAGTGGGCAGCACGGTGGCACAGTGGTTAGCACTGCTGCCTCCCAGCGCCAAGGGACCTGGGTTCGAATCCCGGCTTGGGTCTATGTGGAGTCTGCACGTTCTCCCTGTGTCTGCGTGGGTTCCTCCAGGTGCTTTGGTTTTCTCCCACAGTCTGAAAAACATGCTGTTTAGGAACATTGACTGTGCTAAATTCTCGCTCAGTGTACCTGAACAGGCGCCAGAGTGTAGAGATTGGGGGATTTTCACAGTAGCTTCATTGCAGTGTTAACGTAAGCCGACTTGTGACACTAATAAATGAACTATAAACTCAACTAATATAGTTAATTCTGAGACAAGGGTCCTGAATCTTAATAAAGGAAACTGCGAGGACATGAGGCATGATTTGGCTCTGATAGATTGAGAAATGTTATTTCAAGGGATGATGGTGGATATGCAATGGCGAACATTCAATGAGTGCATGGGTAAACTACAGCAGCTGTTAATTCCTGTCTGGTGCAAAAATGAATTGGGAAAGGCCAAACCATGACTTTACAAAGAAAATTAGAAATAGTATTCGACCTGCAGTGTCTTTATTTTAACGCAAAAGGTATGACAGGTAAGGCAGATGACCTTAGAGTTTGGATTAGTATAACTATGGTGTTGTAGCTATGTTGAGACTTGGCTGAGAGAAAGAGAGGGAGAGAGAGAGAGAGTGGACTGGCAGCTTAACGTTGCAGGATATTGATGTGTTCAACGTGATAGAGAATGTATAAGAGGTCCACTTAATAAATGTGAGGTGATGCATTTTGGCCGGAATAATGTAGGGGGGAGTTATATGGTAAAGGGTAAGCCTATAAAGAATATAGAAATGCAGCGGGACCTGGGGGTGCAAGTGCACAAGTCTTTGAAGGTGGCAGTACAAGTGGAGAGTGTGGTGAAGAAAGCCTATGGTATGTTAGTCTTTATAGGAAGGGGTACAGAATATAAGAGCTGGAGTCTCATGTTGCAGTTGTACAGAACGTTGGTTAGGCCGCATTTAGAGTACTGCGTCCAGTTCTGGTCGCCTTACTACCGGAAGGACGTGGAGACTCTGGAGAGAGTGCAGAGGAGGTTTACCAGGATGTTGCCTGGTATGGAAGGACTGGGGTATGAGGAAAGATTGAAGAAATTGAGGCTCTTTTCCCTTGAAAGACGGCGACTGAGGGGGGATCTAATAGAGGCATATAAGATTATGAAGGGTATAGATAGAGTAAACAGAGGTAAGCTATTTCCTATGATAGAGACATGTAGGATAAGGGGCCATGGACTTAAGGTGAGGGAGAGAGGTATAACACAGATATTAGAGGGAGGTTGTTCACACAGAGGGTAGTGGGGGTATGGAATGCTCTGCCAAGTAAGGTGGTGGAGGCAAACACACTAGAGTCCTTTAAGAGTAACTTAGACAGCCACATGAGTGAGTTGGAGATGGGTGGATATAGGAGATTGTTTTAAATAAGGGTCATTAGCATTGGGGCATCCCTGGTAATGTAAATGGGTATAGTATGATACGAATGTTTTTTCTCTTTTCATTCACAGGTTTTAAGTCGGTCCGCCTTGTTGTCCAACGAGGGGCATACACGCGATGGGTCGTACTGGGGCTGCTCTTGGTTGTTCGAGATTGGCCCAGTGCTTCATGTCGTTAGTGTGTCCCTAAACTGGACCAGATACTGGGCAAGGCGACAGCTCAGTGACTATCGCTGATTGCTGTGAAGACACATGGATTTGGGCCGGTGTCTGTGGGAGTTTACGCATTCTCCCCGTGCTTGCGTGGGTTTTCTCCGGGTGCTCCGGTTTCCTCCCACACCCCAAAGATGTGCTGTTAGGCTGATTGGCAGGAATAAATTGTCCCTAAATCAGATTCCGTCAGTCTGGATGGCCATAAAACATTAGACAGGGGTCGTGGGTGGAGAGGGGTTCTGGTGGGTTGAGATGGCGGCGCAGGCTCGTTGGGCCGAAGGGCCTGTTTCCCGGGCTGATTTTGTTCTTTAGTTCTTTGTTCTTTGTATATAAACAATTTGGAAGAGAATATCAGTGGCATGGTTGGTACATTTGCAGATGACACCAAGATTGGTGATATATTGGATAATGAAGAAAGTTATCTCAGATTACAACGAGATCTTGATCAGTTGGGCCAGTGGGCTGACGAATGGCAGATAGAGTTTAATTCAGATCATTGCAAGGTGTTGCATTTTGGTAAGACAAACCAGGACAAGACTTAATTAATGGTAGGGCCCTGGGGAGTGTTGTCGATCAGACAGACATCAAGGGGTGCAGATAGATAGTTCCTTGAATGTGGCATCACAGGTAGACAGGGCGGTGAAGAAGGTGTTTGGTACACTTGCCTTCATCGATCAGAGCACTGAGTACAGGAGTTGGGATGTTACGTTACAACTGTACAAAACATTGATGAGGCCACATTTGGAGTATTGTGTACAATTCTGGTCGCCCTGCTACAGGAAGGATGTTATTAAACCGGAAAGGGTGCAAAAAAGATTTACAAGGATGTCCCTGGGACTGGAAGGTTTGAATTATAAGGAGAGGCTGGATAGCCTGGGACTTTTTTTCCCTGGAATGTAGGAGGATGAGGGGGGACCTTATAAAATCATGAGGGGCATAGATAAGGTGAATAACCAAGCTCTTTTCCTCCAGGGCAGGGGAGTCATTTTGGAGACTTGGAGATGGTATCCAAATTAAGAACCTGTCACTTACGTCTTTCCAGTCCGTTATATGGAGCAGTCAGCTGGGAGGTCGATCATACTCCAGGCCTCAGTCTTGCAGTTCTATTCTGCCAGGAGATAGTGAATTCAGGATAGGAATGTTGACCACAACATCAGGTAGGGACAACATTTGGGGTGGAGCAGGAGGGGGAAAATGAAGGGGAAAGGGTACTCAAGGGCAAGTGTGAGGAGAAGGTCACAATGGGGCAAAGTTGAGGGTAGAAGCATAGAAAATAGGTGCAGGAATAGGCCATTCAGCCCCTTGATTCTGTGCCACCATTCAGTATGATCATGACTAATCATACACTTTCAGTATCCCACTCCTGTTTTCTGTCCCTACCCCTTGGGCTAGGGGTGGAGGTCACAGTGGCACACGGGACAACAAAAGAATCAGAGGGACTTTGGAGTGAATATCCATTGATCACTGAAGGAAGTTAGTTAAGAAGGTGGATGGGATTCTTGCCTTTATTGGCTGAGATTTACAAGGATGTTGCCTGGGCTGGGAGGCATGCCTTATGAAGTTAGGTTGAGGGAGCTGGGACTCTTTTCCCTGGAGAGACGAAGGTTGAAAGGCGACCTGATAGAAGTTTACAAAATGTTGAGAGGAATAGATAGGGTGGACTCTCAGAGGCTATTTCCCCGGGTTGAAATGGTTGCTACGAGAGGACACAGATTTAAGGTGCAGGGAGGGAAGTTCAGAAGTGATGTTAGGGGTAAGTTTTTCACTCAGAGGGTGGTGAGTGAATGGAATCGGCTGCCGTCAGTGGTGGTGGAGGCGAACTCGCTGGGGTCTTTTAAAAGACTTCTGGATGAGTATATGGGGTTTAATGAGATTGAGGGTTATAGATAGGTCTGTAGGTTGGTAGGTGTTGATGTGATCGGCGCAACTCGTGGGCCGAAGGGCCTGTTTGTGCTGTAGTGTTCTATGTTCTATGTTCTAAAAGCAGGGAGGTTATGTGGAACTGTATAAAATGCTGTGGTGGCCACAGCTACAGTATTACATGCAGTTCTGGTCGCCACATTATAAGGAGGATGTGATTGCACTGGGTTGGATGCAGAGATTTTCCTGGATCTTTCCTGGGTTGGAGGGTCAGAGCTATCAGGAAAGTTTGGATAGGCTGCGGCAGTTTTCTTTGGAGTAGCAAAGATTGAGAGGAGACCTGAAACAGATAGCAGATATCTTCACATCCTCTTTGACCTTGGCGAGTTCCAGAGGAGTGGAGAATAACCAATGTTGTTCCTTTGTTTAGAACAAATAACAAAGAAAATTACAGCACTGGAACAGGCCCTTCGACTCTTCCAGCCTGCACCGACCATGCTGCCCAACTTTACTAAAATCCCCTATCCTTCCGGGGACCATATCAGTCTATTCCCATCCCACATGGAATTATGAAATTCTAGCCATGAGTAAAACTTGGCTACAGGAGGGGCAGGAATGGCAGCTCAATGTTCCTGGGTTTCAATGTTTCAGACGTGATAGAGGCAGAGGGATGATGGGCATTGCTAGTCAGGGAAAATGTTGCAGCAGTGCTCAGGCAGGACAGATTAGAGGGTTTGTCTACTGAGGCCATATGGGTGGAGCTGAGAAATAGGAAAGGTATGACCACATTAATGGGTTGTATTATAGACCATCAAATAGTCAGCGAGAATTGGAGGAGCAAATCTGCAGAGAGATAGCAGCTAACTGCCGGAAACATAAAGTTGTGATAGAAGGGGATTTTAATTTTCCACATATAGATTGGGACTCCCGTATTGTTAAAGGTCCAGACGGGTGGAATTTGTAAAATGTGTTCAGGAAAATTTTCTGAATCAGTATATAGAGATACCAACTAGAGAGGATGCAATATTAGATCTCCTATTAGGAAATGAGTTAGGGCAAGTGATGGAAGTGTGTGTAGGAGAACACTTTGGTTCCAGTGATCATAATGCCACTAATTTCAACTTGATCGTGGATAAAGATCGATCTGGTCCTCAGCTGAGGTCCTGAACCGGAAAAAGGCCAAATTGGAAGAAATGAGAAACGATCTAAAAAGCGTGGATTGGGACAGGCTGTTCTCTGGCAAGGATGTGATTGGTAAGTGGGAGGCCTTCAAAGGAGAAATTTTGAGAGTGCAGAGTTTGTATGTTCCTGTCAGGATTAAAGGCAAAGTGAATAAGAATAAGGAACCTTTGTTCTCGAGAGATATTGCAACTCTGATAAAGGAGCAATGTATGACACGTATAGGCAACAGGGAACAAATAAGATGCTTGAGGAGTATAAAAAGTGCAAGAAACTACTTATGAAGGAATTCAGGAGGGCTAAAAAAAGACATGACGATGCTTTGGCAGTCAAGGTGAAGGATAATCCTAAGAGCTTCTCCAGGTATATGAAGAGCAAAAAGATAGTAAGGGATGAAATTGGTCCTTTTGAAGATCAGAGTGGTCAGCTTTGTATGGAACCAAAAGAAAAGGGGGCGGTATTAAATGGGTTTTTTGCATCCGTATTTACTAAGGAAACTGGCATGGAGTCTACAGAAATAAGGCAAACAAGTAGGGAGATTATGGAACCTATACAGATTAAAGGGGAGGAGGTGCTTGCTGCCTTGAGGCAAATCAGAGTAGATAAATCCCCGGGACCGGACAGGGTATTCTCTCAGAACTTGAAGGAGACTAGTGTTGAAATTGCAGGGGTCCTGGCAGATCTATTTAAAATGTCGGTATCCATGGGTGAGGTGCTGGATGATTGGAGGATAGCTCATGTTGTTCCATTGTTTAAAAAAGGCTCAAAAAGTAATCCAGGAAATTATTGGCCGGTAAGCTTGATGTCAATAGTAGGTAAATTATTGGAAGGAGTACTAAGAGATAGGATCTACAAATACTTGGATGGACTGGGACTTATTCGAGTCAACATGACTTTCCGTGTGGTAGGTCATGTTTAACCAATCTATTAGAGTTTGTCGAGGAGGTGATCAGGAAAATGGATGAAGGGAAGGCGGTGGATGTTGTCTACGTGGACTTCAGTAAGGCCTTTGACAAGGTGCCGCATGGGAGGTTAGTTAGGAAGGTTCAGTCGATAGGTACATGGAGAGGTAGTAAATTGGATTAGACATTGGCTCAATGGAAGAAGCCAGCGAGTGGTAGTGGAGGATTACTTCTCTGAGTGGAGGCCTGTGACTAGGGGTGTGCCACAGGGATCGGTGTTGGGTCCATTGTTGTTTGTCGTCTATATCAATGATCTGGATGATAATGTGGTAAATTGGATCAGCAAATTTGCTGATGATACAAAGATTGGAGGTGTAGTGGGCAGTGAGGAAGGTTTTCAAAGCTTGCAGAGGGATTTGGACCAGCTAGAAAAATGGGCTAAAAAATGGCAGATGGAGTTTAATGCAGACAAGTGTGAGGTACTGCACTTTGGAAGGATAAACCAAGGTAGAACATACATGGTAAATGGTAGGACTCTGAAGAGTGTAGGAGAACAGAGGAATTTGCGAATACATAGAACAGAGAACATAGAACAGTACAGCACAGTACAGGCCCTTCGACCCTCAATGTTGTGCCAAGCTATGTCCAAACCCAAGATCAAGCTATCCCACTCCCTATCATTCTGGAGTGCTCCATGTGCCTATCCAATAACCGCTTGAAAGTTCCTAAACTGTCCAAATCCACTATCACAGCAGGCAGTGCATTCCACACCCCAACCACTTACAGATACACAATTCCCTAAAAGTGGCATCACAGGTAGATAGGGTCGTAAAGAGTGCTTTTGGAATATTGGCCTTTATAAATCAAAGCATTGAGTATAAGAGTTGGAATGTTATGGTGAAGTTGTATAAGACATTGGTGAGGCTGAATTTGGAGTATTGTGCGCAGTTTTGGTCACCTAGTTACAGGAAAAATATTAATAAGGTTGAAAGAGTGCAGAGAAGGTTTACAATGACGTTGCCAGGACTTAAGAAACTGAGTTACAGAGAAAGATTGAATAGGTTAGGAATTTATTCCCTGGAGTGTAGAAGAATGAGAGGAGATTTGATAGCGGTATATAAAATTATGATGGGTATAGATAGAGTGAATGCAAATAGGCTTTTTTCACTAAGGCTAGGGGATAAAGGAATTAGAGGACTTGGGTTAAGGGTGAAGGGGAAAAGTTTAAAGGGAATATTAGGGGGGGCTTCTTCACACAGAGAGTGGTGGGAGTGTGGAATGAGCTGCCAGATGAAGTGGTGAATGCCGGCTCACTCTTAACATTTAAGAAAAACTTGGACAGGTACATGGATGAGAGGGATGTGGAGGGATATGGCCCAGGTGCAGGTCAGTGGGACTAGGCAGAAAAATGGTTTGGCACAGACAAGAAGGGCCAAAAGGCCTGTTTCTGTGCTGTAGTGTTCTATGGTTCTATACAGCAAAGGTCCCAGCACTGACTCCTGAGGAATGCAACTTGTTACAGACTTCCATTCAAGAATGCACCCTTCCACTGCTACCCTCTGTCTTCTTTGACCAAGCCAGTTTTTTGTCCACCTTGCCAGCTCACCTCTGATCCCATGTGACTTCATCTTTAGCAGTCTGCCATGAGAGACCTTGTCAAAGGCCTTAAGGAAGTCCCTGTAGACAACATTCATTGCCCTACCCTCATCAATTATCTTCGTCACTTCCTTGAAAAACTTGAACAAGTTTAAGAAAGGAAGCGGGGATAATCCGGGAAATTATAGGCCAGTGTGCCTGACATCAGTGGTGGGGAAGCTTTTGGATAAGATACTAAGGGACAAGATTTGGAAGGAGACACATTTGGAGAAAGTTAGTGGCAAGCAGCCTGGTTTTGTACGGGAAAGGTCCTGTCTCATCAACTAGATTGAGTTTTGTAAAGAAATGACCAAGTGAATTGATGAGGGATGGGTTGTGGATGTAGTTTATACGGACTTTAGTAAGGCATTTGACAAGGTCTGACATGGCAGATTAGAACAAAAACTAAAATCCCATGGGATTCAGGGTGGTCTGACGAGATGGATACAGAACTGGCTTGGTAAAAGAAGACAGAGAGTAGCAGTGGAAGGATGTTTTTCAGAATGGAGACCTGTAGCTAGTGGTGTTCCACAGAGATCAGTGCTGGGACCTCTGTTTGTAGTATACATAAATGATCTGGAGGGAAATGTGGGGGGTCTGATTAGTAAGTTTGTGGATGACATGAAGATTGGTGGAGTTGCTGATAGTGCCAGGGATTGTCAGAGGATACAACAGGACACAGATAGATTGGAGACTTGGGCACAGAAATGGAGTTTAATGGAGTCAAATGCAAGGTAATGCATTTTGGAGGATGAAATTTAGGTGTGAATTATATTGTAAATGGCACATAAAATAGTAAAGGTAGTGTCAGTAATCCTAGTACGAGACAGGTCAGGCAAAAGAATACAGAACAAAGAAAATTACAGCACAGGAACAGGCCCTTTGGCTCTCCAAGCCTGCACCGACCATGCTGCCCGACTGAACTAAGACCCACATAAGCAGAGAGCAAGGGAAGTCCAGATTAAATTGCATTTATTTCAATGCAAGAGGCCTGACGGGCAAGGCAGATGAACTCAGGGCATGGATGGATACATGGGACTGGGATATTACAGCAATTACTGAAACATGGCTAAGGGAGAGACAAGACTGGCAGCTTAAAGCTCCAGGGTATGGGTGCTATCGGAAAGACAGAACAGGAGGTAAGAGAGGAGGGGGAGTTGCATTTTGATTAGGGAAAGCATCACGGCCGTTCTGAGTAAGTTGTGAGAAGGTATTCTGAGAGACAGGATCTACAGACATTTCGAGAGGCAAGGACTGATTATGGGCAGTCATCATGGCTTTGTGTGTGGAAAATCATGTTTCACAAATTTGGTTGAATTTTTTGAAGGGGCAACCAAGAAGGTAGATGAGGGCAGTGCAGTTGATATTGTCTACGTGGACCTTTGACAAGGTACCATTTAGTAGGCTGTTGCATTAGGTTAAATCTCATGGGATGCAGGGTGAGATATCTAAATGGATACAAAATTGGTTTGATGACAGAAGACAGAGGGTGGTTGTAGACGATTGTTTTTCAAACTGGAGACTTGTGACCAGCGGTGTGCCTCAGAGATCAATGCTGGGTTCAATAATTTGTCATTTATATTAATGATTTGGATGAGAATATAGGGGGCATGGTTGGTAAGTTTGCTGATGACACCAAGATTAGTGACATAGTGGACAGTGAAGGATGTTGTCTCGGATTGCAAAGGATCTTGATCAATTGGGCCAGTGGGCTATTGAATGGCAGATGGAGTTTTATTTAGATAAATACGCGGTAAAGTAAAAGTAAGATTTATTTATGAGTCATAAGTAAGCCTTACATTAACATTGCATTGAAGTTTTTGTGAAATTCCCACAGTTGCCACATTCCGGAACCTATTCGGGTCAATGCACCTAACCAGCACATCTTTCAGAATGTGGGAGGAAACCGGAGCACCCGGAGAAAACCCACACAGACACAGGGAGAACGTGCAGTCTCCATACACACAGCGACCCAGGCCCAGAATCAAACCCACGTCCCTGGCACTGTGAGGCTAACCATTGTGCCACTATGAGGTGATGCATTTTGATAAATTGAACCAGGATAGGACTCATTCAGTTAATTGGGGAGAGTTATTGAACAAAGAGATCTAGGGGTACAGGTTCATAGCTCCTTGAAAGTGGAATCACAGGTGGACAGAGTGGTGAAGAAGGTATTCTGCATGTTTAGTTTCATTGGTCAGAACATTGAATACAGGAGTTGGGACGTCTTGTTGAAGTTGTACAAGACATTGGTAAGGACACACTTGGAATACTGTGTACAGTTCTGGTCACCCTATTATAGAAAGTGTGCAGAAAAGATTTACTAGGATGCTACCAGGACTTGATAGATTGAGTTATAATGAGAGGTTGGATAGACTGGGACCTTTTTCGCTGGAGCATAGAAGGCTGAGGGGTGACCTTATAGAGGTCTATAAAATAATGAGGGGCATAGATAGGGTAGATACTCAACATCTTTCCCCAAAGGTAGGGGAGTCTAAAACGAAAGGACATGGGCTTGAGGTGAGAGGGGAGAGATGCAAAAGTGTCCAGAGGGGCAATTTTTTCACACAGAGGGCGGTGAGTGTCTGGAACAAGCTGCCAGAGGTAATAGTAGAGGTGGGTACAATTTTGTCTTTTAAAAAGCATTTGGACAGTTGCATGGATAAGATGGGTATAGAGAGATACGGGCCAAATGCAGGCAATTGAGACTAGCCTCCTGGTTAAAAAATGGGTGGCATGGACAAGTTGGACCAAAGGGCCTGTTTCCATGCTGTAAACCTCAATGACTCATAACTCCTAGGGAGCACAGCAGAGAGGCAGCAATTCGTGAGAGGAGAGCTTGAGGGTAAGCTAGAGTGATTTTTTAAACTAACTTTTCTATTTTTTCTTTAAATTTTAAACTGGAAACCGGAAAGAGTTTGCATCGAGGCTTCGGTAGTTTTTTTTCCCCTGACCATAAATTGGAAAGGTGAGGAATCCCGATACTCTACACGTGTTGAGTATCCCACCCTCCCCCCTCATCTAACCTCAAAGAGAGAGAGAGAGAGAGACTTGGAGTGAGAGCAGGTAAGTTTGTTTTTTGTTTTTGTGAGCTGTAAGGGCTTTGGCTCACAGGGCCTAAGCGAAAAGGGCGAGGCAAGGTAAGTTTACAAGTTTTTAATTACTTTTTTCTCTCCTGTATTTCTAAAAAGAGCAGTTATGAATGTGAGGCCAGTATGTTGTTGCCAGTGCAATATGTGGGAGGTCCTAGAGGCTCCTGGTCTCCCAGACGTCCATATCTGTGCTCAGTGTGTGGAGCTGCGGTTCCTAAGGGACCAGGTTAAGGAACTGGAACTGCAGCTCGAGGACCTTCGTCTCATTAGAGAGAATGAGGAGGCAATTGACAGGAGCTACCGGCAAGAGGTCACACCGGGGCAACGGGAAGAAGGCAAGTGGGTAACGGTTAGGAAGGGGAAAGCTCAGGTGATGGAGAGCACGCTGGTGATGTCCCCCTTCAAAATAAGTACTCCTGTCTGAGTACTGCTGGGGGGCACAGCTCACCTGGGGGAGGAAGCAGTGGCCAGGTCTCTGGAGCTGAGTCCGACCCAGTACTCCAAAAAAGTAAGGAAAAGAGCAGCTAGGCAGTGTTAATAGGGCACTCCATAGTGAGGGAGTCAGACAGGCGTTTTTGCGGAAGCAGACGGGAATCGCAGATGGTGGTTTGCCTCCCTGGAGCTGGGATCCGGGATGTCTCTGGTCGCGTCCCAGACATCCTGAAAGGAGAGGATGAGGAGCCGGAGGTCGTGCCGGAAGATTGGAAAATGGTTAATGTTATGCCGTTGTTTAAGAAGGGTGGCAGGCAAAAGGCGGGGAATTATAGGCCGGTTAGTTTAACGTCTGTTGTAGGAAAAATGTTAGAATCTGTGATCAAGGAGAAAATAGCGAGGCATCTTGAGGAGAATTGTTTGATAGAGCAGACGCAGCACGGTTTCGTTAAGGGGAAGTCGTGTCTGACAAATTTTAACTTTTGGGTCAGACCTATCATTCTCCATAGCTGTATTAAAACCAATAGAATTATGGTCACTGGTCCCAAAGTGATCCCTCACTAACACTTCTGTCACCTGCCCTTCCTTATTTCCCAAGAGGAGGTCAAGTCCCCTCTCTCTAGTCGGGCCATCCACATACTGAATGAAAATTCCTCCTGAATACACTCAACAAATTTCCTCCATCCAACCCTCTAATACTATTGCTGTCCCAGTCAATGTTGGGAAAGTTAAAATCTCCGAATATTACCATCCTATTTTACTTGGAACTGTCTGTAATCTCCTTACATATCTGTATATGTAAATTACAGAGAATATAAAGAACATAGCGCAGTACAGCACAGTACAGGCCCTTCGGCCCTCGATGTTGTACTGAGCTTTGTCCAAACCCAAGATCAGTCTATCCCACTCTCTATCATTCTGGTGTGCTCCATGTGCCTATCCAATAACCACTTAAAAGATCCTAAAGTGTCCGACTCCACTGCCACAGCAGGCAGTGTATTCCACACCCCAACCACTCTCTGAGTGAAGAATCTACCTCGGACATCCCTCCGATATCTCCCATCATGAACCTTATAGTTACGCCCCCTAGTAACAGCTACATCCACCCAAGGAAATAGTCTCTGAACGTCCACTCTATCAATCCCTCTCATCATCTTATAAACCTCTATTAAGTCGCCTCTCATCCTCCTCCGCTCTAAAGAGAAAAGCCCCAGCTCCCTCAACCTTTCCTCATAAGACCTACCCTCCAAACCAGGCAACATCCTGGTAAATCTCCTCTGCACTCTCTCCAATGTTTCCACATCCTTCTTATAGTGAGGTGACCAGAACTGAACACAATATTCCAAATGTGGTCTCACCAAGGTCCTGTATAGTTACAGCATAACCCCACGGCTCTTAAACTCAAACCCCCTGTTAATAAACACTAACACACTATAAACCTTCTTCACGGCTCTATCCACTTGAGTGGCAACCTTCAGAGATCTGTGGATATGAACCCCAAGATCTTTCTGTTCCTCCAGTATATATTAGTGTCAATCATTCATTTAAAAAAATGTAACATGAAGCACAGAACAAAATGCACTACATGAAACTTTGATTCAAATTAAATTATATATTTTTCTCATTTGAAAAGGAACTCACCTGAGAGTACAATAGACAGCACTGAACTTTTTTCTGAAGAATGGTCCTTTCATGTGAGAAAAATAATTATGTCGAATTCAAAAACAGAATAAACAGTTAAAAAAACAAATACTTTCTGGGAATGTGCTCAAAATATGAAGTATTTGAGATCAAAGGTTTTTAATGTGACTCAAAATGATTCCCGACGTGTCACGTCGCTCGTCAAGGGAAAATACATTGAAAAAAAACCCAGGTCTTAACTGTAAGGAACACAATTGTTTTTATCAATAAAAATCAAAAAATTTTTGTGATGAGTTCAGGTTGAAGAACCATTTGAAGGTTTCCTCACAAATTGGAGGGAAAGGGAGGAGCTGCGTGAGGAGCTGTTCTGGAACCTTCCGGCTCCAACTGTCACTGTGCAGCTGTCAAAACAAACTCTCCTCACTAACTGCACAGCAACACAGCATGGTTTACTGATACTAATTTGTTCACATTTAAAAGTGCTCCTTCTGTGTTATTAATACATTACTAACAATCTTTTCTTTTAAAAAGTGTTTAGATAATTACATCGGATACAATAGGGATAGAGAGATATGGGCTAAATGTGAGAAATTGGGACTAGTTTAGGGGTTTAAAAATAGGCTGGCACGGACTAGTTGGGCCGAAGGGCCTGTTTCCATGCTGTAAATCTCTATGACTCCATCTGTCTTCACAAAAATTTATGGAATTGTGAATTGTGAAGGAATTAAGTTAATAAAAATTAAATTCAAATCGATTGATTTACTGGTTAATAAGGAACAGGTAAATTTGAAAATAAGGATTCAAGATTAAGATTAGGATTAATGTTCGAATGAGGATTAATGATAGAATTAAAGGTGGAATTAAACGTTTGTAAATCAGGAATTGGGATTAGGGAAAATTGTTCATTGTTTGTCGGAGCAAGCAGAGAGGAGGAGTGATTTGTGGCGGGAGTGTGAAGGTAAGAGATTGACTATTTTTTAGTTTTTCACGGGGTTTCTCTTTTTTACAAGTTTCTTTAACAGTAAAACGGAAGTGGGCCGAGGGGTGACCTGGGGGGGGTTTGTTAACACGTGAGGTTTAAAAAGCAGGTGGCAGTATCTAGCGGGCAGCGTCGGTAACGGGCAGTGGATTGAGCAGGTAGCAGAGTGAGAGCTAAAAGGCTTTGGCTCAACGGACTTGGGTCAAAATGGGCGAGGCAGGGTAGGTTTAATTCTTAGTTTCTTTTCCTGTGGAATTTGGAGAAAGGGGGAATTATGAGTGTGAGGCCAGTTTGGTGTTCTCAATGTCGGATGTGGGAGATCCTGGAGTCTCCTGGCCTCCCGGGTGTCCATATCCGTGCCGGGTGCGTCGAGCTGCGGCTCCTAAGGGACCGCGTTAGGGAACTGGAGCAGCAGCTCGATGACCTTCGTCTGGTCAGGGAGAGTGAGGGAGTGATCGAGAGGACTTACAGGCAGGTGGTCACACCGGGGCCTCGGGAGGCAGGCAAGTGGGTCACGGTGAGGAAGGGGAAAGGTCAGGTGCTAGAGAGCACCCCGGTGGATGTGCCCCTTAACAATAAGTACCCCTGTTTGAGTACTGTTGAGTAAATGACCTGGATGAGGGAGTGGAGGGATGGGTTGGTAAGTTTGCTGATGACACGAAGGTTGGAGGTGTTGTGGATAGTGTGGAGGGATGTCAGAAGTTGCAGCGAGACATTGATAGGATGCAAGACTGGGCGAAGAAGTGGCAGATGGAGTTCAACCCAGATAAGTGTGTGGTGATTCATTTTGGCAGGTCAAATAGGATGACAGGTTATAATATTAAGGGTAAGACTCTTGGCAGTGTGGAAGATCAGAAGGATCTTGGGGTCCAGGTTCATAGGACGCTCAAAGCAGCTTCGCAGGTAGAGGATGTGGTTAAGAAGGTGTGTATGGTGTACTGGCCTTCATCAATCGAGGGATTGAGTTTAGGAGTCGGGAGGTGATGCAACCCTGTATACAACCCTGGTCAGACCCCACTTGGAGTACTGTGCTCAGTTCTGGTCACCTCACCACAGAAAGGATGTAGAAGCCATAGAAAGGGTGCAGAGGAGATTTACAAGGATGTTGCCTGGATTGGGTGGCATGCCTTATGAGGGTAGGTTGAGGGAGCTCTGTCTTTTCTCGTCAGAGAGATGAAGGGTGAGAGGTGACCTGATAGAAGCGTATAAGATGTTGAGAGGTATAGCTCGGGTGGATTCTCAGAGGCTTTTTCCCAGGGCTGAAGTGGCTGCTATGAGAGGACAAAGGTTTAAGGTGCTGGGGAGTAGGTACAGAGAAGATATCGGAGTAAGTTTTTCACTCAGAGGGTGGTGGGTGAGTGGAATCGGTTGCCGTCGGTGATGGTGGAGGCAAAATCGTTAAGGTCTTTTAAGAGACTTCTGGATGAGTACATGGGATTTAATGGGATTGAGAGTTATAGATAGGCCTGGTGGGTATGGATATGATCGGCTCAACTTGTGGGCCAAAGGGCCTGATTGTGCTGTAGTGTTCTATGTTCTATGTTCTGGATGAATAAGAACATAAGAACATAAGAAATAGGAGCAGGAGTAGGCCATCCAGCCCTTCGAGCCTGCCCCGCCATTCAATAAGATCATGGCTGATCTGTCGCTGCTCAGTTCCACTTTCCCGCCCTCTCCCCATAACCCTTAATCCCCTCTCCTATCAAAAACCCATCAACCCGCGTCTTAAAAATATTTAGCGAGGCAGCCTCCACCACTTCAACGGGCAGAGAATTCCAGAGATTCACCACCCTTTGAGTGAAGAAGTTCCTCCTCAACTCCGTTCTAAACCACCCCCCTTTTATCTTGAGGCTGTGCCCCCTAGTCCTATTGTCTTTTTTGAGCGGGAAGAGTCTTTCCACCTCTATCCTATCCATCCCATTCATCATCTTATACGTCTCAATGAGATCTCCTCTCATTCTTCTAAACTCTAACGAGTACAAGCCCAGTTTATTCAGCCTCTCCTCATAGCTCAACCCCCTCAACTCCGGTATCAGCCTAGTAAACCTCCTCTGCACTCCCTCCAAGGCCAAAATATCTTTGCGCAGGTGCGGCGCCCAAAAATGCACACAGTACTCCAGTTGCGGCCTCACCAATGCCCTATACAGCTGCAGCAAGACCTCCCTGCTTTTATATTCAATCCCCCTCGCTATGAAGGCCAGCATCCCATTCGCCTTCCTGACCACCTGCTGCACCTGCAAGCTGGGTTTTTGCGACTCATGCACAAGGACCCCGAGGTCCCTCTGCACCGTCGCCTGCTGCAGTTTTTCGAATACATGGGACTTAATAGGATTGAGGGTTATAGGTAAGTCTAGTAGGTAGTGTTGTGATCGGCGCAACTTGTGGGCTGAAGGACCTGTTTGTGCTGTAGTTTTCTATGTTCTATGTTCTATAACATTACACGTGCAGTGGAGAATGGGGAACCTGTGGATGTGGTGTATCTGGATTTCCAGAAGGCATTTGACAAGGTGCCACACCAAAGACTGTTACATAAGATAAAGGTGCACAATGTTACGGGTAATGTATTAGCATGGATAGAGGATTGGTTAACTAACAGAAAGCAAAGCATGGGGGCAAATGGGTGTTTTTCTGCTTGGTGATCAGTGACTAGTGGTGTGCCTCAGGGATCATAGAACATAGAACATAGAACACTACAGCACAAACAGGCCCTTCGGCCCACGAGTTGCGCCGATCACATCAACACCTACCAATCTATAGACCTATCTATAACCCCCAATCCCATTAAATCCCATATACTCAGCCAGAAGTCTTTTAAAAGGCCCCAGCGAGTTCGCCTCCACCACCAATGACGGCAGCCGATTCCATTCACTCACCACCCTCTGAGTGAAAAACTTAGCCCTAACATCACTTCTGTACTTGCCTCCCCGCACCTTAAATCTGTGTCCTCTCGTAGCGACCATTTCAACCCGGGGAAATAGCCTCTGAGAATCCACCCTATCTATTCCTCACAACATTTTATAAACTTCTATCAGGTCGCCTCTCAACCTTCGTCTCTCCAGGGAAAAGAGTCCCAGCTCATAAGAACATAAGAACATAAGAAATAGGAGCAGGAGTAGGCCAACTAGCCCTTCGAGCCTGCCCCGCCATTCAATAAGATCATGGCTGATCTGTCGCGGCTCAGTTCCACATTCCCGCCCTCTCCCCATAACCCTTAATCCCCTCTCTTATCAAAAACCCATCAACCCACGTCTTAAAATATTTAGCGAGGTAGCCTCCACCACTTCAACGGGCAGAGAATTCCAGAGATTCACCACCCTTTGAGTGAAGAAGTTCCTCCTCAACTCCGTTCTAAACCGCCCCCCCTTTATCTTGAGGCTGTGCCCCCTAGTCCTACTATCCTTTCTGAGCGGGAAGATTCTCTCCACCTCTATCCTATCCATCCCATTCATCATCTTATACATCTCAATGAGATCTCCCCTCATTCTTCTAAACTCTAATGAGTACAAGCCTAATTTATTCAGCCTCTCCTCATAGCTCAACCCCCTCAACTCCGGCATCAGCCTAGTAAACCTCCTCTGCACTCCCTCCAAGGCCAAAATATCCCTCAACCTAACTTCATAAGGCATGCCTCCCAGTCCAGGCAGCATCCTTGTAAATCTCCTCTGTACCCTTTCAATAGCTTCTACGTCCTTCCTATAGTGAGGCGACCAGAACTGTGCACAGTACTCCAAATGAGGCCTGACAAGGGTCTTATAAAGTTGCAGCATTACTTCCCGATTCCTAAACTCAATCCCTCGATTAATGAAGGCCAGTACACCATACGCCTTCTTGACCACATCCTCCACCTGCCAGGCCGATTTAAGAGTCCTGTGGACCCGGACCCCAAGATCCTTCTGCTCTTCAACACTACTAAGACTCCTGCCCTTGATAGTGTACTCGTTCATCCCATTGGTTCTGCCAAAATGGACGACTACACATTTATCCGTGTTGAAGTCCATCTGCCACTTCTCCGCCCAGTCCTGCATCCTATTTATGTCCTGTTGCAACTTTTGACATCCTTCCAGATCATCCACAACACCACTGACCTTCGTGTCATCAGCGAACTTACTTACCCATCCCTCCACTTCCTCATCTAGGTCATTTATGAAAATGACAAACAGCAAGGGTCCTAGAACAGATCCCTGGGGCACTCCACTGGTGACTGACCTCCATGCCGAGAAAGACCCATCCACAACCACTCTCTGCCTTCTGCAGGCAAGCCAGTTCTGGATCCACGAGGCCAAAGGCCCTTGGATCCCATGCCCTCTCACCTTCTCAAGAAGTCTTGCATGGGGGACCTTATCAAATGCCTTGCTGAAGTCCATGTACACCACGTCCACTGCACTTCCTTCGTCAATGTGTTCAGTCACATTTTCGAAGAACTCAACTAGGCTCGTAAGGCACGACCTGCCCCTGACAAAACCATGCTGACTATTTCTGATCATGTCAAACCTCTCCAAATGCTCGTAAATCTTGTCCCTCAGAAGCCTCTCCATCAGCTTACCAACCACTGAGGTCAGACTCACCGGTCGGTAATTTCCCGGGCTATCTCTGTTCCCTTTCTTGAAAATAGGAACTACATCCGCAATCCTCCAATCTTCCGGAACCTCTCCCGTCTCCATTGACGACGCAAAGATCATCGCCAGGGGCTCTGCAATCACTTCCCTCGCCTCCCACAGTATCTTGGGGTACATCCCATCTGGTCCCGGCGACTTATCTATCTTGATAGAATTCAAAAGTTCTAACACATCCTCCTCCTTAATATCCACATACTCAATCTTTTCCATCTGCTGCAAAACCGTAGCAAAATCTCCCAGATCATTTTCCACTGTGAATACTGAGGCAAAGTACTCATTAAGCACCTCTGCCATTTCTTCTGGTTCCACACAGACCTTTCCACCCCTTCACCTTTTATAGGTCCTATCCCTTCTCTTCTCATCCTTTTACTTTTCACATATTTATAGAAGGCCTTGGGATTCTCCTTAATCTTACCCGCCAAGGTCTTCTCATGACCCCTTCTGGCTCTCCTAATTTCCCTTTTAAACTCCCTTCTACAGTCCTTATACTCCTCAAGATCCTTAACATCTCCTAGTTCCCTGAACCTTTTGTACACCTTCCTTTTCCTCCTGACTAGGTTCACCACAGCCTTCGTGCACCACGGTTCCCTCAACCTACCAAAACCCCCTTGTCTCATCGGAACGTTGTCATGCAGAGCTCCAGACAAACATTCCTTGAATATCCGCCACCTTCCTTCGGTACTTTTCCCTAAGAACGCCTCCTTCCAGTTTATTTGTCCAAGTAACTTCCTGACTTCTTCATATTTCCCCCTACTCCAGACAAACACCTTTCTAGCCTGCCTGATCCTATCTCGTTCCAATGCAATTGTGAAGGAGATAGAATTATGGTCACCATTCCCAAGATGCTCTCCTACCGAGAGATCCATCACCTGCCCTGGTTCATTCGCCAGTACCAGGTCAAGTACAGCCTCTCCTCTCGTAGGCTTATCCACGTACAGTGTCGGGAAACCTTCCTGAACACACCTAACAAACTCCTCCCCATCCAAACCCCTTACCCTAGGGATATTCCAGTCGATGTTTGGGAAATTGAAGTCTCCCATCACGACAACTCTGTTATTACTACATCTCTCTAGAATCTGTTTCCCTATCTACACCTCAACTTCCCTGTCACTATTGGGCGGCCTATAGAATACACCCAGCAAAGCTTTCGACCCTTTGCTGTTCGTAACTTCCACCCACAGAGACTCTGTAGATAGTCCCTCCACGGCATCCTCCTTCTCTGCAGCCATGACACTGTCCCTGATCAACAGTGCCACTCCACCACCCCTTCTGCCTCCCTCCCTGTCCTTCCTGAAGCATCTGAATCCTGGCACCTGAAGTACCCAGTCCTGTCCCTGAGACATCCAAGTCTCCGTAATGGCCACCACATCACATTCCCAAGCAGCAATCCATGCCCTAAGCTCATCTACCTTATTTACTACACTCCTGGCGTTAAAATATATACACTTCAGCCCCTCAGTCTGGGCATTTCCCTTCTCCACCCCCTGTCTAACCTCCCTCTCATACTGCCTGCAGTCCTCCCCTACCTGGGAGCTAACCTCCTCCGTCCCAGTTTCCCCATCACAATTCCCTCCCCCCATCCTTTCTAGTTTAAAGTCCCCCCGGTAGCCTTAGCCAGTCTTCCCACCAAGATATTAGTCCCCCTGGGATTTAAGTGCCACCCGTCTTTACTGTACAGGTCACACCTGCCCCTAAAGAGGTCCCAATGATCTAGGAACGGAAATCCCTGCCCTCTGCACCAGTCCCTCAGCCACGCATTCAGCATTCACCTCATTTCATTTCTTCCCTCATTCTCCCGTGGCACAGGCAGCAATCCTGAGATTACTACCTTTGCTTTTCTCTTGCTCAGCTGCCTACCCAGATCCCTATAGTCCCTTTTCACGATTGCCTCCCTCTTCTTGCCTACGTCAGTAGTACCTATATGTACTACAACCTCTGGTTCCTCACCCTCCCCTTTCAGGATGTCTGGGACACGCCCAGAGACATCCCGGATCCCAGCCCCAGGGAGACAAACCACCATCCGCGACTCCCGTCTACGTCCACAAAAACGCCTGTCCGCGCCCCTCACTGTGGAGTCCCCTATTAACACTACCTTTCTGCTCTCTTTTTTAATTTTTTGACTTACTGGCTCAGCTCCAGAGACCTGGCCACCGCTGCCTCCCTCAGATGAGCTGTCCCCCCCAGTAGTACTCAATCCGGAGTACTTATTTTGAAGGGGGACATCCACCGGCGTGCTCTCCATCACCCGAGGTTTCCCCTTCCTAATAGTTACCCAAGTGCCCTCTTCCCGTTGCCCTGGTGTGACTACTTGCTGATAGCTCCTATCTATAACCTCCTCACTCTCCCGAATGAGCCGAAGGTCCTCGAGCTGCATTTGCAGCTCCTTAACCTGGTTCCGTAGGGTCTGCAGCTCCACACTCCGAGCACAGGTGTGGATGTCTGGTAGACCAGGAGCTTCTAAGACCTCCCACATGTTGCACTGGCAACAACATACTGGCCTCACACCCATACTTGCCCCTTTTAGTAACCCAGAGGAAAAAGTTAAAAAAAAACTTGTAACTTACCTTGCCTCACCCTTATCTCTTTGGCCCTGTGAGCCAAAGCCCTTACAGCACACTCAAAAACAAAAGCAGTCTCACCTGCTCTCAGTCAGAGCCCCTCTCTCTCTCTTTTTTAGGTTAGAGGAGGGGGGAGGGCTGGGATACTCTACCTATGTAGAGTATCGGGAATCCCCTCCAGTCTAATTTATAGTAAGGTGAAAAAAAAACTTGACCCGAGTGCCCTAGCAACTACTTCCGGTGTAAAACTTAAAGAAAGCAAAAAAAAAACTAAAACAAAGTTAGTTTTAAAAAAGAAAAAAGTCGCTGTACTCACCCACAAGCTCTCCACTCGCAAATCTCAGCCTCTCTTCAGTGCTCCCACGGATCAGTGTTGGGACTGCAATTGTTCACGATTTACATAGATGATTTGGAGTTGGGGACCAAGTGTAGTGTGTCAAAATTTGCAGATCACACTGAGATGAGTGGCAGAGCAAAGTGTGCAGAGGATGCAGTAAGTCTACAAAGGGATATAGATAGCCTAAGTGAGTGGGCAAGGGTCTGACAGATGGAGTACAACGTTGGTAAATGTGAGGTCATCCATTTTGGTCGGAATAACAGCAAAATGGACTATTATTTAAATGGTAAAAAATTGCAGCATGCTGCTGTGCAGAGGGACCTGGGTGTCCTTGTGCAGGAATCTCAAGGAGTTGGTTTGCAGATGCAGCAGGTAATTAAGAAGGCAAATGGAATTTTGTCCTTCATTGCTAGAGGGATGGAGTTTAAAAACAGGGAGGTTATGTTGCAGCTGTATAAGGTGCTGGTGAGGCCACACCTGGAGTACTGTGGACAGTTTTGGTCTCCTTACTTGAGAAAGGATATACTGGCACTGGAGGGGGTGCAGAGGAGATTCACTAGGTTGATTCCGGAGTTGAGAGGATTGGCTTATGAGGAGAGACTGAGTAGACTGGGGCTATACTCATTGGAATTCAGAAGAATGAGGGGAGATCTTACAGAAAGATATAAGATTATGAAGGGAATGGATAAGATAGAAGCAGGGACGTTGTTTCCACTGGCGGGTGAAACTAGAACAAGGGGAATGGCCTCAAAATAAGGGGAAGCAGATTTAGGACTGAGTTGAGGAGGAACTTCTTCACCCAAAGGTGAATCTGTGGAATTCCCTGCTCAGTGAAGCAGTTGAGGCTCCCTCATTGAATGTTTTTAAGGCAAGGGTAGATAAATTTTTGAACAGTAAAGGAATTAAGGATTATGGTGAGCGGGCGGGTAAGTGGAGCTGAGTCCACAAAAAGATCAGCTATGATCTTATTGAATGGCGGGGCAGGCTTGAGGGGCCAGATGGCCCACTCCTACTCCTAGCTCTTATGTTCTTAAAGCCGTAATTGAAACCGGGTCCCTTGTGCCGTGAGGCAGCTGTGAAAACCAGTGTGTCATCGTACCACCCCATTTCATATGTGGATGTGTCAATTCTCAAGAATTTCTTGGTAAAAATTAGACCATTGGGATTTCATCTGGAAAGCAGTATTCGCTGAGAATATGTTTTATCTAAAGCTGATGTTCATGATTTCAGTTGTTCTACATTTTCAAATTTCAAATATAAGAATTGGGAAAGTTATTTCCAAATAAGAAATAAGCATTATTCTTGAGAAGCAAATATCATGTTTTTAGTTTGGAACTGGTTGAATCTTTTCATTTTCCACAGTCTGGAATTTTGGCTCCATAATCCATTGCAAGGATTAATCTTTCTAAATTGTGTGGAAATCTGGGAGCGTGCCAGTTACAATTTAAGATTAAAAGCATAAGAACATAACATAAGAACATAAGAAATAGGAGCAGGAGTAGGCCAACTAGTCCTTCGAGCCTGCCCCGCCATTCAATAAGATCATGGCTGATCTGTCGTGGCTCAGTTCCACATTCCCGCCCTCTCCCCACAACCCTTAATCCCCTCTCTTATCAAAAACCCATCAACCCGCGTCTTAAAAATATTTAGCGAGGTAGCCTCCACCACTTCAACGGGCAGAGAATTCCAGAGATTCACCACCCTTTGAGTGAAGAAGTTCCTCCTCAACTCCGTTCTAAACCGCCCCCACTTTATCTTGAGGCTGTGCCCCCTAGTCCTACTATCCTTTCTGAGCGGGAAGATTCTCTCCACCTCTATCCTATCCATCCCATTCATCATCTTATACGTCTCAATGAGATCTCCCCTCATTCTTCTAAACTCTAATGAGTACAAGCCTAATTTATTCAGCCTCTCCTCATAGCTCAATCCCCTCAACTCCGGCATCAGCCTAGTAAACCTCCTCTGCACTCCCTCCAAGGCCAAAATATCCCTCAACCTAACTTCATAAGGCATGCCTCCCAGTCCAGGCAACATCCTTGTAAATCTCCTCTGTACCCTTTCAATAGCTTCTACGTCCTTCCTATAGTGAGGCGACCAGAACTGCGCACAGTACTCCAAATGAGGCCTGACAAGGGTCTTATAAAGTTGCAGCATTACCTCCCGATTCCTAAACTCAATCCCTCGATTAATGAAGGCCAGTACACCATACGCCTTCTCGACCACATCCTCCACCTGCCAGGCCGATTTAAGAGTCCTGTGGACCCGGACCCCAAGATCCTTCTGCTCTTCAACACTACTAAGACTCCTACCCTTGATAGGTTCCATTGGTTCTGCCAAAATGGACGACTACACATTTATCCGTGTTGAAGTCCATCTGCCACTTCTCCGCCCAGTCCTGCATCCTATTTATGTCCTGTTGCAACTTTTGACATCCTTCCAGATCATCCACAACACCACTGACCTTCGTGTCATCAGCGAACTTACTTACCCATCCCTCCACTTCCTCATCTAGGTCATTTATGAAAATGACAAACAGCAAGGGTCCTAGAACAGATCCCTGGGGCACTCCACTGGTGACTGACCTCCATGCCGAGAAAGACCCATCCACAACCACTCTCTGCCTTCTGCAGGCAAGCCAGTTCTGGATCCACGAGGCCAAAGGCCCTTGGATCCCATGCCCTCTCACCTTCTCAAGAAGTCTTGCATGGGGGACCTTATCAAATGCCTTGCTGAAGTCCATGTACACCACGTCCACTGCACTTCCTTCGTCAATGTGTTCAGTCACATTTTCGAAGAACTCAACTAGGCTCGTAAGGCACGACCTGCCCCTGACAAAACCATGCTGACTATTTCTGATCATGTCAAACCTCTCCAAATGCTCGTAAATCTTGTCCCTCAGAAGCCTCTCCATCAGCTTACCAACCACTGAGGTCAGACTCACCGGTCGGTAATTTCCCGGGCTATCTCTGTTCCCTTTCTTGAAAATAGGAACTACATCCGCAATCCTCCAATCTTCCGGAACCTCTCCCGTCTCCATTGACGACGCAAAGATCATCGCCAGGGGCTCTGCAATCACTTCCCTCGCCTCCCACAGTATCTTGGGGTACATCCCATCTGGTCCCGGCGACTTATCTATCTTGATAGAATTCAAAAGTTCTAACACATCCTCCTCCTTAATATCCACATACTCAATCTTTTCCATCTGCTGCAAAACCGTAGCAAAATCTCCCAGATCATTTTCCACTGTGAATACTGAGGCAAAGTACTCATTAAGCACCTCTGCCATTTCTTCTGGTTCCACACAGACCTTTCCACCCCTTCACCTTTTATAGGTCCTATCCCTTCTCTTCTCATCCTTTTACTTTTCACATATTTATAGAAGGCCTTGGGATTCTCCTTAATCTTACCCGCCAAGGTCTTCTCATGACCCCTTCTGGCTCTCCTAATTTCCCTTTTAAACTCCCTTCTACAGTCCTTATACTCCTCAAGATCCTTAACATCTCCTAGTTCCCTGAACCTTTTGTACACCTTCCTTTTCCTCCTGACTAGGTTCACCACAGCCTTCGTGCACCACGGTTCCCTCAACCTACCAAAACCCCCTTGTCTCATCGGAACGTTGTCATGCAGAGCTCCAGACAAACATTCCTTGAATATCCGCCACCTTCCTTCGGTACTTTTCCCTAAGAACGCCTCCTTCCAGTTTATTTGTCCAAGTAACTTCCTGACTTCTTCATATTTCCCCCTACTCCAGACAAACACCTTTCTAGCCTGCCTGATCCTATCTCGTTCCAATGCAATTGTGAAGGAGATAGAATTATGGTCACCATTCCCAAGATGCTCTCCTACCGAGAGATCCATCACCTGCCCTGGTTCATTCGCCAGTACCAGGTCAAGTACAGCCTCTCCTCTCGTAGGCTTATCCACGTACAGTGTCGGGAAACCTTCCTGAACACACCTAACAAACTCCTCCCCATCCAAACCCCTTACCCTAGGGATATTCCAGTCGATGTTTGGGAAATTGAAGTCTCCCATCACGACAACTCTGTTATTACTACATCTCTCTAGAATCTGTTTCCCTATCTACACCTCAACTTCCCTGTCACTATTGGGCGGCCTATAGAATACACCCAGCAAAGCTTTCGACCCTTTGCTGTTCGTAACTTCCACCCACAGAGACTCTGTAGATAGTCCCTCCACGGCATCCTCCTTCTCTGCAGCCATGACACTGTCCCTGATCAACAGTGCCACTCCACCACCCCTTCTGCCTCCCTCCCTGTCCTTCCTGAAGCATCTGAATCCTGGCACCTGAAGTACCCAGTCCTGTCCCTGAGACATCCAAGTCTCCGTAATGGCCACCACATCACATTCCCAAGCAGCAATCCACGCCCTAAGCTCATCTACCTTATTTACTACACTCCTGGCGTTAAAATATATACACTTCAGCCCCTCAGTCTGGGCATTTCCCTTCTCCACCCCCTGTCTAACCTCCCTCTCATACTGCCTGCAGTCCTCCCCTACCTGGGAGCTAACCTCCTCCGTCCCAGTTTCCCCATCACAATTCCCTCCCCCCATCCTTTCTAGTTTAAAGTCCCCCCGGTAGCCTTAGCCAGTCTTCCCACCAAGATATTAGTCCCCCTGGGATTTAAGTGCCACCCGTCTTTACTGTACAGGTCACACCTGCCCCTAAAGAGGTCCCAATGATCTAGGAACGGAAATCCCTGCCCTCTGCACCAGTCCCTCAGCCACGCATTCAGCATTCACCTCATTTCATTTCTTCCCTCATTCTCCCGTGGCACAGGCAGCAATCCTGAGATTACTACCTTTGCTTTTCTCTTGCTCAGCTGCCTACCCAGATCCCTATAGTCCCTTTTCACGATTGCCTCCCTCTTCTTGCCTACGTCAGTAGTACCTATATGTACTACAACCTCTGGTTCCTCACCCTCCCCTTTCAGGATGTCTGGGACACGCCCAGAGACATCCTGGATCCCAGCTCCAGGGAGACAAACCACCATCCGCGACTCCCGTCTACGTCCACAAAAACGCCTGTCCGCGCCCCTCACTGTGGAGTCCCCTATTAATACTACCTTTCTGCTCTCTTTTTTAATTTTTTGACTTACTGGCTCAGCTCCAGAGACCTGGCCACCGCTTCCTCCCTCAGATGAGCTGTCCCCCCCAGTAGTACTCAGGCCGGAGTACTTATTTTGAAGGGGGACATCCACCGGTGTGCTCTCCATCACCCGTAGTTTCCCCTTCCTAATAGTTACCCACGTGCCTTCTTCCCGTTGCCCTGGTGTGACTACTTGCTGATAGCTCCTATCTATAACCTCCTCACTCTCCCGAATGAGCCGAATTTCCTCGAGCTGCATTTGCAGCTCCTTAACCTGGTTCCGTAGGGTCTGCAGCTCCACACTCCGAGCACAGGTGTGGATGTCTGGTAGACCAGGAGCTTCTAAGACCTCCCACATGTTGCACTGGCAACAACATACTGGCCTCACACCCATACTTGCCCCTTTTAGTAACCCAGAGGAAAAAGTTAAAAAAAAACTTGTAACTTACCTTGCCTCACCCTTATCTCTTTGGCCCTGTGAGCCAAAGCCCTTACAGCACACTCAAAAACAAAAGCAGTCTCACCTGCTCTCAGTCAGAGCCCCTCTCTCTCTCTTTTTTAGGTTAGAGGAGGGGGGAGGGCTGGGATACTCTACCTATGTAGAGTATCGGGAATCCCCTCCAGTCTAATTTATAGTAAGGTGAAAAAAAAACTTGACCCGAGTGCCCTAGCAACTACTTCCGGTGTAAAACTTAAAGAAAGCAAAAAAAAAACTAAAACAAAGTTAGTTTTAAAAAAGAAAAAAGTCGCTGTACTCACCCACAAGCTCTCCACTCGCAAATCTCAGCCTCTCTTCAGTGCTCCCACGGATCAGTGTTGGGACTGCAATTGTTCACGATTTACATAGATGATTTGGAGTTGGGGACCAAGTGTAGTGTGTCAAAATTTGCAGATCACACTGAGATGAGTGGCAGAGCAAAGTGTGCAGAGGATGCAGTAAGTCTACAAAGGGATATAGATAGCCTAAGTGAGTGGGCAAGGGTCTGACAGATGGAGTACAACGTTGGTAAATGTGAGGTCATCCATTTTGGTCGGAATAACAGCAAAATGGACTATTATTTAAATGGTAAAAAATTGCAGCATGCTGCTGTGCAGAGGGACCTGGGTGTCCTTGTGCAGGAATCTCAAGGAGTTGGTTTGCAGATGCAGCAGGTAATTAAGAAGGCAAATGGAATTTTGTCCTTCATTGCTAGAGGGATGGAGTTTAAAAACAGGGAGGTTATGTTGCAGCTGTATAAGGTGCTGGTGAGGCCACACCTGGAGTACTGTGGACAGTTTTGGTCTCCTTACTTGAGAAAGGATATACTGGCACTGGAGGGGGTGCAGAGGAGATTCACTAGGTTGATTCCGGAGTTGAGAGGATTGGCTTATGAGGAGAGACTGAGTAGACTGGGGCTATACTCATTGGAATTCAGAAGAATGAGGGGAGATCTTACAGAAAGATATAAGATTATGAAGGGAATGGATAAGATAGAAGCAGGGACGTTGTTTCCACTGGCGGGTGAAACTAGAACAAGGGGAATGGCCTCAAAATAAGGGGAAGCAGATTTAGGACTGAGTTGAGGAGGAACTTCTTCACCCAAAGGTGAATCTGTGGAATTCCCTGCTCAGTGAAGCAGTTGAGGCTCCCTCATTGAATGTTTTTAAGGCAAGGGTAGATAAATTTTTGAACAGTAAAGGAATTAAGGATTATGGTGAGCGGGCGGGTAAGTGGAGCTGAGTCCACAAAAAGATCAGCTATGATCTTATTGAATGGCAGGGCAGGCTTGAGGGGCCAGATGGCCCACTCCTACTCCGAGCTCTTATGTTCTTAAAGCCGTAATTGAAACCGGGTCCCTTGTGCCGTGAGGCAGCTGTGAAAACCAGTGTGTCATCGTACCACCCCATTTCATATGTGGATGTGTCAATTCTCAAGAATTTCTTGGTAAAAATTAGACCATTGGGATTTCATCTGGAAAGCAGTATTCGCTGAGAATATGTTTTATCTAAAGCTGATGTTCATGATTTCAGTTGTTCTACATTTTCAAATTTCAAATATAAGAATTGGGAAAGTTATTTCCAAATAAGAAATAAGCATTATTCTTGAGAAGCAAATATCATGTTTTTAGTTTGGAACTGGTTGAATCTTTTCATTTTCCACAGTCTGGAATTTTGGCTCCATAATTCATTGCAAGGATTAATCTTTCTAAATTGTGTGGAAATCTGGGAGCGTGCCAGTTACAATTTAAGATTAAAAGCATAAGAACATAACATAAGAACATAAGAAATAGGAGCAGGAGTAGGCCAACTAGTCCTTCGAGCCTGCCCCGCCATTCAATAAGATCATGGCTGATCTGTCGTGGCTCAGTTCCACATTCCCGCCCTCTCCCCACAACCCTTAATCCCCTCTCTTATCAAAAACCCATCAACCCGCGTCTTAAAAATATTTAGCGAGGTAGCCTCCACCACTTCAACGGGCAGAGAATTCCAGAGATTCACCACCCTTTGAGTGAAGAAGTTCCTCCTCAACTCCGTTCTAAACCGCCCCCCCTCTATCTTGAGGCTGTGCCCCCTAGTCCTACTATCCTTTCTGAGCGGGAAGATTCTCTCCACCTCTATCCTATCCATCCCATTCATCATCTTATACGTCTCAATGAGATCTCCCCTCATTCTTCTAAACTCTAATGAGTACAAGCCTAATTTATTCAGCCTCTCCTCATAACTCAATCCCCTCAACTCCGGCATCAGCCTAGTAAACCTCCTCTGCACTCCCTCCAAGGCCAAAATATCCCTCAACCTAACTTCATAAGGCATGCCTCCCAGTCCAGGCAACATCCTTGTAAATCTCCTCTGTACCCTTTCAATAGCTTCTACGTCCTTCCTATAGTGAGGCGACCAGAACTGCGCACAGTACTCCAAATGAGGCCTGACAAGGGTCTTATAAAGTTGCAGCATTACCTCCCGATTCCTAAACTCAATCCCTCGATTAATGAAGGCCAGTACACCATACGCCTTCTCGACCACATCCTCCACCTGCCAGGCCGATTTAAGAGTCCTGTGGACCCGGACCCCAAGATCCTTCTGCTCTTCAACACTACTAAGACTCCTGCCCTTGATAGTGTACTCGTTCATCCCATTGGTTCTGCCAAAATGGACGACTACACATTTATCCGTGTTGAAGTCCATCTGCCACTTCTCCGCCCAGTCCTGCATCCTATTTATGTCCTGTTGCAACTTTTGACATCCTTCCAGATCATCCACAACACCACTGACCTTCGTGTCATCAGCGAACTTACTTACCCATCCCTCCACTTCCTCATCTAGGTCATTTATGAAAATGACAAACAGCAAGGGTCCTAGAACAGATCCCTGGGGCACTCCACTGGTGACTGACCTCCATGCCGAGAAAGACCCATCCACAACCACTCTCTGCCTTCTGCAGGCAAGCCAGTTCTGGATCCACGAGGCCAAAGGCCCTTGGATCCCATGCCCTCTCACCTTCTCAAGAAGTCTTGCATGGGGGACCTTATCAAATGCCTTGCTGAAGTCCATGTACACCACGTCCACTGCACTTCCTTCGTCAATGTGTTCAGTCACATTTTCGAAGAACTCAACTAGGCTCGTAAGGCACGACCTGCCCCTGACAAAACCATGCTGACTATTTCTGATCATGTCAAACCTCTCCAAATGCTCGTAAATCTTGTCCCTCAGAAGCCTCTCCATCAGCTTACCAACCACTGAGGTCAGACTCACCGGTCGGTAATTTCCCGGGCTATCTCTGTTCCCTTTCTTGAAAATAGGAACTACATCCGCAATCCTCCAATCTTCCGGAACCTCTCCCGTCTCCATTGACGACGCAAAGATCATCACCAGGGGCTCTGCAATCACTTCCCTCGCCTCCCACAGTATCTTGGGGTACATCCCATCTGGTCCCGGCGACTTATCTATCTTGATAGAATTCAAAAGTTCTAACACATCCTCCTCCTTAATATCCACATACTCAATCTTTTCCATCTGCTGCAAAACCGTAGCAAAATCTCCCAGATCATTTTCCACTGTGAATACTGAGGCAAAGTACTCATTAAGCACCTCTGCCATTTCTTCTGGTTCCACACAGACCTTTCCACCCCTTCACCTTTTATAGGTCCTATCCCTTCTCTTCTCATCCTTTTACTTTTCACATATTTATAGAAGGCCTTGGGATTCTCCTTAATCTTACCCGCCAAGGTCTTCTCATGACCCCTTCTGGCTCTCCTAATTTCCCTTTTAAACTCCCTTCTACAGTCCTTATACTCCTCAAGATCCTTAACATCTCCTAGTTCCCTGAACCTTTTGTACACCTTCCTTTTCCTCCTGACTAGGTTCACCACAGCCTTCGTGCACCACGGTTCCCTCAACCTACCAAAACCCCCTTGTCTCATCGGAACGTTGTCATGCAGAGCTCCAGACAAACATTCCTTGAATATCCGCCACCTTCCTTCGGTACTTTTCCCTAAGAACGCCTCCTTCCAGTTTATTTGTCCAAGTAACTTCCTGACTTCTTCATATTTCCCCCTACTCCAGACAAACACCTTTCTAGCCTGCCTGATCCTATCTCGTTCCAATGCAATTGTGAAGGAGATAGAATTATGGTCACCATTCCCAAGATGCTCTCCTACCGAGAGATCCATCACCTGCCCTGGTTCATTCGCCAGTACCAGGTCAAGTACAGCCTCTCCTCTCGTAGGCTTATCCACGTACAGTGTCGGGAAACCTTCCTGAACACACCTAACAAACTCCTCCCCATCCAAACCCCTTACCCTAGGGATATTCCAGTCGATGTTTGGGAAATTGAAGTCTCCCATCACGACAACTCTGTTATTACTACATCTCTCTAGAATCTGTTTCCCTATCTACACCTCAACTTCCCTGTCACTATTGGGCGGCCTATAGAATACACCCAGCAAAGCTTTCGACCCTTTGCTGTTCGTAACTTCCACCCACAGAGACTCTGTAGATAGTCCCTCCACGGCATCCTCCTTCTCTGCAGCCATGACACTGTCCCTGATCAACAGTGCCACTCCACCACCCCTTCTGCCTCCCTCCCTGTCCTTCCTGAAGCATCTGAATCCTGGCACCTGAAGTACCCAGTCCTGTCCCTGAGACATCCAAGTCTCCGTAATGGCCACCACATCACATTCCCAAGCAGCAATCCATGCCCTAAGCTCATCTACCTTATTTACTACACTCCTGGCGTTAAAATATATACACTTCAGCCCCTCAGTCTGGGCATTTCCCTTCTCCACCCCCTGTCTAACCTCCCTCTCATACTGCCTGCAGTCCTCCCCTACCTGGGAGCTAACCTCCTCCGTCCCAGTTTCCCCATCACAATTCCCTCCCCCCATCCTTTCTAGTTTAAAGTCCCCCCGGTAGCCTTAGCCAGTCTTCCCACCAAGATATTAGTCCCCCTGGGATTTAAGTGCCACCCGTCTTTACTGTACAGGTCACACCTGCCCCTAAAGAGGTCCCAATGATCTAGGAACGGAAATCCCTGCCCTCTGCACCAGTCCCTCAGCCACGCATTCAGCATTCACCTCATTTCATTTCTTCCCTCATTCTCCCGTGGCACAGGCAGCAATCCTGAGATTACTACCTTTGCTTTTCTCTTGCTCAGCTGCCTACCCAGATCCCTATAGTCCCTTTTCACGATTGCCTCCCTCTTCTTGCCTACGTCAGTAGTACCTATATGCACTACAACCTCTGGTTCCTCACCCTCCCCTTTCAGGATGTCTGGGACACGCCCAGAGACATCCCGGATCCCAGCCCCAGGGAGACAAACCACCATCCGCGACTCCCGTCTACGTCCACAAAAACGCCTGTCCGCCCCCCTCACTGTGGAGTCCCCTATTAATACTACCTTTCTGCTCTCTTTTTTGATTTTTTGACTCACTGGCTCAGCTCCAGAGACCTGGCCACCGCTGCCTCCCTCGGATGAGCTGTCCCCCCCAGTAGTACTCAGGCCGGAGTACTTATTTTGAAGGGGGACATTCACCGGCGTGCTCTCCATCACCCGAGGTTTCCCCTTCCTAATAGTTACCCAAGTGCCCTCTTCCCGTTGCCCTGGTGTGACTACTTGCTGATAGCTCCTATCTATAACCTCCTCACTCTCCCGAATGAGCCGAATTTCCTCGAGCTGCATTTGCAGCTCCTTAACCTGGTTCCGTAGGGTCTGCAGCTCCACACTCCGAGCACAGGTGTGGATGTCTGGTAGACCAAGAGCTTCTAAGACCTCCCACATGTTGCACTGGCAACAACATACTGGCCTCACACCCATACTTGCCCCTTTTAGTAACCCAGAGGAAAAAGTTAAAAAAAAACTTGTAACTTGCCTTGCCTCACCCTTATCTCTTTGGCCCTGTGAGCCAAAGCCCTTACAGCACACTCAAAAACAAAAGCAGTCTCACCTGCTCTCAGTCAGAGCCCCTCTCTCTCTCTTTTTTAGGTTAGAGGAGGGGGGAGGGCTGGGATACTCTACCTATGTAGAGTATCGGGAATCCCCTCCAGTCTAATTTATAGTAAGGTGAAAAGAAAACTTGACCCGAGTGCCCTAGCAACTACTTCCGGTGTAAAACTTAAAGAAAGCAAAAAAAAACTAAAACAAAGTTAGTTTTAAAAAAGAAAAAAGTCGCTGTACTCACCCACAAGCTCTCCACTCGCAAATCTCAGCCTCTCTTCAGTGCTCCCACGGATCAGTGTTGGGACTGCAATTGTTCACGATTTACACAGATGATTTGGAGTTGGGGACCAAGTGCAGTGTGTCAAAATTTGCAGATCACACTGAGATGAGTGGCAGAGCAAAGTGTGCAGAGGATGCAGTAAGTCTACAAAGGGATATAGATAGCCTAAGTGAGTGGGCAAGGATCTGACAGATGGAGTACAACGTTGGTAAATGTGAGGTCATCCATTTTGGTCGGAATAACAACAAAATGGACTATTATTTAAATGGTAAAAAATTGCAGCATGCTGCTGTGCAGAGGGACCTGGGTGTCCTTGTGCAGGAATCACAAGGAGTTGGTTTGCAGATACAGCAGGTAATTAAGAAGGCAAATGGAATTTTGTCCTTCATTGCTAGAGGGATGGGGTATAAAAACAGCGAGGTTATGTTGCAGCTGTATAAGGTGCTGGTGAGGCCACACCTGGAGTACTGTGGACAGTTTTGGTCTCCTTACTTGAGAAAGGATATACTGGCACTGGAGGGGGTGCAGAGGAGATTCACTAGGTTGATTCCGGAGTTGAGAGGATTGGCTTATGAGGAGAGACTGAATAGACTGGGGTTATACTCATTGGAATTCAGAAGAATGAGGGGAGATCTTACAGAAAGATATAAGATTATGAAGGGAATGGATAAGATAGAAGCAGGGACGTTGTTTCCACTGGCGGGTGAAACTAGAACAAGGGGGATGGCCTCAAAATAAGGGGAAGCAGATTTAGGACTGAGTTGAGGAGGAACTTCTTCACACAAAGGGTTGTGAATCTGTGGAATTCCCTGCTCAGTGAAGCAGTCGAGGCTCCCTCATTGAATGTTTTTAAGGCAAGGATAGATAAATTTTTGAACAGTAAAGGAATTAAGGGTTATGGTGAGCGGGCGGGTAAGTGGAGCTGAGTCCACAAAAAGATCAGCTATGATCTTATTGAATGGCGGGGCAGGCTTGAGGGGCCAGATGGCCCACTCCTACTCCTAGCTCTTATGTTCTTAAAGCCGTAATTGAAACCGGGTCCCTTGTGCCGTGAGGCAGCTGTGAAAACCAGTGTGTCATCGTACCACCCCATTTCATATGTGGATGTGTCAATTCTCAAGAATTTCTTGGTAAAAATTAGACCATTGGGATTTCATCTGGAAAGCAGTATTCGCTGAGAATATGTTTTATCTAAAGCTGATGTTCATGATTTCAGTTGTTCTACATTTTCAAATTTCAAATATAAGAATTGGGAAAGTTATTTCCAAATAAGAAATAAGCATTATTCTTGAGAAGCAAATATCATGTTTTTATTTTGGAACTGGTTGAATCTTTTCATTTTCCACAGTCTGGAATTTTGGCTCCATAATTCATTGCAAGGATTAATCTTTCTAAATTGTGTGGAAATCTGGGAGTGTGCCAGTTACAATTTAAGATTAAAAGCATAAGAACATAACATAAGAACATAAGAAATAGGAGCAGGAGTAGGCCAACTAGTCCTTCGAGCCTGCCCCGCCATTCAATAAGATCATGGCTGATCTGTCGTGGCTCAGTTCCACATTCCCGCCCTCTCCCCACAACCCTTAATCCCCTCTCTTATCAAAAACCCATCAACCCGCGTCTTAAAAATATTTAGCGAGGTAGCCTCCACCACTTCAACGGGCAGAGAATTCCAGAGATTCACCACCCTTTGAGTGAAGAAGTTCCTCCTCAACTCCGTTCTAAACCGCCCCCCCTTTATCTTGAGGCTGTGCCCCCTAGTCCTACTATCCTTTCTGAGCGGGAAGATTCTCTCCACCTCTATCCTATCCATCCCATTCATCATCTTATACGTCTCAATGAGATCTCCCCTCATTCTTCTAAACTCTAATGAGTACAAGCCTAATTTATTCAGCCTCTCCTCATAGCTCAATCCCCTCAACTCCGGCATCAGCCTAGTAAACCTCCTCTGCACTCCCTCCAAGGCCAAAATATCCCTCAACCTAACTTCATAAGGCATGCCTCCCAGTCCAGGCAACATCCTTGTAAATCTCCTCTGTACCCTTTCAATAGCTTCTACGTCCTTCCTATAGTGAGGCGACCAGAACTGCGCACAGTACTCCAAATGAGGCCTGACAAGGGTCTTATAAAGTTGCAGCATTACCTCCCGATTCCTAAACTCAATCCCTCGATTAATGAAGGCCAGTACACCATACGCCTTCTTGACCACATCCTCCACCTGCCAGGCCGATTTACTAGGCATCAGCCTAGTAAACCTCCTCTGCATTCCCTCCAAGGCCAAAATATCCTTGCGTAAGTACGGCGCCCAAAACTGCACACAGTACTCCAGTTGCGGCCTCACCAATGCCCTATACAGCTGCAGCAAGACCTCCCTACTTTTATATTCAATCCCCCTCGCTATGAAGGCCAGCATCCCATTCGCCTTCCTGACCACCTGCTGCACCTGCAAGCTGGGTTTTTGCGACTCATGCACAAGGACCCCGAGGTCCCTCTGCACCGTCGCACAGGTGGAACAGCAGTTCCTCCACATTGATGCAGACCATTGGTGGGGTGGGGGAGTGTGGAATAGGGGGCAAGGCAGGGTTAGGGTCGGGGTTAGCTTTAGGGTTAGGGTTAGGGGCTGTGCAGGAAAAACGTATATACCCCCATTGAAGCAGGCACAACATACAATGGATTTATATAACTGTATAGGCAGTACAGGCTTAGTTTAAAATATCTTAATGTGTTTAAGGACAGTATAACTGAATATCTAATTACGCTATAATAGGATTGTTAAATCAATATAAATACCCCAAAACAGGGTGGTGCTGTAACAGTCTCAGGGGTAAGGGACAGTACGGGACGGTGCTGTAACAGTCTCAGGGGTATGGGATAGTACAGGACGGTGCTGTAACAGTCTCAGGGGTAGGGAATAGTGCAGGACGGTGCTGTAACAGCCTCAGGGGTAAGGGACAGTACAGGACCATGCTGTAACAGTCTCAGGGGTAGGGGACAGTGCAGGGCGGTGCTGTAACAGCCTCAGGGGTAAGGGAAAGTACAGGACGGTGCTGTAACAGTCTCAGGGGTAGGGGATAGTACAAGACGGTGCTGTAACAGTCTCAGGGGTAAGGGGCAGCACGGGATGGTGCTGTAACAGTCTCGGGGTAGGGGACAGTGCAGGACGGTGCTGTAACAGCCTCAGGGGTAATGGACAGTGCAGGACGGTGCTGTAACAGTCTCAGCAGTAGGGGATAGTACAGGACGGTGCTGTAACAGTCTCAGGGGTAATGGACAATGCAGGACGGTGCTGTAACAGTCTCAGGGGCAATGGACAGTGCAGGGCGGTGCTGTAACAGCCTCAGGGGTAAGGGACAGTACAGGACGGTGCTGTAACAGTCGCAGGGGTAGGGGACAGTACAGGACGGTGCTGTAACAATCTTGGGGTAGGGGCAGTACAGCATGGTGCTGTAACAGTCTCAGGGGTAAGGGGCAGCACAGGACGGTGCTGTAACAGTCTCAGGGGTAAGGGACAGTACAGGACGGTGCTGTAACAGTTTCAGGGGTAGGGGAGAGCACAGGACGGTGCTGTAACAGTCTCAGGGGTTAGGGACAGTACAGGACGGTGCTGTAACAGTCTCAGGGGTAAGGGACAGTACAGGACGGTGCTGTAACAGTCTCAGGGGTAGGGGAGAGTACAGGACGGTGCTGTAACAGTCTCAGGGGTAGGGGATAGTACAGGACGGTGCTGTAACAGTCTCAGGGGTAATGGACAGTGCAGGACGGTGGTGTAACAGTCTCAGGGGTACTGGACAGTGCAGAACGGTGGTGTAACAGTTTCAGGGGTAAGTTGCAGTACAGGGTAGTGCTGTAACAGTCTGAGGGGTAATAGACATTGCAGGACGGTGGTGTAACAGTCTCAGGGGTAATGGACAGTGCAGGACGGTGCTGTAACAGCCTCAGGGGTAAGGGACAGTACAGGACGGTGCTGTAACAGTCTCAGGGGTAGGGGATAGTACAGGACGGTGCTGTAACAGTCTCAGCGGTAATGGACAGTACAGGACGGTGCTGTAACAGTCTCAGGGGTAATGCACAGTGCAGGACGGTGCTCTAACAGCCTCAGGGGTAAGGGACAGTGCAGGACGGAGCTGTAACAGTCTCAGGGGTAATGGAATGTGCAGGACGGTGCTGTAACAGCCTCAGGGGTAGCGGATTGTACAGGACAGTGCTGTAACAGTCTCAGGGGTAAGGGACAGTACAGGACGGTGCTGTAACAGTCTCAGGGGTAGGGGATAGTACAGGACAGTGCAGTAACAGTCTCAGGGGTAAGGGGGAGTACAGGACGGTGCTGTAACAGTCTCGGGGTAAGGGACAGTACAGGACGGTGCTGTAACAGTCTCAGGGTTAAGGGACAGTACAGGACGGTGCTGTAACAGTCTCAGGGGTAAGGGACAGTACAGGACGGTGCTGTAACAGTCTCAGGGGTAGGGGAGAGTACAGGACGGTGCTGTAACAGTCACAGGGGCAAGGGACAGTACAGGACAGTGCTGTAACAGTCTCAGGGGTAAGGGAGAGTACAGGACAGTGCTGTAACAGTCTCAGGCGTAGGGGAGAGTACAGGACAGTGCTGTAACAGTCTCAGGGGTAGGGGATAGTACAGGACGGTGCTGTAACAGTCTCAGGGGTACTGGACAGTGCAGGACGGTGGTGTAACAGTTTCAGGGGTAAGTTGCAGTACAGGGTAGTGCTGTAACAGTCTGAGGGGTAATAGACAGTGCAGGACGGTGGTGTAACAGTCTCAGGGGTAATGGACAGTGCAGGACGGTGCTGTAACAGCCTCAGGGGTAAGGGACAGTACAGGACGGTGCTCTAACAGTCTCAGCGGTAATGGACAGTACAGGACGGTGCTGTAACAGTCTCAGGGGTAATGCACAGTGCAGGACGGTGCTCTAACAGCCTCAGGGGTAAGGGACAGTGCAGGACATAGAACATAGAACATAGAACATTACAGCGCAGAACAGGCCCTTCGGCCCACGATGTATCGCCGACCAGTTAAAAAAAAGTAAAAAACAACAACAATGACCCACTAACCTAAACCAATCCCTTTTCGTCCATAAACCTATCTACAGACCTCTTAAACGCCCCCAGACTAGGCGCATTTACAACTGCAGCAGGCAGGGCATTCCAATCCCTCACCACCCTCTGGGTAAAGAACCTACCCCTGACATCTGTCCTATAACTACTCCCCCTTAATTTAAAGCCATGCCCCCTCGTGCTAGATTTTTCCATCAGAGGGAAAAGGCTATCACTATCCACCCTATCTAAACCTCTAATCATCTTATATGTTTCAATAAGATCCCCTCTTAGCCGCCTTCTTTCCAGCGAAAACAACCCCAAATCCCTCAGCCTCTCCTCATAGGATCTCCCCTCCATACCAGGCAACATCCTGGTAAACCTCCTCTGCACTCTCTCCAAAGCCTCCACATCCTTCCTGTAATGTGGGGACCAGAACTGCACACAATACTCCAAGTGCGGCCGCACCAGAGTTGTGCACAGTTGCAACATAACGCTACGACTCCTAAATTCAATCCCCCTACCAATAAACGCCAAGACACTGTATGCCTTCTTAACAACCTTATCTACTTGATTCCCAACTTTCAGGGATCTATGTACACATACACCTAGATCCCTCTGCTCCTCCACACTATTCAAAGTCCTCCCGTTAGCCCTATACTCAACACATCTGTTATTCCTACCAAAGTGAATTACCTCACATTTCTCTGCATTAAACTCCATCCGCCACCTCTCGGCCCAGCTCTGCAACCTGTCTAAGTCTTCCTGCAAACTATGACACCCTTCCTCACTATCTACCACACCTCCGACTTTGGTGTCATCAGCAAATTTACTGATCCACCCAACTATACCCTCATCCAGATCATTAATAAAAATCACAAACAGCAGTGGCCCCAACACAGATCCCTGAGGCACACCACTTGTAACCGAACTCCATGATGAATATTTACCGTCAACCACCACCCTCTGTCTCCTATCCGCTAGCCAATTCCTAATCCAGTTCCCTAGATCACCCCCAATCCCATACATCTGCATTTTGTGCAGAAGCCTACCATGGTGAACCTTATCAAACGCCTTACTAAAATCCATATATACCACGTCAACTGCCTTACCCCCATCCACCTCTTTGGTCACTTTCTCAAAAAACTCAATAAGGTTAGTAAGGCACGACCTACCCTCCACAAAACCATGCTGACTATCTCCAATCAACTCATTACTCTCCAAATAACTGTAAATCCTATCCCTAATAATTTTTTCCAAAACCTTGCCCACAACAGAAGTGAGACTCACCGGTCTATAATTCCTGGGGAAGTCTCTGTTCCCCTTCTTAAACAATGGGACAGCATTCGCTAACCTCCAATCATCTGGTACTATACCAGAGGCCAACAACGACCTGAAGATCAGAGCCAGAGGCTCTGCAATCACTTCTCTTGCCTCCCAGAGAATCCTGGGGTAAATCCCATCCGGACCAGGGGACTTATCTATTTTCAGACCCTCCAGAATATCCAGCACAACGGTGGCTATCCAGCAGGACGGTGCTGTAACAGTCTCAGGGGTAATGGAATGTGCAGGACGGTGCTGTAACAGCCTCAGGGGTAGCGGATAGTACAGGACAGTGCTGTAACAGTCTCAGGGGTAATGGACAGTGCAGGACGGTGCTGTAACAGTCTCAGGGGTAATGGACAGTGCAGGACGGTGCTCTAACAGCCTCAGGGGTAAGGGACAGTGCAGGACGGTGCTGTAACAGTCTCAGGGGTAAGGGACAGTGCAGGACGGTGCTGTAACAGTCTCAGGGGTAAGGGACAGTACAGGACGGTGCTGTAACAGTCTCAGGGGTAGGGGAGAGTACAGGACGGTGCTGTAACAGTCTCAGGGGTAGGGGATAGTACAGGACGGTGCAGTAACAGTCTCAGGGGTAAGGGACAGTACAGGACGGTGCTGTAACAGTCTCAGGGGTAAGGGGGAGTACGGGGCGGTGCTGTAACAGTCTCAGGGGTAAGGGACAGTACAGGACGATGCTGTAACAGTCTCAGGGGTAGGGGACAGTACAGGACGGTGCTGTAACAGTCTCACGGGTAAGGGACAGTACGGGACGGTGCTGGAACAGTCTCAGGGGTAAGGGACAGTACAGGACAGTGCTGTAACAGTCTCAGGGGTAGGGGGCAGTACAGGACGGTGCTGTAACAGTCTCAGGGGTAAGGGACAGTACAGGACAGTGCTGTAACAGCCTCAGGGGTAAGGGACAGTGCAGGACGGTGCTGTAACAGTCTCAGGGGAAATGGAATGTGCAGGACGGTGCTGTAACTGCCTCAGGGGTATGGGACAGTACAGGACGGCGCTGTAACAGTCTCAGGGGTAATGGACAGTGCAGGACGGTGCTGTAACAGCCTCAGGGGTAGTGGATAGTACAGGACGGTGCTGTAACAGTCTCAGGGGTAATGGACAGTGCAGGACGGTGGTGTAACAGTCTCAGGGGTAATGGACAGTGCAGAATGGTGGTGTAACAGTTTCAGGGGTAAATTGCAGTACAGGGTAGTGCTGTAACAGTCTGAGGGGTAATAGACAGTGCAGGGCGGCGGTGTAACAGTCTCAGGGGTAATGGACAGTGCAGGACGGTGCTCTAACAGCCTCAGGGGTAAGGGACAGTGCAGGACGGTGCTGTAACAGTCTCAGGGGTAAGGGACAGTACAGGACGGTGCTGTAACAGTCTCAGGGGTAATGGACAGTGCAGGACGGTGCTGTAACAGCCTCAGCCGTAAGGGACAGTACAGGACGGCACTGTAACAGTCTCAGGGGTAAGGGACAGTACAGGACGGTGCTGTAACAGTCTCAGGAGTAGGGGATAGTACAGGACAGTGCAGTAACAGTCTCAGGGGTAAGGGACAGTACAGGACGGTGCTGGAACAGTCTCAGGGGTAAGGGACAGTACAGGACAGTGCTGTAACAGTCTCAGGGGTAAGGGACAGTACAGGACGGTGCTGTAACAGTCTCAGGGGTAGGGGATAGTACAGGACAGTGCAGTAACAGTCTCAGGGGTAAGGGACAGTACAGGATGGCGCTGTAACAGCCTCAGGGGTAAGGGACAGTACGGGACGGTGCTGTAACAGTCTCAGGGGCAGGGGACAATACAGGACGATGCTGTAACAGTCTCATGGGTAAGGGGGAGTACGGGACGGTGCTGTAACAGTCTCAGGGGTAATGCACAGTGCAGGACGGTGCTGTAACAGTCTCAGGGGTAATGCACAGTGCAGGACAGTGCTCTAACAGCCTCAGGGGAAATGGAATGTGCAGGACGGTGCTGTAACTGCCTCAGGGGTAAGGGACAGTACAGGACGGTGCTGGAACAGTCTCAGGGGTAAGGGACAGTACAGGACAGTGCTGTAACAGTCTCAGGGGTAAGGGACAGTACAGGACAGTGCTCTAACAGCCTCAGGGGTAAGGGACAGTGCAGGACGGTGCTGTAACAGTCTCAGGGGTAATGGACAGTGCAGGACGGTGCTGTAACCCTCTCAGGGGGAATGGACAGTGCAGGACGGTGCTCTAACAGCCTCAGGGGTAAGGGACAGTGCAGGACGGTGCTGTAACAGTCTCAGGGGAAATGGAATGTGCAGGATGGTGCTGTAACTGCCTCAGGGGTAAGGGACAGTACAGAACGGCGCTGTAACAGTCTCAGGGGTAATGGACAGTGCAGGACGGTGCTGTAACCCTCTCAGGGGGAATGGACAGTGCAGGACGGTGCTCTAACAGCCTCAGGGGTAAGGGACAGTGCAGGACGGTGCTGTAACAGTCTCGGGGTAATGGACAGTACAGGACGGTGCTGTAACAGCCTCAGCCGTAAGGGACAGTACAGGACGGCGCTGTAACAGTCTCAGGGGTAAGTGACAGTACAGGACGGTGCTGTAACTGTCTCATGGGTAAGGGGGGGTACGGGATGGTGCTGTAACAGTCTCAGGGGTAAGGGACAGTACAGGACGGTGCTGTAACAGTCTCAGGGGTAAGGGACAGTACAGGACAGTGCTGTAACAGTCTCAGGGGTAAGGGGCGGTATAGGACGGTGCTGTAACAGTCTCAGGGGTAAGAGGCAGTACAGGATAGAACATAGAACATTACAGTGCAGAACAGGCCCTTCGGCCCACGATGTTGCGCCGACCAGTTAAAAAACAATGACCCACTAACCTAAACCAATCCCTTTTCGTCCATAAACCTATCCACGGATGGTGCTGTAACAGTCTCAGGGGTAAGTGACAGTACAGGACGGTGCTGTAACAGTCTCATGGGTAAGGGACAGTACAAGATGGCGCTGTAACAGTCTCAGGGGTAAGGGGGAGTACGGGACGGTGCTGTAACAGTCTCAGGGGTAAGGGACAGTACAGGACGGTGCTGTAACAGTCTCAGGGGTAAAGGGCGGTATAGGACAGTGCTGTAACAGTCTCAGGGGTAAGGGACAGTGCAGGACGGTGCTGTAACTGTCTCATGGGTAAGGGGCGGTACGGGAGGGTCCTGTAACAGTCTCAGGGGTAGAGGACAGTACGAGACGGTGCTGGAACAGTCTCAGGGGTAGAGGACAGTACAGGACGGTGCTGTAACAGTCTCAGGGGTAAGGGACAGTGCAGGACGGTGCTGTAACAGTCTCAGGGGTAATGGACAGTGCAGGACGGTGCTGTAACAGCCTCAGGGGTAAGGGACAGTACAGGACGGTGCTGTAACAGTCTCAGGGGTAGCGGATAGTACAGGACGGTGCTGTAACAGTCCCAGGGGTAATGGACAGTGCAGGACGGTGCTGTAACAGTCTCAGGGGTAATGGACAGTACAGGACGGTGCTGTAACAGTCTCAGGGGTAATGGACAGTACAGGACGGTGCTGTAACAGTCTCAGGGGTAATGGACAGTGCAGGACGGTGCTGTAACAGTCTCAGGGGTAGGTGATAGTACAGGACGGTGCTGTAACAGTCTCAGGGGTAAGGGGGAGTACGGGACAGTGCTGTAACAGTCTCAGGGGTAAGGGACAGTACAGGACGGTGCTGTAACAGTCTCATGGGTAAGGGGGAGTACGGGACGGTGCTGTAACAGCCTCAGGGGTAGGGGATAGTACAGGACGGTGCTGTAACAGTCTCAGAGGTAAGGGGGAGTACAGGACAGTGCTGTAACACTCTCCGGGGTAAGGGGGAGTACAGGACGGTGCTGTAACAGTCTTGGGGTAAGGGGGAGTACGGGACGGTACTGTAACAGTCTCAGGGGTAAGGGACAGTACAGGACGGTGCTGTAACAGTCTCAGGGGTAAGGGACAGTACAGGACGGTGCTGTAACAGTCTCAGGGGTAAGGGACAGTACAGGACGGTGCTGTAACAGTCTCAGGGGTAAGGGGGAGTACGGGACGGTGCTGTAACAGTCTCAGGGGTAAGGGAGAGTACAGGACGGTGCTGTAACAGTCTCAGGGGTAAGGGACAGTACAGGACGGTGCTGTAACAGTCTCATGGTTAAGGGACAGTACAGGACGGTGCTGTAACAGTCTCATGGGTAAGGGGGAGTACGGGACGGTGCTGTAACAGTCTCAGGGGTAAGGGAGAGTACAGGACGGTGCTGTAACAGTCTCAGGGGTAGGGGACAGTACAGGACGGTGATGTAACAGTCTCGGGGGTAAGGGACAGTACAGGACGGTGCTGTAACAGTCTCATGGGTAAGGGGGAGTTCGGGACAGTGCTGTAACAGTCTCAGGGGTAAGGGAGAGTACAGGACGGTGCTGTAACAGTCTCAGGGGTAAGGGACAGTACAGGATGGTGCTGTAACAGTCTCAGGGGTAGGGGAGAGTACAGGACGGTGCTGTAACAGTCTCAGGGGTAAGGGGCGGTACAGGACGGTGCTGTAACAGTCTCAGGGGTAAGGGACAGTACAGGATGGTGCTGTAACAGTCTCAGGGGTAGGGGAGAGTACGGGACGGTGCTGTAACAGTCTCAGGGGTAAGGGACAGTACAGGACGGTGCTGTAACAGTCGCAGGGGTAGGGGCAGCACAGGATGGTGCTGTAACAGTCTCAGGGGTAAGGGACAGTACAGGACGGTGCTGTAACAGTCTCAGTGGTAAGGGGGAGTACAGGACGGTGTTGTAACAGTCTCAGGGGTAAGGGGGAGTACGGGACGGTGCTGTAACAGTCTCAGGGGTAGGGGACAGTATAGGACGGTGCTGTAACAGTCTCATGGGTAAGGGGGAGTACGGGACAGTGCTATAACAGTCTCATGGGTAAGGGACAGTACAGGACGGTGCTGTAACAGTCTCAGGGGTAAGGGAGAGTACAGGACGGTGCTGTAACAGTCTCAGGGGTAAGGGACAGTACAGGACGGTGCTGTAACAGTCTCAGGGGTAGGGGACAGTACAGGACAGTGCTGTAACAGTCTCGGGGTAAGGGACAGTACAGGATGGTGCTGTAACAGTCTCAGGGGTAAGAGACAGTACAGGACAGTGCTGTAACAGCCTCAGGGGTAGCGGGGAGTACGGGACGGTGCTGTAACAGTCTCAGGGGTAAGGGGGAGTACGGGACGGTGCTGTAACAGTCTCAGGGGTAAGGGGGAGTACGGGACGGTGCTGTAACAGTCTCAGGGGTAAGGGACAGTACAGGACGGTGCTGTAACAGTCTCAGGGGTAAGGGGACAGTACAGGACAGTGCTGTAACAGTCTCGGGGGTAATGGACAGTACAGGACGGTGCTGTAACAGTCTCAGGGGTAATGGACAGTACAGGACGGTGCTGTAACAGTCTCAGGGGTAGGGGACAGTACAGGACGGTGCTGTAACAGTCTCAGGGGTAGGGGACAGTACAGGACGGTGCTGTAACAGTCTCAGGGGTAATGGACAGTACAGGACGGTGCTGTAACAGTCTCAGGGGTAAGGGGCAGTACAGGATGGTGCTGTAACAGTCTCGGGGGTGTGGGGATGTAGAGGGGAATGGTCCCTTTGAGCATTCCATATGGACAGGTATGACCTGTCTCCTCACATGATGGATAATTGATCAGAAAATGCTGTCAAAATCTTAAATAAAAATTATTTTTAATTGTCTGGATCCTGATATGACAGAAATGTTAGCTGAATATTACATTAATGCTTCAATGTTATATATTTGTCGTCAATCTGATCCTGGGTGTTGGCAGTCATACCCATTGGGAGGAGCTGATTAACAAAGAGTATTATTTAAACTGGCTGCTGGAAACTCACAGCCTGTGTCTGTGGCTCAGAAAGGGAATGAGTTCAGAAGCTCAGAGACTGCGAGAGAAACCTTTGGAGTTGGACAGAGAGAGGACATGTCCCCTTTTCTTTTGGCTCATGTCCAACCCTTGTTTCTCCCTGTGATCCCTGGCCTTGCAGGCAGATTGATGAGTGAATGCTGGAAAGGGGCAGGCAGTCAGTGGACATTCCCCTTCTCCAGTAAGTGTTCTGTTTTGGATACTGTTGGGGGGAGATGGTCTATCAGGGACAACAGCAGCAGCAGCCAAAGCAGTGGCATTACGGCTGGCTCTGTTGTTAAGCAGGGAGGGACAAAGAGGATTAGAGCAATATTTATAGGAGACTCTATAGTTAGGGGTGCAGATGGGTGTTTCTGTGGATGTGAAAGAGACTCCAGGATGGTATGTTGCTTTCCTGGTGCCAGGATCCAGAATGTCTCTGAATGGGCAGAAAGCATTCTGAAAGGGAAAGGGTAAACAGCCAGAGGTTGTGGTCTATATTGGTACAAACGATATAGACAGCGAGAGCGAGGTCCTGCAGCACAGTTTAGGGAGTTAGGCAGAAAATTAAGAAGCAGGACTTTACGGGCTGCAATCTCAGGTTTACTCCCTGTGCCACGTGTTAGTGAAGCTAGAAAGAGGAAGATATTGCAGCTCAATACATGCTAATTGGTGTGTAGATAGTTTGAGTTGTGTTGAAAACAAAAAGGAGAAGGTATTGTGGTTCTTAAGAAACATTACGGTAGAAGGGAGGGTTTCGGATACCTGGACTACTGGGGTCTCTTCTGGGGTCTATACAAGAAGGATGGGTTGCTTCTAAAGTGGAAGGGCATAAGTATTCTGGGTGGGAGGTTTGCTGGTGTCACATGGGAGAATTTAAACTAGTTTGGCAGGTGAGGTGGAACCAATTTACAGGTGAATGAACTGAAGGGAACCAGAGAGTACGGCCAGTAAGACTCAACAGAGAGAGCAGGAAGGGTGTGGTTGCTAATCAAAGAGGATCTGGTAGACTGAAATGCATTTGTTTCAATGTGAGAAGTGTAACAGGTAAGGCAGATAAACTGCCTTAGCAGCTTTTGGATTAGTGCTAGGAACTAGTACTATAGGCCACCCAACTGCCAGCGGGAGATAGAGGAACAGATATGTAGACAAATTTTGGCAAGGTGTAAAAGTACCAAGGTTGTTGTTGTGGGAAATTTTAAACTTTTCCTAGATTGACTGAGACTCACTTAGTGCTAGGGGCATTGATGGGGCAGAGTATGTAAGGAGCACCCAGGAGAGCTTCTTGAAACAGTACGTCGGTAGTCCAACTAGGGACGGGGCCATACTGGAGCTGGTATCGGTACATTTCAGTAGGGGAGCAGTTTGGGAACAGTGACCACAATTCAGTAAGGTTTAAGGTGCTGATGGATAAAGATAAGTGTAGTCCTCAAGCGAAAATGCTAAATTGGGGAAGGATAATTACAAAAAATAGGCAGGAACTGAAGAATGAAGATTGGGAGCAGATGTTTGAGGGCAAATCAACATCTGGCATGTGGGAGGCTTTCAAGTGTAAGTTGATAGGGATTCAGGACTGGCACCTTCCTGTAAGGATGAAGGATAAATATGACAAGTTTCTGGAACCTTGGATAATGAGAGATATTATGAGCCTCGTCAAAGAGAAAAAGGAAGCATTTGTCAAAGCTAGGAGGCTGGGAACACACGAAGCAAGTGTGGAATACAAGGAAAGTAGAAAGAAACTTAAGCAAGGAGTAAGAAGAGCTGAAAGGGGTCATGAAAAAGCATTGGCCAGCAGGATTAAGGAAAATCTCAAATTTTTTCCACATATATAAAGAGCAAGAGGGTAGCCAGGAAGAGGCTTGGCCCACTCAAGGACAAGGGAGGGAATCTATGTGGAGCCAGAGGAAATGGGTGAGGTATTAAATGAGTACTTTGCGTCAGTATTCACCAAAGAGAAGGAGTTGGTGGATGATGAGTCTGGGAAAGGGTGTGTAGATAGTTTGAGTCATGTTGAGATTAAAAAGGAGGAGGTTTTTGGGTTCTTAAGAAGCATCAAGATAGACAAGTCTTCAGGGCCTGATGGGATATACCCCAGAATACTGAGAGAGGCAAGAGTGTAAATTGCTGGAGCCTTGAGAGAAATCTTTGTATCCCTACTGGCTACAGAGGAGGTCCCAGAGGATTGGAGAATAGCCAATGTTGTTCTTTTGTTTAAGAAGGGTAGCAAGAATAATCCAGGTAATTACAGGCTGGAGAGCCTTACATCAGTGGGAGGGAAATTATTGGAGAGGCAACTTCAAGACAGGATTTATTCCCACTTGGAACGAAGTGGACGTATTAGTGACAGGCAACATGGTTTTGTGAAGGGGAGGTCGTGTCTCACGAACTTGTTTGAGGTTTTTCAAGGAAGTGACGAAGATGATTGATGAAGGTAGGGCAGTGGATGTTGATGCTAGAATGCTAGGATCTGTCATAAAAATGCTAGAATCCATCATCAAAGAAGAAATAGTGAGGCATCTAGAAAAGAATGGCTTGATAGAGCAGACGCAGCACGGATTTGTTAAGGGGAAGTCGTGTTTGACAAATTTATTGGATTTCTTTGAGGATGTGACTAGTGCGGTAGACTGAGGGGAACTGGTGGATGTGGTGTTTTTAGATTTCCAAAAGGCATTTGATAAGGTGCTTCATAAAAGGTTGCTGCAGAAGGTTAGGGTGCATGGAGTTGGGGGTTAGGTGTTAGCGTGGATAGAGGATTGGCTGTCTAAATAGACGATCTGGAGGAGGGGGCTGAGTGTAGGGTGACAAAATTTGCTGATGACACAAAGATGAGTGGAAAAGCAAATTGTGTGGAGGGTGTGGAAAATCTGCAGAGGGATCTGGTTAGGCTGAGTAAGTGGGTGAGGACCTGGCAGACGCTATGACAACGGATGAATGAATATTGCTTGACAATCACCAGGCAAGACTGTTCCCTTCCTGTTGGCGAACACTTCAGTGGTCATGGACATTCAGCCCCTGACCTTCGGGAAAGCATTCTCCAAGGCGGCCTTCATGACACACGACAGCGCAGAGTCGCTGAGCAGAGACTGATAGCCAAGTTACGCACACATGAAGACGGTCTCAACAGGGATCTTGGGTTCATGTCGCACTATCTGTAACCCCCGTGACTTGCCTGGGTTTGCAAAACCTCACTTACTGTACTGCCTGGAGACAATACACATCTCTTTAACCTGTGATCAGTGCTCCTTCCACTCACATTGTCGGCCACTTTAAGACTTGAATAGCAGGTTAGGTGTAAAGATTCGCATTCTAATCAGTAATCTCTAAACTGTCTGTGCTTTATATGAGCTGTCTGAGGCCAGAACTCTCCATGCACCTGACGAAGAGTTTAACCTCGAAAGCTTGTGATTTCCCTATCAAATAAATCGGTTGGACTTAAACCTGGTGTTGTCAGACTTCTTACAGTTCTTAACAGAAGCCAGAGAGTGGTTGTAGAGAGTTGTTTTTCAAACTGGAGACCTGTGACCAGTGGTGTGCCTCGGATCAGTGCTGGGTCCACTGTTATTTGTCATTTATATTAATGATTTGAATGGGAATATAGGAAGCATGGTTAGTAAATTTGCAGATGACACTAAGGTTGGTGACATAGTTGGTGACATTCTCTGCCCGTTGAAGTGGTGGAGGCTGCCTCGCTAAATATTTTTAAGACGCGGGTTGATGGGTTTTTGGTAAGAGAGGGGATTAAGGGTTATGGGGAGAGGGCGGGAAAGTGGAACTGAGCAGCGACAGATCAGCCATGATCTTATTGAATGGCGGGGCAGGCTCGAAGGGCTGGATGGCCTACTCCTGCTCCTATTTCTTATGTTCTAGACTGGGTACAAATACGAGAGGTCATGATCTAAGGGTGAGGGGGAAGAAGTATAATTTGGATATGAGAGGAAGGTTTTTCACGCAGAGGGTCGTGGGGGTATGGAACGCGCTACCGAGTAGGGTGGTGGAGGCAGGCACGTTGGACTTGTTTAAGGTTTACTTAGATAAACACATGAGCGAAGTAAGGATGGAGGGTTATAGTAGGGGGTATTAAATAGGGTCAGAGCCTCGGGACGACACCGGAAATGCAGACTTATATGTTAACGTTTTTGTCTTTTTATTCCGCAAGTGGAGGTCCACCTTGTTGTCAAACGAGGGGCATGCACACGGTGGGTTGTGCGTGGGCTGCTCTTGGAGGTTCCGGGAGTGGCCTAGTACTTTGTGTCGGTGTGTGTGCTTGATCCTGGACCAGCAAATGGGCACCACAACAGCTCGGTGACTAGCACTGCTAGCTGTGCAGATACATGGATTTGGGCCTGTGTCTGTGGGAGTTTACGCATTCTCCCTGTGGTTGCGTGGGTTTCCTCCGGGCGCTCCGGTTTCCTCCCACACCCCAAAGATGTGCTCTTAGGCTGATTGGTTTTACCAAATTGACACTATTCTACCCTGAATCTGGCAAAGTTAGGGGTTCCACGCGCAGACATGCAGGGCAGGGTAGGCGTAGGAGGAGGCGGCAGCGTGGGCTCGTTGGGCCGAAGGGCCTGTTTCCCGTGCTGGGTTGTTCTTTGTTCTCTTTGTTTGTTCTTTGTATCGGGGAATCTAAAACTAGAGGGCATAGGTTTAAAGTGAGAGGGGAGAGATACAGAAGTGTCCAGAGGGCAATTTTTTCACACAGAGGGTGGTGAGTATCTGGAACAAGCTGCCAGAGGTAGTCGTAGAGGCGGGTACAATTTTGTCTTTTATGGACAGCACAGTGGCACAGTCGTTAGCACTGCTGCCTCACAGTGCCAGGGATCCGGGTTCAATTCCAGCCTTGGGTCACTGTCTGTATGGAGTTTGCACCTTCTCCGTGTATCTGCATGGGTTTCCTCCGGGTGCTCCGTTTCCTCCCACTGTCTGAAGATAAGTAGGTTTGGTTGATTTGCCATGCTGTATTGATCCTTAGTGTTGGGGGATTAGCAGGGTAAATATGTGGAGCTACAGGAATAGGGTCTGGATAGGACTGTGGTCGGTGCAGACTCGATGGTCCGAATGGCCTGCTTCTGTACTATAGGAATTCTATGATTCTAGAATAAAAAGCATTTAGACAGTGACTTGGGTAAGATTGGTATGGAGGGATATGGGCTAAATGTGGGTAATTGGGACTAGCTTAACAGTAAAAATTGGGCTGCACGGACAAGTTGGGCCAAAGGGCCTGTTTCCATGCTATAAACCTCTATGACTCGATGACGAAGGAAAAGGGAAATAAAAAGTGGACAAAAACAAAGGATAATAAGGGGAAAAGTGAAAGGCAGACAAATCAAAGATAAAAAGTGACCTTAGAAATAATGGATGCACTGGTGATCATTTTCGAGAATTCTGTAAACTCTAGAAGAGTTCCAGTGGATCGAAGGATAGCTAATGTAACCCCACTTTTTGAAAAAAAGGAGAATTTGGGGATTTATAGACTGGTTAGCCTGACATTGGTGGTGAGGAAAATGCTGGAGTCAATTATTCAAGATGTAATAACTGGGCATTTGGAAAGCGGTGACAAGATCAGTCCAAGTCAGTATGGAGTCACTATAGGGAAATCTTCTGGAATTTTTTGAGGATGTGACCAGTAGAGAAGACAAGGGTGAACCAGCGGATGTTGTGTATCTGGACTTTCAAAAGGCTTTTGACATGGTCTCACACAAGAGATTAATGAACAAAATTAAAGCTCATGGTATTGGGGGTAATATATTGATGTGAATAGAGAATTGGTTAGCAGACAGGAAGCAGAGTGGGGATAAACGGGTCCTTTTCAGAGGGGCAGGCAGTGACAGGCGGGTTACCGCAGGTTTCAGTGCTGGGACTCCAGCTATTCACAATATACATTAATGATTCGGACAAAGGAATTGAATGCAATATCTCCAAATTTGCAGATGACACTAAGCTGGGTGGCAGTGTGTGCTGTGGGGAGGATGTTAAGAGGTTGCAGGGTGACTTGGACAGGCTGGCTGAGTGGGCAAACACAGTAAAAAGTCTGACAACACCAGGTTTTAGTCCAACCGATTTATTTGATAATAAACTCACAAGCTTTCGAGGGGACTCCCTCTTCGTCAGATGAATGGAGAGTTCTGGCCTCGGACAGAGCATATAAAGCACAGGCAGTTTAGAGATTACTGATTAGAATGGACAGTTTAGAGATTACTGATTAGAATGGGCAGTTTAGAGATTACTGATTAGAATGGGCAGTTTAGAGATTACTGATTAGAATGGGCAGTTTAGAGATTACTGATTAGAATGGACAGTTTAGAGATTACTGATTAGAATGGACAGTTTAGAGATTACTGATTAGAATGGGCAGTTTAGAGATTACTGATTAGAATGGACAGTTTAGAGATTACTGATTAGAATGGGCAGTTTAGAGATTACTGATTAGAATGGACAGTTTAGAGATTACTGATTAGAATGGGCAGTTTAGAGATTACTGATTAGAATGTATAAAACTGTCTGTGCTTTATATGCTCTGTCCGAGGCCAGAACTCTCCATTCACCTAACGAAGAGGGAGTCCCCTCGAAAGCTTGTGAGTTTACTATCAAATAAATCGGTTGGACTAAAACCTGATGTTGTCAGACTTTTTACTGTGTTTACCCCAGTCCAACGCCGTCACAACCACATCATGAGTGGGCAAATACAGAGCAAATATAATATAATCTGGATAAATGTGAGGTTATCCACTCTGGGGGCAAAAACAGGAAGGACAGGGAGGGTGGCAGAAGAGGTGGTGGAGTGGCACTGTTGATCAGGGACAGTGTCATGGCTGCAGAGAAGGAGGATGCCGTGGAGGGACTATCTACAGAGTCTCTGTGGGTGGAAGTTACGAACAGCAAAGGGTCGAAAGCTTTGCTGGGTGTATTCTATAGGCCGCCCAATAGTGACAGGGAAGTTGAGGTGCAGATAGGGAAACAGATTCTAGAGAGATGTAGTAATAACAGAGTTGTCATGATGGGAGACTTCAATTTCCCAAACATCGACTGGAATATCCCTAGGGTAAGGGGTTTGGACGGGGAGGAGTTTGTTAGGTGTGTTCAGGAAGGTTTCCTGACACAGTATGTGGATAAGCCTACGAGGGGAGAGGCTGTACTGACCTGGTACTGGCGAATGAACGAGGACAGGTGATGGATCTCTCGGTAGGAGAGCATCTTGGGAATGGTGACCATAATTCTATCTCCTTCACAATTGCATTGGAACGAGATAGGATCAGGCAGGCTAGAAAGGTGTTTGTCTGGAGTAAGGGGAAATACGAAGAAGTCAGGAAGTTACTTGGACAAATAAACTGGAAGGAGGCGTTCTTAGGGAAAAGTACCGAAGGAAGGTGGCGGATATTCAAGGAATGTTTGTCTGGAGCTCTGCATGACAACGTTCCGTTGAGACAAGGGGGTTTTGGTAGGTCGCGGGAACCGTGGTGCACGAAGGCTGTGGTGAACCTAGTCAGGAGAAAAAGGAAGGTGTACAAAAGGTTCAGGGAACTAGGAGATGTTAAAGATCTTGAGAAGTATAAGGACTGTAGAAAGGAGGTTAAAAGGGAAATTAGGAGAGCCAGAAGGGGTCATGAGAAGACCTTGGCAGGTAAGATTAAGGAGAATCCCAAGGCCTTCTATAAATATGTGAAAAGTAAAAGGATGTGATGAGAAGGGATAGGACCTATAAAAGATGAAGGGGGAAAGGTCTGTGTGGAACCAGAAGAAATGGCAGAGGTGCTTAATGAGTACTTTGCCTCAGTATTCACAGTGGAAACTGATCTGGGAGATTTTGCTACGGTTTTGCAGCAGATGGAAAGGATTGAGTATGTGGATATTAAGGAGGAGGATGTGTTAGAACTTTTGAATTCTATCAAGATAGATAAGTCGCCGGGACCAGATGGGATGTACCCCAGGATGCTGTGGAAGGCGAGGGAAGTGATTGCAGAGCCCCTGGCGATGATCTTTACGTCGTCAATGGAGATGGGAGAGATTCCGGAAGATTGGAGAATTGCGGATGTAGTTCCTATTTTCAAGAAAGGGAACAGAGATAGCCCTGGAAATTACCGACCGGTGAGTCTGACCTCAGTGGTTGGTAAGCTAATGGAGAGGCTTCTGAGGGACAAGATTTACAAGCATTTGGAGAAGTTTGACATGATCAGAAATAGTCAGCATGGTTTTGTCAAGGGCAGGTCGTGCCTTACAAGCCTAGTTGAGTTCTTCGAAAATGTGACTGAACACATTGACGAAGGAAGTGCAGTGGACGTGGTGTGCATGGACTCAGCAAGGTGTTTGATAAAGTTCCCCATGCAAGACTTCTTGAGAAGGTGAGAGGGCATGGGATCCAAGGGCCTTTGGCCTCGTGGATCCAGAACTGGCTTGCCTGCAGAAGGCAGAGAGTGGTTGTGGATGGGTCTTTTTCGGCATCGAGGTCAGTCACCAGTGGCGTGCCCCAGGGATCTGTTCTAGGACCCTTGCTGTTTGTCATTTTCATAAATGACCTCGATGAGGAAGTGGAGGGATGGGTTAGTAAGTTCGCCGATGACACGAAGGTCAGTGGTGTTGTGGATGGTCTGGAAGGATGTCAAAAGTTGCAGCAGGACATAAATAGGATGCAGGACTGGGCGAAGAAGTGGCAGATGGACTTCAACGCGGATAAATGTGTAGTCGTCCATTTTGGCAGAACCAATGGGATGAACGAGTACACTATCAAGGGCAGGAGTCTTAGTAGTGTTGAAGAGCAGAAGGATCTTGGGGTCCAGGTCCACAGGACTCTTAAATCGGCCTCGCAGGTGGAGGATGTGGTCAAGAAGGCGTATGGTGTACTGGCCTTCATTAATCGAGGGATTGAGTTTCGGAGTCGGGAGGTAATGCTGCAACTTTATAAGGCCCTTGTCAGGCCTCATTTGGACTACTGTGCGCAGTTCTGGTCGCCTCACTATAGGAAGGACATAGAAGCTATTGAAAGGGTGCAGAGGAGATTTACAAGGATGTTGCCTGGATTGGGAGGCATGCCTTATGAAGTTAGGTTGAGGGAGCTGGGACTCTTTTCCCTGGAGAGACGAAGGTTGAGAGGCGACCTGATAGAAGTTTATAAAATGTTGAGAGGAATAGATCGGGTGGATTCTCAGAGGCTATTTCCCCGGGTTGAAATGGTCGCTATGAGAGGACACAGATTTAAGGTGCGGGGAGGCAAGTACAGAAGCGATGTTAGGAGTAAGTTTTTCACTCAGAGGGTGGTGAGTGAATGGAATCGGCTGCCGTCAGTGGTGGTGGAGGCGAACTCGCTGGGGTCTTTTAAAAGACTTCTGGATGAGTATATGGGATTTAATGGGATTGGGTTTTATAGATTGGTAGGTGTTGATGTGATTGGCGCAACTCGTGGGCCGAAGGACCTGTTTGTGCTGTAGTGTTCTATGTTCTATCTGAATGGTGACAGTTTAGGAAAAGGGGAGTCGCAACATGAGCTGGGGGTCACGGTGAAACAGTTGCTGAAGGTTAGCCTGAAGGTATAGCAGACAGTGAGGAAAGCGAATGGCATGCTGGCCTTCATAGCAAGCATATTTGAGTACAGGAGTAAGGATGTCTTGTTGCAATTATACACGGCCTTGATGAGATATGGGGCCCGATTTTACCAAAAATTCGCGCCCGTTTAAATCACGGTAAATTCGATCGTTGGGCCTTTAAAGTGATCTGCACCCAAATCTGAGCAGATTGTGACTTTACCGACACCTAATTTGGGTGCGGATCCGGTCCACGTGCCAATCGGGCGGCCTGAAGATTTAAATACATTAGCGTGCATTTAAATCAATTTAATGAACCACGCGCCCAACTCTACTGCCAAACCCCACTTTACTGTCTTTGGGTCTGTTCCGGATCTGCGCTGTTATCAACCTGCAGAATAAAAATCTAAAGCCGATTTTTATTCTTCAGGAGGACCTCTGAAGCCCATCCTCTGACCATCTTTCGCAGACCCCCTGCAAACCATCCCGGTAGACCCCCGCCAACCCCCACCCTCAGGATCGGAACCCCCTGGGAGGCAGGCTCCCCCCCCACCAGCAAACTCTGCCCCCCCGGGAGGCAGGAGGCAGGTCCCCCTCGGCAGAGCACATCCCCAACCTACCTCGATCGCTGGACTCCTTCCACCATCCTTCTCGACCATCTTCAGTCCTTCAAGAGCCTGCAGCATCCTCCTGGCCACAGACTCAAAGCCACGGCTAAAGTGACCGGGTTTCACACCGTTCCCTGGCGTCTGCCGGAGGACGAGGAGGCTCAGATGGATCTCTGGTTGGGGGGTGGAGGAGTGGGGTCAGATGGTTCTCTGGTTAGGGGGATGGAGGGTGCAGATGGATCTCTGGTTGGGGGGGTGCAGGGGGTGCAGATGAATCTCTGGTTGGGGGAGTGGAGGGAGCTCAAATAGATCTCTGGTTGGGGGAGTGGAGGGGGCTCAGATGGATCTCTGGTTGGGGGAGTGGAGGGGGCTCAAATAGATCTCTGGTTGGGGGCGTGGAGGGGGCTCAGATGGATCTCTGGTTGGGGGAGTGGAGGGGTCTCAGATGGATCTCTGGTTGGGGGAGTGGGGGGGGGCAGATGGGTCTCTGGTTGGGGGAGTGGAGGGGGCTCAGATGGATCTCTGGTTGGGGGGTGGAGGGCATCAGATGGGCCTCTGGTTGGGGGTTGGAAGGGCGTCAGATGGATCTCTGGTTGGGGGATGGAGGGGGTGCAGATGGGTCTCTGGTTGGGGGGTGGAGGGGATGCAGATGGATCTCTGGTTGGGGGGTGGAGGGGATGCAAATGGGCCTCTGGTTGGGGGGGTGGAGGGGATGCAGATGGGTCTCTGGTTGGGGGATGGAGGGGGTGCAGATGGGTCTCTGGTTGGGGGTTGGAGGGGCATCAGATGGGTCTCTGGTTGGGGGGGGGGTGTTGGAGGGGGGTCCGCCACTACTCTCCTGCTCTCTTGCCCCTGCAGGGAAGAGTAATCTGTGTCTGGTAGTGTAGCAGTGATAGCGTATCCCTTTATAGGTCCAGCTTGGTCCTTCTCCAGTGTCTCCTCTTGGAGTTGTCCCTGATCATGTTGCCGGTTTTCATGTGGATCGACTGTGGAACCGGCCAGTTCTGCTTTATCTTCTTAGTGAGGAATCGCTGAATCCTGAAGGTTTGATGGGATGGCATTGCCGCACATCCACTCTGGGAGGAGGAAGGATCGCCTGCAGAGTGGCAGCGGAACCCCCTGCTCTCCCCAACCAGAGATCCATTTGATCCCCCCCCACCCCCCAAGAGGATGACCTGTGTCACAGAGCCGCTCTCTCTCTGCTTTCTGCTTTTTCCCTGTAACTGGTTTTAATGATACATCACACAAACAACTAAATATACGTAAGGCAAATCCACACAAATGTAGTCAGGAACAGGAGGCACAGAATTAATGTGAATGGGTATTGTCTAATTAACATTGAAAGCATTTTCGCCTTGTATTTAAGCCGTGTAATAATAGAAATAAAAACAAGAATCTGTTTTTCATTCCCTGTACCCTTCCTATAGTAACACATTTTAACAAAATAAATGGAGTCGATCAGAAATAAAAAACACAACTTATTAATGACATCACAATAATATGTGCATTTGTCAAAGTTCCACTGATGGCAACACCAGTCAAGTCGTCCAGTAATGGTTATTTCTAAAATCCAAAATTTTGAAGACTATGTCTTCATTCAGAATTTGCTATAATTGTCAACTTCAAATTCATCGTCAAATTGCTCCTCTTAAGTTCTAGCTCTTTTGGGAACACGTTTGAGTTTAGGAGTCGGGAGGTAATGCTGCAACTTTATAAGACCCTTGTCAGGCCTCATTTGGAGTACTGTGCACAGTTCTGGTCGCCTCACTATAGGAAAGACGTAGAAGCTATTGAAAGGGTACAGAGGAGATTTACAAGGATGTTGCCTGGAGTGGGAGGCATGCCTTATGAAGTTAGGTTGAGGGAGCTGGGTCTCTTTTCCCTGGAGAGACGAAGGTTGAGAGGCGACCTGATAGAAGTTTATAAAATGTTGAGAGGAATAGATAGGGTGGATTCTCAGAGGCTATTTCCCCGGGTTGAAATGGTTGCTACGAGAGGACACAGATTTAAGGTGCGGGGAGGAAAGTACAGAAGTGATGTTAGGGGTATGTTTTTCACTCAGAGGGTGGTGAGTGAATGGAATCGGCTGCCGTCAGTGGTGGTGGAGGCGAACTCGGTGGGGTCTTTTAAAAGACTTCTGGATGAGTATATGGGGTTTTATGGGATTGGGGGTTATAGATAGGTCTATAGATTGGTAGGTGTTGATGTGATCGGCGCAACTCGTGGGCCGAAGGGCCTGTTTGTGCTGTAGTGTTCTATGTTCTATGTACTACCGAGAGTCCTTCCATTAGCCCTATATTCTGTACTCCTGTTAATCTTACCAAAGTGAATCACCTCACACTTTTCCATATTAAACTCCATTGCCACCTCTCAGCCCAGCTCTGCAGCTTATCTATGTCCTTCTGCAAACTGTAACATCCATCCTCACTGTCTACAACCCCTCCGACTTTGGTGCTGTCAGCAAATTTACTAATCCATCCTTCTACACCCTCATCTAGGTCATTTATAAAAATGACAAACAGCTGTGGCCCCAAAACAGATCCCTGAGGTACACCACTTGTAACTGAACTCCAGGTTGAATATTTCCCATCAACCACCACCCTCTGTCTTCTATCAGCTAGCCAATTCCTGATCCAAACTGCTAAATCACCCTCAATCCCATGCATCTGCATTTTCTGCAGTAGCCGACCATGGGCAACCTTATCAAATGCTTTGCTAAAATCCATATACACCACGTCAACTGCCTTATCCTTATCCACCTCTTTGGTCACCTTTTCAAAAAACTTGATAAGGTTTGTGAGGCACCACCTACCCTTCACAAAACCGTGTTGACTATCCCTAATCAATTTATTTCCCTCTAGATGATTATAAATCCTATCCCTTATAATTCTTTCCAAAACTTTGCCCACAACAGAAGTAAGGCTCACTGGTCTATAATTCCCAGGATGGTCTCTACTCCCCTTCTTGAACAAGGGGACAACATTTGCTATCCTCCAGTCTTCCGGCACTACACCTGTAGCCAATGACGACATGAAGATCAAAGCCAAAGGCTCTGCAATCTCCTCCCTAGCCTCCCAGAGAATCCTAGGATAAATCCCATCCGGCCCAGGGGACTTATCTATTTTCACACCTATTGCTATTGATAACACCTCCTCCTTATGTACCTCAATCCCGTCTAGTCTACGACCTGGTATCGCAGTATTCTCCTCGACTACGTTGACTTTTCCTGTGTGAATACTGACGAAAAATATTCATTTGGTGCCTCTCCTATCTCTTCAGGCTCCACACACAACTTCCCACGACTGTCTCTGACTGGCCCTAATCTTGCCCTAACCAATCTTTTATTCTTGACATACCTGTAGAAAGCTTTAGGATTTTCCTTGATCCCATCCGCCAAAGGCTTCTCATGTCCTCTTCTAGCTCATCTTAACTCTCTCTTTAGCTCCTTCCTGGCTAATTTATAACTCTCCAGTGCCCTAACTGAGCCTTCACGTCTCATCTTTACATAAGCCTCCTTCTTCCTCTTCACCAGAGATTCAACTTCTTTAGTACACCACGGTTCCCTCGCTCGACCACTTCCTCCCTGCCTGACAGGTACATATTTATCAAGGACTCGCAGTAGCTGCTCCTTGAATAAGCTCCACATTTCTGACGTTCCCAGCCCCTGCAGTTTCCTACTCTAACCTATGTATCCTAAATCTCTCCTAATAGCCTCATAATTCCTTTTCCCCCAGCTATAACTTCTGCCCTTCGGTATATGCCTATCCCTTTCCATCACTAAGGTAAACGTAACCGAATTGTGGTCACTATCACCAAAGTGCTCACCTACCTCCAAGTCTAACACCTGATCTGGTTCATTACCCAGAACCAAATCCAATGTAGCCTCACCTCTTGTTGGCCTATCTACATACTGTGTCAGGAAACCTTCCTGCACACATTGGACAAAAACTGACCCTTCTAACGTGGGACTATAGCTTTTCCAATCGATATTTGTAAAGTTAAAGTCCCCCATAACAACTACCCTGTTACTTTCGCACCTATCCAGGATCATCTTTGCAATCCTTTCCTCTACATCTCTGGAACTTTTTGGATGCCTATAAAAAACTCCCAGCAGGGTGACCTCTCCTTTCCTGTTTCTAATCTCAGCCCATACTACCCCAATAGACAGGTCCACATCAAACCTCCTTTCTGACTAACAATGCCACGCCTCCCCCTCTTAAAGAACAACACAGCACGGGAAACAGGCCCTTCGGCCCAACGAGCCCGCGCCGCCGTCCTACTATCTCAGTGACCTATTCATGATTTTAGTCTACGCCTAACGTGCGAGGATCAGGGAGGTCCAATTTAGGGACAATTTTAGTACCCAATCAATCAGCCTAAAAGCACATCTTTGGGGGATGTGGGAGGAAACCGGAGCACCCGGAGGAAACCCACGCAACCACGGGGAGAACGTGCAAACTCCCACAGACACAGGCCCAAATCCATGTGTCCGCACAGCAACAGAGATAGTCTCTGAGCTGTCATGTTGCCCTCGAGATGGTCCAGTTTAAGCACACTAACGACATGAAGCAATAGGCAACTCCCGAAGCAACATCCAAGAGCAGCCCACTACAACCTGCCGCCTGCATGCCCCTTGCTGGACTTAAATGCCTGTGGAGACAAAAAAATTCATTATTAAACAGGCAAAGACTAACATTCCTGAGGCAAAACATATTCCCAAGCCTACAATGTTCAGTAAGGCCTACTATATCCCCCTATATGTAGCCCGCTCATATGGCTGTCTAAGTGACTCTTAAACAACCCTAGCGTGCCTGCTTCCACCACCTTACTCGGCAGTGCATTCCACACCCCAACTACCCTTTGCGTGAAAAACTGCCCTCTAATATTTGTCTTATACCTAGCCCCCCTCACCCTAAGCCCGTGACCCCTCGTTCTATCCATTTCTTGTAGCGGAAAAAGCTTACCACCATTTACTCTATCTATCCCCTTCATAATCTTATAAACCTCTATTAGATCCCCCCTCAGCCGACGTCTCTCAAGGGAAAACAGCCCAAGTTCATCCAATCTTTCCTCGTAAGACAGCCCTTCCATACCAGGCAACATCCTGGTAAATCTCCTCTGCACTCTCTCCAGGATCTCTACATCCTTCCGGTAGTACGGCGACCAGAACTGGACGCAGTACTCCAAGTGAGGCCTAACCAACGTTCTATACAACTGCAACATCAGACTCCTACTCTTATATTCTATACCTCTTCCTATGAAGGCTAACATACCATACGCTTTCCTCATCACATTCTGCACCTGTACCGACACCTTCAGGGACTTATGCACTTGCACCCCCAGGTCTCTCTGCGTATCTATACTCCGGATAGTTCTACCTTTTATCGTATAACTCCCCTCCACATTATTCCGGCCAAGGTGCATCACCTCGCATTTCTCCGGATTAAATTCCATTTGCCATCTATCTGCCCAATCTACCAGCCTGTCTATGTCCTGTTGCATTGCCAGGCACTGCTCCTCAGTACCCGCCAATCCAACCATCTTGGTGTCATCAGCAAATTTGCTGATCACACCACCTACCCCCTCTTCCAAGTCATTAATATATACCACAAATAGAAGAGGTCCAAGTACCGAGCCCTGCGGCACACCACTGGTGACAGGCCTCCAATTGGAAAAGGAGCCTTCCACTACTACTCGCTGTCTCCTCCTCCCAAGCCAGTTCTCCACCCATCTACATACCTGGCCTTGTATCCCATGAGCCTTCACCTTTTCTATCAGCCTACCATGAGGGACCTTGTCAAACGCCTTACTGAAATCCATATAGACAACATCAACGGCTTGTCCTTCGTCAACCGTTTTTGTCACCTCTTCAAAAAATTCCACTAGATTCGTAAGGCACGACCTCCCTGTAACGAAGCCATGCTGCGTATCCCTGATCAGATTGCAGCGCTCCAGATGTTCATACATCCTATCCTTGAGGATCCTCTCCATTAGCTTGCCTATAACTGAAGTCAAGCTCACCGGCCTATAATTCCCTGGGTTATCCCTCTGACCCTTCTTAAACAACGGTACTACATTTGCAATGCGCCAATCCTCTGGGACCTCACCTGTGTCCAAAGAAGAAACAAAGATTTGCGTCAGAGGCCCAGCAATTTCATCCCTCACCTCCCTTAACAGCCTGGGATAGATGCCATCAGGCCCCGGAGATTTATCCGTCTTTATACTGTCTAAAAGTCCCAACACCTCTTCCCTCGTGATGACTATATCCCTCAACGGATCCTCAAACTCCTCAAGCACAGCACCAGACATCAGGCCCCTCTCCTGCGTGAATACCGACGCAAAGTATTCATTCAGGATCTCCCCCATTCCCCCAGGCTCCAAGCATAGTTCCCCTCCTCTGTCCCTGAGAGGACCAATCTTCCCTCTAACCATCCTTTTATTTCTAACATAGGAGTAAAATGCCTTAGGATTTTCTTTAATCCTACCCGCCAAAGCCATTTCATGGCCCCTTTTTGCCTTTCTGATGCCCCTTTTAAGTTCTCTCCTACATTCTCTGTATTCTTCTAACGCTATCTCTGTCCTCAAATGCCTAGATCTAATGTACGCCTCCCTCTTCCTCCTGACCAGGTCCTCAATATCCCTAGTTACCCACGGCTCTCTAATCCTACCCTTCCCATCCTTCCTCTTGACCGGCACGTGCCTTTCCTGCAAAGATTTTAGTTTTCCCTTGAGAGACTCCCACATACCCAGCGTCGACCTGCCATCAAGCAGCTTACCCCAGTCCGTATCTTTAAGATCCTGCCTAATCCGGTTGTATCTAGCCCTCCCCCAGTTTAACACCCTCCCCTTAGGACAGGCTTCATCTTTATCCATTAATATCTTAAACCAGACAGAGTTGTGGTCACTGTTAGCCACCTGCTCTCCTACTTCAACGTCAACCACCTGCCCAGGCTCATTCCCCAGAACCAAGTCCAGTATAGCCCCCTCCCTGGTCGGGCTATCCACATACTGCTCCAGGGATCCTTCCATTACACACTGTACAAATTCCTCCCCGTCAGCACCCTCTGATCTCGGCACCTTCCAGTCTACCCCGGGGAGATTAAAATCTCCCACTACCACCACCCTATTCTTCCTGCACTTATCTAGAATGTCCCTGCTTATCCCTTCTTCCACAGCCCTCGGGCTGTTGGGCGGTCTGTAGTACACACCCAACATAGTAACATCTCCCTTCCTATTCCTCAACTCCACCCATAGCGACTCGATTCCTATATCCTCTATTCCTCCCTCCCTCTGCACTGCTATGATGCAATCCTTAACTAACAACGCCACTCCCCCACCTCTCTGCGACCCTCCCCTATCACGCCTGAAGCACTTATACCCGGGAACATTCAACTGCCAGTCCTGCCCTTCCTTTAACCAAGTCTCTGTCACCGCCACCACTTCCAACTTCCTTTCGAACATTATTGCCTTCAGTTCATCTGTTTTGCCAGTCACACTCCTAGCATTGAAACACATGCACCGAAGACACTCAGAAACAATCCGATCCTTCTTCCTACCCTCCGGGCTTACCCTATCCCCAATCCCAGTTCCGTCCACATCCCCACCCCCCCTCCATATTAGTTTAAATACTGCCGAAACACTCCAGCTAACCTTCCAGCTAAGATATTCACACCCTTCCCAGTTAACTGTACCCCATCCCTCTTATATATTTGCCCCTCTTTCATAAAGACTTCCCAATGGTCTACGAATCTAAAACCCTCTGCCCTACACCAATCCTTCAACCACGCATTCAGTTGGAGTATCTCATTATTTCTAGCCCTGCTAGCCCCAGGCACCGGCAGCAGCCCAGAGAACGCCACCCTGGAGGCCCTACATTTCAGCCTAGCCCCCAACTCCCTGAACTGCCTACGTATGTCCCCCCTGCACTCTTCTACCACCTTCTCTGCTCTGACTGAAACATCTGAACCCCGGAACCTGCAACAACCATTCCTGTCCCTGCTCTATCCATGTCTGTGAAATGGCCACAACATCGAAGTCCCAGGCACCAATCCAGGCTGCAAGTTCATCCGCCTTATTACGTATGCTCCTCGCATTAAAGTATACACACTTCAACCCACCCTCCCACTTGCCACTACTCTGCTGTGACCTAGAAACCTCATCCGTCACCTCCCTATTCTCATCCTCCTGTACATTGGAGCTACAATTCAGGTTCCCATCCCCCCTCGGAATCAGTTTAAACCCCCCTGAATAGCATTGGCAAATTTTCCCCCCAAGATATTAGTTCCCCTCTGGTTCAGGTGCAGACCATCCCTCTTGTAGAGGTCCCACCTTCCCCAGGATGACCCCCAATTGTCCAAGTATCTGAACCCTTCCCTCCTGCACCATCCCTTTAGCCACAAGTTCAAATGTTCTCTCTCTCTATTCTTCTCCATGCTATCCCACGGCATAGGTAACAAACTAGAGATAACCACTCTGCTTGTTTTAGCCCTAAGCTTCCACCCTAACTCTCTGAATTTCTACCTTACATCCCCGTCCCTTTTCCTACCTACGTCATGGGTGCCTACATGAACCACGACTTGGGGCTGTTTCCCCCCCCCTTAAGGATTTCGAACACTCGATCAGAGATATAATATCAAGGGTAAGACTCTTAGCAGTGTAGAGGATCAGAAGGATCTTGGGGTCTGGGTCCATAGGACTCTCAAATGGACCTCGCAGGTGGAGGATGTGGTTAAGAAGGCGTATGGTGTACTGGCCTTCAATAATCGAGGAATTAAGTTTCGGAGTCGGGAGATAATGCTGCAGCTGTATACAACCCTGGTCAGACCCCACTTGGAGTACTGTGCTCAGTTCTGGTCGCCTCACTGCAGGAAGGATGTAGAAGCCATTGAAAGGGTGCAGAGGAGATTTACAAGGATGTTGCCTGGATTACATGACATGCCTTATGATAGGTTGAGGGAGCTCGGTCTTTTCTCCTTGGAGAGGTGAAAGATGAGAGGTGACCTGATAGAGGTTTATAAAATGTTGTTTGCTGGAGCAGACAAGTGAAGGAGCAGAGAGAGAGCTAAGAATTTACCTGTTAAAAACCAGTTTAAAATAAGTTTAAAGCACTTTGTTCTTTGTAGAACTGTTTAAAGCATTTATTTATTGTATTTACTGCTTTAAGAATTCTGAGGGAGTGGTTAACAGGCAGTTGTGGTCCATCAGATTTAAATCAGCGCCAGGTTTAAAAGGAGGCCTGGTGTAGACAGTGGGCAGCGTCTGAGCGGGCAGCGGAGTGAGAGGGCAGCAGAGTGAGCTACTTGGGCTTAATATCAAAAAGGGCTGGAAAGAAAAAAGGCCAGGTGAGTTCATTTGAAAAACAAAAAAAACAAAAAAAAAAATTTTTTTCAAAACTACTACAGTGAATAATGGAGGGGCATGTGATGTGTGGTTTCTGTATGATGTGGAAACTGGTGGACCCCAGGGTCCTTCCCAGTGACCATGTCTGCAGTAAGTGCAGGTTGCTGGAGGAGCTCCAGCTCAGGGTAAATGAGCTGGCCTCTGAGCTACAGACACTGAGGCTCATCAAGGGGAGAGAGGGTGCCATTGTCAATGGGGTGCAAGTGACATCCACCCCCCCTAGACTGGCTAACTCTAAGGGTCAGGGACAAGAGGGGGCTACTGGGAAGAGGAAGGGGGGTGAGGAGCGGAGGCCTCAGCCTCTTAATCTGCATAACAGGTTTGAGGTTCTTGCTTCCAAGTTGGACGAGAACGAGGCAGGTGAGGTTGGTGAGCAAGCTGCACACGGTACAGTGCTGCAGCAGGACATAGGCAAAGAGAAAGGGAAAAGGAACGTAGTAGTTATTGGGGATAGTGGGGTGAAGGGTATTGACACTGTCCTTTGTCACAATGACAAAGTGCACAGAAGGGTGTGTTGTCTGCCTGGTGCTCGGGTCCGGGATGTCACATCTGGGCTGCAGAGGAACCTGGAGTGGGAGGGTGAGAACCCGGTCGTTGTAGTACATGTGGGTGCCGGCGACGTAAGCAAAATGCAGACTGAGGATCTGGGGAGGGAGTATGAAAAGCTTGGAATGGAATTAAAAAGTAGAACCGACAAGGTGGTTATCTCTGGGCTACTGCCTGAACCGTGTGCAGATGGGCGTAGGGTTGACAGGATTAAGGAAGTGAATGGGTGGCTCAGGGATTGGTGTGGGAGGAATGGGTTTGAATTTATGGGACATTGGCACCAGTATTGGGGTAGGTGGGACCTGTTCGGGAGGGATGGGGTTGGTCTGAACCGTGCTGGGACCAGAGTGCTGGCAAATCGAGTAAAGAGGACTGTAGACAGGGCTTTAAACTAATTAGGGGGGGGGAGGGTGTGAGGGTAGGTGACCTTACGAGGTCTAAAGTTAAGGAGAGTGTACATATAAGGGAAGAGGCCGAGGATGTCCCAATAATACAGGGAGTAGGGGGCGTGAGTATAGTTGGTGGCGTTACGGCAAATAGGGTCCAGGTGAAGGCTGGGATGAAAGCACTTTATCTGAATGCACGAAGCATTCGGAATAAAGTGGATGAGCTGATGGCGCAGATCGACACAAATGGATACGATCTGGTGGCCATTACAGAGACGTGGCTGCAGGGTGACAGGGACTGGAAGCTGAATGTACAGGGCTATCAAGTGTTTAGGAAGGATAGGCAGGAGGGAAAAGGGGGGGGCGTAGCTCTACTGATTAAGGATAGCATCACGGTGGTAGCAAGGGATGATATTGGAGCCAAGGAGCAGAGGGTGGAATTGTTGTGGGTGGAGATTAGGAACAGCAAAGGGAGGAAGACGCTGGTGGGTGTCGTCTATAGGCCCCCGAATAATGATCTGGAGATGGGGCGGGCTGTTAACGCGCAAATAAGTGCGGCGTGCAGGAATGGGACGGCCGTAGTTATGGGGGATTTCAATCTGCATATTGATTGGTCGACCCATGTTGGACGTGGGGGGCTCGAGGAAGAGTTCTTGGAATGCTGCCGGGATAGTGTGTGTTGGAGCCGATGAGGGAGCGAGCTATCTTGGATCTGGTGCTATGTAATGAAGCGGGTAGAATTAGGGACCTTGTGGTGAAGGATCCTCTTGGGGAGAGTGATCATTGTATGGTGGAGTTTCTGGTGCAGATGGAGGAGGAGAAAGTAGGTTCCCGGACACGCGTCCTTTGTTTGAATAGAGGGAAATACGGTAGGATGAGAGAAGAATTGGCGAATGTGGACTGGGGGAGCGCGTTGGAGGGAGGGTCTGTTGAGGAGCAGTGGAGGATCTTTAAGGAGATCTTTCTTGGTGCTCAGCAGAAATTTATTCCGATGGTCAAAAAGGACTGTAGGAGGAGAGGTAATAAGCCGTGGATAACGAAGGAGGTGAAGGAAAGTGTTAAACTAAAAGCGGAGGAATTTAGAGTAGCTAAGAGTAGTGGGCGAGAAGAGGATTGGGAGAGGTTTAAATGTCAACAAAGATTGACAAAGAAGTTGATAAGGAAGGGTAGGAGAAACTATGAAGCTGGGCTAGCGCTTAATATAAAAAAGGATAGCAAGAGTTTTTATAAATAAATAAAAAGGAAGAGGCTGGCTAGGGTGAATGTTGGTCCTTTAGAGGATGAGAAAGGGGACCTAGTGGTAGGGGATGGGGATATGGCTAAGGTATTGAATAACTTTTTTGTTTCTGTCTTCACGGAGGAGGACGTGAATAATTTGCCGGGTGTTAGCGATGGAAAGGTGGTAGGACTGGAGGGTCTTAATGACATTACTGTTACTAGAAAGGCGGTGCTCGACAGACTGGAGGGGCAGATTGTGGACAAGTCCCCAGGACCGGATGGAATGCATCCGAGGGTTCTGAAAGAAATGGCGGAGGTGATAGTGGATGCCTTGGTGGTTATTTTCCAGACGTCGCTGGATTCCGGGGAAGTGCCGGATGATTGGAAAACGGCTAATGTTACGCCGTTGTTTAAGAAGGGTGCCAGGCAAAAGGCGGGGAATTATAGGCCGGTTAGTTTAACGTCTGTGGTAGGTAAAATGTTAGAATCTGTCATTAAGGAGGAAATTGCAAAGCATCTTGAAGGGAATTGCTTGATAGAGCAGACGCAGCACGGTTTCATTAAAGGGAAGTCGTGTCTGACAAATTTACTGGAGTTCTATGAGGATGTGTCTAGGGCGGTGGATAGAGGAGAGCCGGTGGATGTGGTCTTTCTAGATTTTCAGAAGGCGTTTGACAAAGTGCCTCACAAGAGGTTATTGCAGAAGGTCGAGGGACATGGAGTTGGGGGTAGGGTGTTAGCGTGGATAAAGGATTGGTTGTCAAATAGGAGGCAGAGAGTGGGGGTCAACGGGTGCTATTCGGATTGGCGGATGGTGACTAGTGGAGTGCCCCAGGGGTCGGTGCTGGGGCCTCAGCTTTTTACCATTTATATAGATGATCTGGAGGAGGGAACCGAGTGTAGAGTGTCAAAATTTGCTGATGACACCAAGATTGGGGGAACGGCAAATTGTGCGGAGGGTGTTGAGAGTCTGCAGAAGGATCTAGATAGGCTGGGCGAATGGGCCAGGAAATGGCAAATGGAATTTAATGTTGGCAAGTGTGAGGTGGTCCACTTTGGTAGGAAAAATGGTAGGAAGGACTATTACTTACGAGGCGAAAAACTGCAGCAGGCGACAGTGCAGAGGGACCTCGGGGTCCTTGTGCATGAGTCGCAAAAACCCAGCTTGCAGGTGCAACAGGTGGTCAGGAAGGCGAATGGGATGCTGGCCTTCACAGCGAGGGGGATTGAATATAAAAGTAGGGAGGTCTTGCTGCAGCTGTATAGGGCATTGGTGAGGCCGCAACTGGAATACTGCGTGCATTTTTGGGCGCCGCACCTGCGCAAAGATATTTTGGCCTTGGAGGGAGTGCAGAGGAGGTTTACTAGGCTGATACCGGAGTTGAGGGGGTTGAGCTATGAGGAGAGGCTGAATAAACTGGGCTTGTACTCGTTAGAGTTTAGAAGAATGAGAGGAGATCTCATTGAGACGTATAAGATGATGAATGGGATGGATAGGATAGAGGTGGAAAGACTCTTCCCGCTCAAAAAAGACAATAGGACTAGGGGGCACAGCCTCAAGATAAAAGGGGGGCGGTTTAGAACGGAGTTGAGGAGGAACTTCTTCACTCAAAGGGTGGTGAATCTCTGGAATTCTCTGCCCGTTGAAGTGGTGGAGGCTGCCTCGCTAAATATTTTTAAGACGCGGGTTGATGGGTTTTTGATAAGAGAGGGGATTAAGGGTTATGGGGAGAGGGCGGGAAAGTGGAACTGAGCAGCGACAGATCAGCCATGATCTTATTGAATGGTGGGGCAGGCTCGAAGGGCTGGATGGCCTACTCCTGCTCCTATTTCTTATGTTCTATTTCTTATGTTCTTATGAATAGATAGGGTGGATTCTCGGAGGCTATTTCCCAGGGCTAAAATGGTCGCCATGAGAGGACACAGGTTTAAGGTGCTGGGGAGTAGGTACAGAGGAGATGTCAGGGGTAAGTTTTTCACTCAGAGGGTGGTGGGTGAGTGGAATCAGCTGCTGTCGGTGGTGGTGGAGGCAAATTCAATAGGGCCTTTTAAGAGACTTCTGGATGAGTGCATGGGACTTAATAGGATTGATGGTTATAGGTAAGCCTCGTGGGTAGAGATATGATCGGTGCAACTTGTGGGCTGAAGGGCCTGTTTGTGCTGTAGTTTTTCTATGTTCAATATTCTAAGTCATTTTGCAGCTTTATAGAACCTTAGTGAGGCCACACTTAGAATATAGTGTTCAATTCTGGTCGCCACACTACCAGAAGGATGTGGAACCATTGAAGAGGGTACAGAAAAGATTTACCAGGATGTTGTCTGGTATGGAGGGCATTAGCTGTGAGGAGAGGTTGGAGAAACTTGGTTTGTTCTCACTGGAGCGACGGGGGTTGAGGGGAGACCTGATAGAAGTCTGCAAGATTATGAGAGGCATGGACAGAGTGGATAGTCAGAAGCTTTTTCCCAGGGTGGAAGAGTCAATTACTGGGGGGCACAGGTTTAAGGTGTGAGGGGCAAGGTTTAAAGGAGATGTACGAAGCAGATTTTTTACACAGAGAGTAAAGGGTGCCTGGAACTCGTTGCTGGAGGAGGTAGTGGAAGTGGATATGGTAGTGAGTTTTAAAGGGTGTCTGGACAAGTACATGAATAGGACGGGAATAGAGTGATATGGTCCCCAGAAGCGTCGGGGGTTTTAGTTCAGGCAGCATGGTCGGTGCAGGCTTAGAGCGCTGAAGGGCCTGTTCCTGTGCTGTAATTTTCTTTGTTCTTTGTTCTCAGGCAGGAAGGGAATGGGTGACCACCAGGCAGAGCAAGAGAGCTAGGCAGGCGTTGCAGGAATCTCCTGTGGCCAATCCCCTGCACAATGGATAAACCATTCTGGATACTGTTGGGGGGAGCAGAATGTGGAAAGCTCAAAGCAAACTGAAAAGTAGGACCTGAAAGGTATTGATGTCAGGATTATTGTCTGTGCCACGTGCTGGTCAGAGCAGAAACAGCAGGACAGGAGGATGGATATGTGGCTGAAAAGATGGTGTGAGGGAAAGGGTTTCAGGTTCCTGGGGCATTGGGACCGGTTCTGCGGGAAGTGGGAGCTATACAAACTGGATGGGTTACACCTGGGCAGGATCAGGACTGATGTCCTAATTGGGAGTATTTGCTGGAATGGTTGGGGAAGGTTTAAAGTAAATTGGCAGATGGGAGGTGGTCGGGGGGGGGGCGGGGGGGCGGCGCTCAGAGAGTGGGGGGTGGTGGGGGAATGGGAAACTTTGCAAGGATTCAGAGGAGGGGAATCACAGAGAAAACCAAAAGAAAGAAAAGGTACCATAAGACATAGGAGCAGAATTAGACCACTCAGCCCATCAAGTCTGCTCTGCCATTCAATCATGGCTGATATTTTTCTCACCCCTGTTCCCCTGCCTTTTTTCCATAACCCCTGACCCCCTTATTAATCAAGAACCTATCTATCTCTGCCTTAAAGACACCCAATGACCTCCACAGCCTTCTGCAGCAAATAGTTCCACAGATTCACCACTCTCTGGCTGATGAAATTCCTCCTCTTCTCTGTTTTAAAGGATCATCCCTTTAGCCTGGGGTTGTGCCCCTCTGGTTCTAGTTTTTCCTACTAGTGGAAACATCCTCTCCACGTCCAATCTATCCAGGCCTCGCAGCATCCTGTAAGTTTCAATAAGATCCCCCCTCATCCTTCTAAACTCCTCAACCATTCCTCATACGACAAGCTCTTTATTCCAAGGATCATTCTTGTGAACCTCCTCTGGACCCTTTCCAAGACCAACACATCCTGCCCTAGATACGGAGCCCAAAATTGCTCACAATGCTCCAAATTTGGTCTGCTCAGAGTCTTATACAGCCAGAGAAGTACATCCCTGCTCTTGTATTCTCGCCCTCTTGACATGAATGCTAATGTTGCATTTGCCTTCCTAACTGCCGAATGAACCTGCACGTTAACCTTAAGAGAATCTTGAACAAGGACTCCTGAGGCTCTTTGTGTTTCTAATTTCCTGAGCATTTCCCCATTTAGAAAATAGTCTATGCCTCCATTCCTCCTTCGAAAGTGCACAGCCTCACACTTTTCCACATTGTATTCCATCTGCCACTTCTTTGCCCACTCTCCGGAGAAGTGCCAGAAGATTGGAAAACGGCTAATGTTACGCCGTTGTTTAAGAAGGGTGCCAGGCAAAAGGCGGGGAATTATAGGCCGGTTAGTTATACGTCTGTGGTAGGTAAAATGTTAGAATCCGTCATTAAGGAGGAAATTGCGAGGCATCTTGAAGGGAATTGCTTGATAGAGCAGACGCAGCACGGTTTCATTAAAGGGAAGTCGTGTCTGACAAATTTACTGGAGTTCTATGAGGATGTGTCTAGGGCAGTGGATAGAGGAGAGCCAGTGGATGTGGTCTTTCTGGATTTTCAGAAGGCGTTTGACAAGGTACCTCACAAGAGGTTATTGCAGAAGGTCGAGGGACATGGAGTTGGGGGTAGGGTGTTAGCGTGGATAGAGGATTGGTCGTCAAATAGGAGGCAGAGAGTGGGGGTCAACGGGTGCTATTCGGATTGGCGGATGGTGACTAGTGGAGTGCCCCAGGGGTCGGCGCTGGGGCCTCAGCTTTTTACCATTTATATAGATGATCTGGAGGAGGGAACCGAGTGTAGGGTGTCGAAATTTGCTGATGACACCAAGATTGGGGGAACGGCAAATTGCGCGGAGGGTGTGGAGAGTCTGCAGAAGGATCTAGATAGGCTGGGCGAATGGGCCAGGAACTGGCAAATGGAATTTAATGTTGGCAAGTGTGAGGTGGTCTACTTTGGTAGGAATAATGGTAGGAAGGACTATTGCTTACGTGGCGAAAAACTGCAGCAGGCGACGGTGCAGAGGGACCTCGGGGTCCTTGTGCATGAGTCGCAAAAACCCAGCTTGCAGGTGCAACAGGTGGTCAGGAAAGCGAATGGGATGCTGGCCTTCACAGCGAGGGGGATTGAATATAAAAGTAGGGAGGTCTTGCTGCAGCTGTATAGGGCATTGGTGAGGCCGCAGCTGGAGTACTGTGTGGGGTTTTGGGCGCCGCACCTGTGTAAAGATATTTTGGCCTTGGAGGGAGTGCAGAGGAGGTTTACTAGGCTGATACCGGAGTTGAGGGGGTTGAGCTATGAGGAGACGCTGAATAAACTAGGCTTGTACTCGTTAGAGTTTAGAAGAATGAGGGGAGATCTCATTGAGACGTATAAGATGATGAATGGCATGGATAGGATAGAGGTGGAGAGGCTCTTCCCGCTCAAAAAAGACAGTAGGACTAGGGGGCACAGCCTCAAGATAAAGGGGGGGCGGTTTAGAACGGAGTTGAGGAGGAACTTCTTCACTCAAAGGGTGGTGAATCTCTGGAATTCTCTGCCCGTTGAAGTGGTGGAGGCTGCCTCGCTAAATATTTTTAAGACGCGGGTTGATGGGTTTTTGATAAGAGAGGGGATTAAGGGTTATGGGGAGAGGGCGGGAATGTGGAACTGAGCCACGACAGATCAGCCATGATCTTATTGAATGGCGGGGCAGGCTCGAAGGGCTAGATGGCCTACTCCTGCTCCTATTTCTTATGTTCTTATGTTCTGCAGCCCCCCACTTCCTCAATACTACCTGTCCCTCTACATATCTTTGTATCAGCTGCAAACGCAGCAACAGTGTCTTCAGTACCTTCCTCCAAATCGTTAATGTATATTGTGAAAAGTTGTGGTCCCAGCACTGACCCCTGAGGCACACCACTAGTCAGCGGCTGCCATCCTGAAAAAGACCCCGTTATCCCCACTCTCTGCCTTCTGCCAGTCAGCCAATCCTCTGTCCATGCCAGGATCTTACCCTTAACACCATGGGCCCTTAACTTATTTAACAGCCTCCCATACGGAATAAGAACAGTAATAGGCAGAGAAACGAGGGCCAGATTCAAACAGTGCCTCAATGATAAACAGTGGGAATGGGACCAGGAATGTTAAAAAGAGAAGGCTAGAAGCCCTGTTGAGGCACCAGATCAGAATCCTGAGGAAGCCAGACTGCAGCTCAATAATTTTTCCTCTGTTGGTATAAATGTGAGGAGAGGATATCTTGTTCCAGGGTTAATCCCACTGACAAATTCGGGATCTTTTATCAAAAAAGGCTTTGTTACTGATAGGTTTAAATATGACTCTCACAAAGTGAAATATTTTAAATATTAACCATTGAGTAATCTCTCAACATGAAAGGAAAGAACTTTTAATGTTTAATTTAGTACTCTTTGAGTTCCAAGTAAGCAATATCACTCCTACAAACTGACACTCCACTTTCATAATAGTTGGTCAATGCGTCATAATGATGTTGCTTTTTGACCTTCAATGTTGATTTTGTTCACCCACTGATAGGAAACAAAGAACAAAGAAAATTCCAGCACAGGAACAGGCCCTTCGGCCCTCCAAGTCTACACCGACCATGCTGCCCGACTGAACTAAAACCCCCTACCCTTCTGGGGACCAGATCCCTTGTCAAGATGCCCCTTAAAGCTCATTATCATATCTGCTTCCACTACCTCCCCTGGCAACGAGTTCCAGGAACCCACCACTCTCTGTGTAAAAAAAAAAATGCCTTGTACATCTCCTTTAAACCTTAGAACCGTAGAAAATTCCAGCTCAGAAACAGGCCTTTTGGCCCTTCTTGTCTGTGCCGAACCATTTTTCTGCCTAGTCCCGCTGACCTGCACTTGGACCATATCCCTCCACACCCCTCATCCATGTACCTGTCCAAGTTTTTCTTAAATGTTAAAAGTGGCCCCGCATTTACCACTTTATCCGGCAGCTCATTCCACACTCCCACCACTCTCTGTGTGAAGAAGCCCCCCCTAATATTCCCTTTAAACTTTTCTCCTTTCACCCTTAACCCATGTCCTCTGGTCTTCCCCTCATCAACCACCTTGTTCACTTCCTTGAAAAACTCGATCAAGTTTGTGAGACATGATCTCTCCTTCACAAACGTTAGCTTGGATTAGACAGTCTGGAGATAGGTTAGTTTAACCCAACTGATGATTACAAAGTGTTGTTGCAATCATAATCCTGCTCAGTACAAGAGGAACTACAGGTTCAGAGACTTGGTGTATGTGCTTGGTTCAGGAGCCAATGGTGCAAAGCTATCACCTGTGCAGTTATAACTGAATGCCTCTCAGTCCGAACCCTGCCTAAAAGTTGCTCGCTGTGACTTGCATAACAACGCTGGAGCTTTTAGAAAACTTCTGGAGGGAAAGAGAGAGGATCCAGGCATCTGCCTTTAACCTTCAGGTAGCAACTACTTCATTGAAAATTGAAAATGAGATTGTTTTTTCCATGTAACAAGCAGAGATGGATAGGGGCCAAGTGGCACAGGATAACATCACTGGATTGATAACCAGGGATATGAGTTGTGGGGTATAAGTTCAAATCCCACAACAACAGCAGATGGAATTTCAATTTAAATACAAAGAACAAAGAAAATTACAGCACAGGAATAGGCCCTTCAGCCCTCCAAGCCTGCACTGACCATGCTGCCCGACTGAACTAAAACCCGTGACCCTTCCGGGGACCAGATCCCTCTATTCCCATCCTATTCATGTATTTGTCAAGACACCTCTTAAAAGTCACTATCGTATCTGCTTCCACTCCCTCCCCCGGCAGCGAGTTCCAGACACCCACTACTCTCAGTGTAAAAAAGATCTGCCTCGTACATCTCCTTTAAGCCTTGCCCCTCGCACCTTAAACCTGTGTCCCCTAGTAATTGACTCTTTCACCCTGGGAAAAAGCTTCTGACTATCCACTCTGTCCATGCCTCTCATATACTTGTCAACTTCTATCAGGTTTCCCTTCAACCTCCGTTGTTCCAGTGAGAACAAACCAAGTTTCTCCAACCTCTCCTCTTGGCTAATGCTCTCCATACCAGGCAACATCCTGGTAAATCTTTTCTATACCCTCTCCAAAGCCTCCACATCCTCCTGGTAGTGTTGCCTATAGTAAACCCCCAACATTGTGACTACACCTTTCCTATTCCTGAGCTCTATCCATATTGCCTCACTGTATGAACCCTCCGAGGTGTCCTCCCGGAGTAAAGCTGTGATATTCTCCTTAACCAGTAGTGTAACTCCCTCACCCCTTTTACATCCCCCTCTATCCCACCTGAAACATCTGTATCCTGGAATGTTTAGCTGCCAATCCTGTCCTTCCCTTAACCAAGTCTCTGTAATGGCAACAACATCATAGTTCCTAGTACTAATCCGAGCTCTAAGTTCATCTGCCTTACCCGTTACACTTCTCACATTGAAACAAATACACTTCAGTCCACCAGACCCTCTCTGATGAGCAATCCCACCCTGCCTGCTGTTTCTCTGAATCTTACTGCCCCTACTCTCTGGTTCCCCTTCAGCTAATTCACCTTTACTCTGGTTCCCATCCTCCTGTCAAACTAGTTTAAATCCCCCCGTGTGACACTAGCAAACCTCCCGGCCAGAATATTAATTTATAAATCTAGAAAATAAAATTAGTTTCAGTAACAGTGACAATGAAACTAGGATCAATTATTTTAAAAACCCACCTGGTTCACTAATATCCTTTCGGGAAGGAAATCTGCCATCATTACCTGGTCTGGCCTACATGTGACTCCACTCAAATAATAAGAGCAGGAGTGGACATTTTATAGAACCATAGAAACCCTTCAGTGCAGGAGGAGGCCATTTGGCCCATTGAGCCTGCACTGATAACAATCCACCCAGGCCTATCCCCTGTAACCCCACATACTTACCCTGCTAATCCCCCAGGGAGAAGTCTCACAACACCAGGTTAAAGTCCAACAGGTTTATTTGGCAGCACGAACTTTCAGAGCACTGCCCCTTCATCAGGTGAGTGGGAGTTGTGTTCACAAACAGGGCACATATAGACACAAACTCAATTTACAAAATAATGGTTAGAATGTGAGTCTTTACTCACATTTAATCAACTCTTAAAGGTACAGACAATGTGAGTGGAGAGAGTGTTAAACACAGTAAGAAGTCTCACAGGTTAAAATCCAACAGGTTTATTTGGTAGCAAAAGCCACTGGGTTTTGGAGCGCTTGCTGCCCATCATCAGGTGAGTGGGCAATTTATCATGGCGAATCCGCACATCTTTGGACTGTGGGAGAAAACCGGAGCACTCGGAGGAAACCCATGCAGACACGGGGAGAACGTGCAGACAGATGTCCCTGTGCCAGTTGAGTTACTGTGGTGATATTATGATTCTGCTGTAACTGATGGTCCACACAACATCAGGGATTGCTCGCGCTGAGTTGTGAGATCACTTCAAAATCTCACTATTTGTGCAATGGCAGTGCCACACAGCATGATGCAGAGTATCCTCAACGTCAACACCATGTTTCATCCCCACATGTCTTCACTCCTCCCAATGCTCTCACTGACAGCTGCACCTGTGACAGGTAAGGACATGACCATTTCCATCTAGAAGGACAGGAGCAGCAGATACCTGGGAACACCCCCCACCTGGAGATTCCCCTCCGAGTCACTCACTATCCTGATTTGGAAATATATTGGCCGTTCCTTTACTGTCACTGGGTCAGAATCGTGGAACTCCGTCCCTAACAGCACTGTGGGAGTACCTACACCTCAGGGACTGCAGCGGCTCAAGAAGGCAGCTCAGCAGCACCTTCTGAAGGGGCAATTAGGGATGGGCAGTGAAGGCAGCTCCCCAGCACCTTCTGAAGGGGCAATTAGGGATGGGCAGTGAAGGCAGCTCCCCAGCACCTTCTGAAGGGGCAATTAGGGATGGGTAATAAATACTAGCTGTGTCAGCGACACCCACATTCCATAAATAAATAAAAAAATGTTCTCCAAGTGCTGGCACAGAATGGGCTGAATGCCCTCATTGTGTTGTAAACTGTTATGGACATCAAATATATTGGGTCAGTATTAACTACAGATATGGTATAAGTAGCACTATTTTCTGTCATTAACAATCTCAGTAATCGCATGAGAGGTTTTTGAAGAAATCCTATCCATCCCGGGTGGGTCCTGGCTAACCGATGTGAAGGTGGAAACAGGGTCACAGTTTGTTATTGCTGACTTCATTCCTGTTCTTGGAAGTCCAGTGTCTGCTGAATTCAACAGTTCTTTTTAACAATGACTCACTTGTTGTTGAACTGAAGACTGAGTAGGTTACAGGATCTCACTGAACAAACACCAACACACCCAGCGGACTGGCTGCAAAACATTATTTATCACCAGATCTTCAATGATCTCGAAACTTTAACAATGTTAACTGAGGCTGGAATGTGATTGGCCAATCCATGCTCCACATTTATTGGACGATACATTTATTAAATCCATAAATGTCAAAAAGCCTTATCTTCGTGGTCCTTCTCTGTTGATTTATAAATCCTGAAGATGATTGATTTGAAGTTGATGAAAGGGGGAATGATTGATAAGAAAACCTCAAACTGCTTTGTTTTGAAATGTATCTGTCAGGTTTCATTGGAGAGGCTGGGTGACCCGATCTATCAGCTGTCCTGATCTTTTGATGGTCTCTTGAGGGAAGAAATGAAATGAGGTGGAGGGTGAATGCGTGGCTGAGGGACTGGTGTAGAGGGCAGGGATTTCGGTTCCTAGATCACTGGGACCTCTTTAGGGGTAGGTGGGACCTCTATAGTAGGGACGGGTGGCACTTAAATACCAGGGGGACTAGTATCTTGGCGGGAAGACTGGCTAAGGCTACCGGGGGGACTTTAAACTAGAATGGATGGGGGGAGGGAACTGTGTTGGGGAAACTGGGACGGAGGAGGTTCGCTCCCAGGTAGGGGAGGACCGCAGGCAGTATGCGAGGGAGGTTAGACAGGTGGTGGAGATGGGAAATGCCCAGACTGAGGGGCTGAAGTGTATATATTTTAATGCAAGGAGTATAGTGAATAAGGTAGATGAGCTTAGGGCGTGGATAGCTGTTTGGGATTGTGATGTGGTGGCCATTACGGAGACTTGGATGTCTCAGGGACAGGACTGGGTACTTCAGGTGCCAGGCTTCAGGTGCTTCAGGAAGGACAGGGAGGGTGGCAGAAGGGGTGGTGGCGTGGCACTGTTGATCAGGGATAGTGTCATGGCTACAGAGAAAGAGGATGTCGTGGAGGGATTGTCTACAGAATCTCTGTGGGTGGAAGTTAGGAACAGCAAAGGGTCAAAAACTTTGCTGGGTGTAATCTATAGGCCGCCCAATAGTGACAGGGAAGTTGAAGTGCAAATAGGGAAACAGATTCTGGAGAGATGTTTTAATAACAGAGTTGTCGTGATGGGAGACTTCAATTTCCCAAACATCGACTGGAATATCCCTAGGGTAAGGGGTATAGATGGGGAGGAGTTTGTTAGGTGTGTTCAGGAGGGTTTCCTGACGCAGTATGTGGACAAGCCTACGAGGGGAGAGGCTGTACTTGACCTGGTACTGGCGAATGAACCAGGGCAGGTGATGGATCTTTCGGTAGGAGAGCATCTTGGATATGGTGACCATAATTCTATCTCCTTCACAATTGCGTTGGAACGAGATAGGGTCAGGCAGGCTAGGAAGGTGTTTGTCTGGGGTAAGGGGAGATACGAAGAAGTCAGGAAGTTACTTGGACAAATAAACTGGAAGGAGGCGTTCTTAGGGAAAAGTACCGAAGGAAGGTGGCAGATATTCAAGGAATGTGTGTCTGGAGCTCTGAATGACAACGTTCCGATGAGACGAGGGGGTTTTGGTGGGTCGAGGGAACCGTGGTGCACAAAGGATGTGTTGAACCTAGTCAGGAAGAAAAGGAAGGTGTACAAGAGGTTCAGGGAATTAGGAGATGTTAAAGATCTTGAGGAGTATAAGGACTGTAGGAGGGAACTTAAAAGGGAAATTAGGAGAGCCAGAAGGGGTCATGAGAAGACCTTGGCGAGTAAGATTAAGGAGAATCCCAAGGCCTTCTATAAATATGTGAAAGGTAAAAGGATAAGAAGAGAAGGGATAGGACCGATAAAAGGTGAGGGGGGAAAGGTTTGTGTGGAACCAGAAGAAATGGCGGAGGTGCTTAACGAGTACTTCGCCTCAGTATTCACGGTGGAAGCCGATCTGGGAGATTTTGTTATGGATTTGCAGCAGATGGAAAGGATTGAGTACGTGAATATTAAGGAGGAGGATGTGTTGGAACTTTTGAATTCTATCAAGGTAGATAAGTCGCCGGGACCAGATGGGATGTACCCCAGGATACTGTGGGAGGCGAGGGAAGAGATCGCAGAGCCCCTGGCGATGATCTTTGCGTCGTCAATGGAGACGGGAGAGGTTCCAGAGGATTGGAGGATTGCGGATGTAGTTCCTATTTTTAAGAAAGGGAACAGAGATAGCCCGGGAAATTACCGACCGGTGAGTCTGACCTCAGTGGTTGGTAAGCTGATGGAGAGGCTTCTGAGGGACAAGATTTACGAACATTTGGAGAGGTTTGACATGATCAGGAATAGTCAGCATGGATTTGTCAAGGGCAGGTCGTGCCTTACAAGCCTAGTTGAGTTCTTCGATAATGTGACTGAACACATTGACGAAGGAAGTGCCGTGGACGTGGTGTACATGGACTTCAGCAAGGCGTTTGATAAGGTCCCCCATGCAAGACTTCTTGAGAAGGTGAGAGGGCATGGGATCCAAGGGCCTTTGGCCTTGTGGATCCAGAACTGGCTTGCCTGCAGAAGGCAGAGAGTGGTTGTGGATGGGGCTTTTTCTGAATGGAGGTCAGTCACCAGCGGAGTGCCTCAAGGATCTGTTCTGGGACCCTTGTTGTTTGTCATTTTCATAAATGACCTGGATGAGGAAGTGGAGGGATGGGTAAGTAAGTTCGCTGATGACACGAAGGTCGGTGGTGTTGTGGATGATCTGGAAGGATGGCAAAAGTTGCAGCAGGACATAGATAGGATGCAGGACTGGGCGGAGAAGTGGCAGATGGACTTCAACGCGGATAAATGTGTTGTCGTCCATTTTGGCAGAACCAACGGGATGAACGAGTACACTATTAAGGGCAGAAGTCTGAGTAGTGTTGAGGAGCAGAAGGATCTTGGGGTCCGGGTCCACAGGACTCTTAAATCGGCCTCGCAGGTGGAGGAGGTGGTCAAGAAGGCGTATGGTGTACTGGCCTTCATTAATCGAGGGATTGAGTTTAGGAGTCGGGAGGTAATGCTGGAACTTTATAAGACCCTTGTCAGGCCTCATTTGGAGTATTGTGCGCAGTTCTGGTCGCCTCACTATAGGAAAGATGTAGAAGCTATTGAAAGGGTGCAGAGGAGATTTACAAGGATGTTGCCTGGACTGGGAGGCATGCCTTATGAAGTTAGGTTGAGGGAGCTGGGACTCTTTTCCCTGGAGAGACGAAGGTTGAGAGGCGACCTGATAGAAGTTTACAAAATGTTGAGAGGAATAGATAGGGTGGACTCTCAGAGGCTATTTCCCCGGTTTGAAATGGTCGCTACGAGAGGACACAGATTTAAGGTGCGGGGAGGGAGGTTCAGAAGTGATAAGAACATAAGAACATAAGAACATAAGAAATAGGAGCAGGAGTAGGCCATCTAGCCCTTCGAGCCCGCCCCGCCATTCAATAAGATCATGGCTGATCTGTCGTGGCTCAGTTCCACTTTCCCGCCCTCTCCCCATAACCCTCAATCCCTTCTCTTATCAAAAACCCATCAACCCGCTTCTTAAAAATATTTAGCGAGGCAGTCTCCACCACTTCAACGGGCAGAGAATTCCAGAGATTCACGACCCTTTGAGTGAAGAAGTTCCTCCTCAACTCCGTTCTAAACCGCCTCCCCTTTATCTTGAGGCTGTGCCCCCTAGTCCTACTGTCTTTTTTGAGCGGGAAGAGTCTCTCCACCTCTATCCTATCCATCCCATTCATCATCTTATACGTCTCAATGAGATCTCCCCTCATTCTTCTAAACTCTAACGAGTACAAGCCTAGTTTATTCAGCCTCTCCTCATAGCTCAATCCCCTCAACTCCGGTATCAGCCTAGTAAACCTCCTCTGCACTCCCTCCAGGGCCAAAATATCCTTGCGCAGGTGCGGCGCCCAAAACTGCACACAGTACTCCAGCTGCGGCCTCACCAATGCCCTATACAGCTGCAGCAAGACCTCCCTACTTTTATATTCAATCCCCCTCGCTATGAAGGCCAGCATCCCATTCGCCTTCCTGATGTTATGGTAAGTTTTTCACTCAGAGGGTGGTGAGTGAATGGAATCGGCTGCCGTCAGTGGTGGTGGAGGCGAACTCGCTGGGGTCTTTTAAAAGACTTCTGGATGAGTATATGGGGTTTAATGAGATTGAGGGTTATAGATAGGTCTGTAGGTTGGTAGGTGATGTGGTCGGCGCAACTTGTGGGCCGAAGGGCCTGTTTGTGCTGTAGTGTTCTATGTTCTATGTTCTATGTTCTATGTTCTATGTTCTTGGCAGCTGCTGGTTTAAATAAAGCGCCATCTTTATACAGAGATACCTGCCTCGTGAGTCTTGTATTGTCTAAGCTTCCAACAGTTCTGGTCACTTTGATTACCCCACCAACAGTATCAAAGCAAAAGGACCCTGTCCAGGCAAAGGTTAAACCACTACAGCCCCAATTTCACCCAGATTGGAGTAGGAGAGAGCAGCTGACTGTGGAACATGGCCCTCTGCTATGAGAGGGCACAGGCGGTTGTTCTGAGTCAGGGTCGCTCCCTGCTACACTGCCCAAACCACAACACGGACACCCAAAATGAATATGTTAGCCAGAACGAGGTCCATGAGGTGGGTACTGATTGTCTGCCAAATCAGGGAGCCTCACTTGTGTGTATATTCAGGAGTGTCCAGGCTACTGAAACTCTGGATTCTGACTGCATACCTGAAGCACTCTTAGGAGTGGAATAGAGTTTGTAAATAAAGGGAATCTGATGAAAGGACATTGGCCTCCGAGGAGTTAGTTCATGTTGCTTGTTCCAGGTCCAACTGCCCGTGAATCCCTTTGCTCCTGTCACTATAGATTATGTGATTGGATACACAGGACAGATTAAACCACTTCAAGTACATAACATCTTTACTTATTTAAATAACAACTTTGCCAATGTTTCGACAACAGATCCAATCAAACCATAGATACATCACGTCGCATCATTATTTCCCATATATACAATTAATAAGTCAGCCTTTTGGGTTAATGTGACACTCTGGAATGTGGCTACTTGAGACCTTTGAAACGTTCTCTTTTGCTGGTAGTTCTTCATGTGAAATTGCTTTGGTGTCAGTTTCAATTGGTGTAGAAGATTCTTCAGTTAAAGTTTATTTATTAATCACAAGTCGACTTACATTAGCACTGGAATGAAGTTACTGTGAAATTCCCCAAGTCACCACAGTGCGGTGCCTGTTTGGGTCAATGCACCCGAACCAGCACGCCTTTCAGATTGTGGGAGGAAACCGGAGCACCCGGAGGAAACCCACGCAGACACGGGGAGAATGTGCAGACTCCACACAGACAGTGACCCAAGCTGGGAATTGAACCTGGGTCCCTGGCGCTGTGCTAACCACTGTGCCACCACGCTCCCTTTTCAGAAATGGAATCTGGATTTGTCACTGGGTTAATCTCTGTTCAGATGTATCACGAATTCCTGATGGAAGTACTTTTTGTGAAGTTTCAATTGTTCCACTTCATGAGGCTGGTATCTAGTCAGGATGACATTGCCAAACTCTCAGCATCTGTCTGGATGGTGTAAGATATTGGACCTGTTTTTGCTTAGAAAATGGCAGTTACATAGTTTTCACTGGGAGTGTAGCTTCTTGCTCGTACTCATTCTCCCTGAGTAAATGCTTTCTTTTTAGAGTTTGATTTATTATTGTCACATGTATTAACATACAGTGAAAAGTATTGTTTCTTGCACTATACAGACAAAGCATACCTTTCATATAGAAGGAAACAAGACCGTGCAAAATGTAGTGTTACAGTCATAGCTAGGGTGTAGAGAAAGATCAAATTAGTGTGAGGTAGGTCGATTCAACAGTCTGACAGCAGCAGGGAAGAAGCTGTTCTTGAGTCGGTTGGTATGTGACCTCAGACTTTTGTATATTCTTCCTGATGGAAGAAGGTGGAAGAGAGAATGTCCAGGATGTGTGGGGTCCTTAATTATGCTGGCTGCTTTCCCGAGGCAGTGGGAAGTGTAGACAGAGTCAATGGATGGGAGGCTGGTTTGTGTAATGGATTGGATTCATGACCTTTTGTAATTCCTTGCGCTCTTGGGCAGAGCAGGAGCCCAGACCAAGCTGTGATACAACCAGAAAGAATACTTTCTATGGTACATCTGTAAAAGTTGGTGAGAATCGTAGCTGACATGCCAAATTTCCTCAGTCTTCTGAGAAAGTAGAGGCGTTGATGGGCTTTCTTAACTATAGTGTTGGCTTGGGGGGGACCAGGACAGGTTGTTGGTGATCTGGACACCTAAAAACTTGAAGCTCTTGACCCTTTCTACTTTGTCCCCGTTGATGTAGACAGGGGTATTGTGAGAAACACAGCTCACAGTTAAACAATTTAGTCAAGTCAAGTTCTGAAGGAGCAAGATTTTATTTGTCGTTCTTGCAAGACCGGGTGTCTAGTCAAAATAGGCACACCTTACATAGATTTGCAGCACATTTTATACTGTTTTTCAAACATTGTGATGGCTTGTATTGTGTTATTCCCCCTTATTTGGCTGTTAACCTTGTTAACTTTAAACACTGTAAATGGCTTGTATTGTGTCATTCCTTCAATTAACACTCTCTCAACTCCCATTTTGCGCTTAATCTCATCACTGCGGTTATCTGTTTCGTGTAACCTAGTTAACTGTCTGTCATGTGCCTCCCCCTTTCTGTATGCTGCTGAACTCGTCCATCACTGCTGATTGTACTGTTAGCTCTTGCAGCCTTAAAAATTACACTACTTCTCACAATCCCCCCTTTTCTTTTTACTGTCTGTAATTTTTCACTAGCATCCCTTTTTCCAGGTTTAGTCCAGATATGCGCGAGTAGGTTGTTCCAGTTTGGCTAACATACTATTCACTTGCTCGTCCCAATCTTATATAATTTATCTAATCTACGTTCTTATTTATTGTTACCCACCAAAACAAGGATTCAAACCCAGCTGTAATCTGATTTCGAGCTTTAAATTCATCTGGAACTCCCCGAGGCACTCCTATGGGATCTAGATATATCTTTTCATCAAAAGAAATTCCTATCACTGATCTCTTGTTTTTCCTGATCCTTTTGATTTTTCAAATGCCAGGGTAAATGGTATAGCCAATTGGACAATTGCACATGTACCTTTCCGCTGAGGGGGTAGAGTTGGCCTCAGTACCCTTCCTCCACAATACCACCATATATCTGCTCTGGGGATTTTCAATGATGAATAGTTCCCTCCCATTCTGTTCTCTGTAATGCTCCTGACCTCTGAGCATGATTCTAACTCCCCCATATTATGAGTTAACTCTGCCCTTTGTCGCTTCACACATGAAGTGTGATTCACAACGGCAGTGAGAAACTGAGGGGGAGTTTTTAAGTTCTTTGCTTCCACAGGAGGGAACATCAGGGATAGGGATGTGCAGTTCGGGTTGCCCCATGCTTCCTTTTCTTGATACAGGGCTAACATGCACTCCATACCTCTTCTGTCGCGTTTCCATCCCAGAGGGAAGGGTACTATTTGGGCCACTGGCTTCCCAGACGCACAGGCATAGCAATTGCTTTTATTTAAGCTTTTTACAGTGTATTTGACCCATTCTACCCAGGCATTAGTCTCCTCATACCCAGTCTCTATTTCAAGGATTTGTTTTAGGTTGTTTACTTCGACCACTCTTACTGCCCTTGGGTCGTTTTGGGGAACCTTATCATTCTAGTCGGGTGTTTTCAAATTTTTATCTACATAGATTCGGAAACAACATTTCAATTTGCTATATTTTCCTCCCTCCTTTACCCTAATTCCAAATACTGCCTGGTGCAATTGTTGGTCCCTGGTCCAGTTACCTGTAAAGAAGGGCCCACCAGCTATGGAGTACCGGGAGAGGTTCTTAGGATCTAAGACTGGACTGCTTATTTTTTTTTTTCAGTCCATTTGGTCCCTATAAGATTGTATTCCTTATCTAGGCATTCTGATCTTGGCTGCATATGTTTCTGATGAAGGGATATTATGGAAGGGAGTTTACCCCAAGGATACTTTCCGTCGGCATAAAATTGTAAGGATTCTACCGAATATTTTTGCTGGCTCACCAGATCCCCACATATTACCAAAGAACACAGGTCTGTCTCTACTACCTGTGTTGTAGTGAGATCCAGAACCGTAACTGAGCTCATAGTGTTTCCCTTGTCCTCTTCTAACTTATCTGAATTATATCCCATACTTGTAAGTACTCTCTTGGACAAGAGGAAGGAAAGCATTATCCAGGTTACCCCTTCCATTCTATCCCTTTCTCGTTACCTTTTAGGAGAGAACTTAATTCAAAACAGTTCCTTTCCCGCGCTCACGCCGCAACTAAAAATTGATTATTTAGAGTCTTTTAAATTTCAGCTTCAAAGGTTCTTCAGTCAGTTTGACCATCCACGTGTTGGAATTATCTGGAGGTTTTACCAGTCCCTTGATTATAGTATGATGTGTCCACCCCTTTTCAGCAGTCCTGATTACTGTCTCAGTTGTTAGGAGTGCTTGATATGGTTCCTCCCATTCCGGTTGCAGCTTAGTTTCTTTCCATGACTTTACCAGGACCCAATCTCCTGGTTGAATTGTATGTACCGTGAAGTCGAGGGCTGGAGTCTGCGACAATAATCCTTGTTTCCTAAGGGAAGATATCGAGGAGGACAGGCCCAGTATATATTTCTTTACAAATTGATCATTCATTTCAGGAACCGGTAACTCCCCGACTGCCCCCATATAAGGTAGTCCAAATAGCATTTCATAGGGGGATAAACCCAAATCCTTTCGAGGAGCTGTACAAATACGCAAAAGTGCTTTTGGTAAGCACTTAGTCCAAGGGAGTTTCGTTTCTATTATCAGCTTAGATCCTCTGTCCACTTTAAAACATTAGGTTCTTCTTCTAACAGTTTCAAATATAGTTGTTTAGTTTTCTGTGCGTACCCTTTGATCCGCAATCTACAGTATCCTACTAATCCCAAGAACCTCCTAAGTTCCTTTTTAGTCCATAGTATATTTAGATCTAGGATTCCTTGTATTCTTTCTGGATCTATTCTTCTCCTTCCCTCACTGATTAGGTGTCCAAGGTATTTAACTTCCTTCTCTACGTACTGCAGCTTTTTCTTTGACACCCTGAATCCCTGTTGTCCCAGATAATTCAATAAGCTATTTGTGGCTTCTATTACCTTTTCCTTTCCTCCTCCTGTTACTAGTAGGTCATCTACATATTGTAGTAACGTGATTTCATCAGGCTTTTTAAATCTTTCTAACACCTGCTCTAAGACTTGACCGAAAAGATTTGGGGACTCTGTGAACCCCTGTGGGAGCACTGTCCACCTGAACTGCTGTTTCAGTCCTGTGATAGGATTTTCCCACTCAAAAGCAAATAAGTCTCGACTTTCTTCCACCAGTGGGCATGTCCAAAATGCATCTTTTAGGTCCACTACACTGAACCATCCGTGATCAGGAGGAATCTTGCTTAATAAAATATAAGGATTAGGGACAATGGGGTGTCGCATCGTCACTATCTGGTTCAGGGCCCTTAGGTCCTGTACCAGGCGGTACGTTCCCTCAGGCTTCTTTACAGGCAATATAGGGGTATTATAAGGGGACATGCAGGGTTCTAACAGTCCATCTCTAACCAATCCTTCAATTACTGGCTGTAATCCTTTTTTTCCTTGCAAAGGTATAGGGTATTGCTTAACACACACCGTCTCTCCTTTTTTTAAATTTATTTGCAGAGGAGGAGCGTCTAATCCCCCTCGGTTTCCTTCCCCTGCCCAGACTATCGGGTCTATTTGCTGTTCCTGTCCGTCTGTTAATACTGCCGGGGTAGGGAGGTGATGTCCCTCTGCAGTAGTCTTCTAACACTTGGTTTTGTTTCTCCAGTTCCCTTACTCTGAATTCTAATTCCTTAATCTTTTTTATCCCCACTCCACTTCTTAGTGGAAGTGACTACTTGTTCAATTAGTCCAGCTAACTGATGTATTAACAATACTGCTATTTTCTTTGTTTGGTTTCTCTTTTCTAACTCTCTAATCTGTGATTCTGACGTTTTAATTTTCTCCTTGTCGTCAGCCCAATATTTTTTTACCCAAGACTGAGATGTGTTCAATTAATCTGGTTTAAACCTGTTCAATTAATTCGAACTAAGAGAATTCCAATTTTCTTAGTTCTGTCCTTTTTTTTTCAATCATTTCCATTGTTGATCTAGTGGGTGAAATGGATCCCACCCCTAGGTCGCTCTTATCACAGTCCGGTGATACCTATCAGGGGTGATCAGTCCCCTCCGTACCACCGCTTACACTCGTGAGCTTACACCTTTAAGCTCACACTATTAAGCCGGCTTTCTTTCTTACTCACGTCTGAACACCACATCCCAGGCATCCTTCTCTAGCCTTTACACCCACTTCAAACTCCTGAGCTTTGCGTAGGGGGCTACCCCTCTTAACAACTGGTCTAGGGCTAGGTGTAAAGACAGATGCCTCCTTGTCTGTATGTGCTCAGCTCAGACCTCTCACACACACTCACACTTTTTCATCACAGATGAGCACCTACTGTACTTTGATTCACTCCCTTAAATTTGGTAATCTGTTCCGG